>NW_025335761.1:51845996-51932525 GCF_004798865.1 Varanus komodoensis
CTCTCTCTCTCTCTCTCTCTCTCTCCCCCTCTCTCTCTCTCCCTCTCCCCCCCCCCCCCCCCCCCCCCCCCCCCCGCCTTTTCCCACCAATGTAAAAGGAATTACATTACAAACACTCCGTTTTATAGATAGCATCCTTAGCTGTACAGGCCCCTTGCTTTCCACAAAGATTGGCATTCCTGATTCCTGCCTATTTTGTTATACAGCCTGATTTTCTTTTGTTGTATCAGGTCAGTACAGATAACACAAGCCTCAAAATTCTTGGGGGCAAGGATCTTTTGGACTTCCCATGCAAACCTGTTGATGATAAATAGGATTTTCAAAACAGCCAGTCCTCAGGTATACCACACATTCCCAACAACAGGTAGTCTGTTATCCTTCGCCTCTTTCAGTTTTAGGGTCTGTTTGTTTGGGTTCTTCCACATATCACTTGTGGACACTCCATTTTTTTAAAATCCTTACCTGCCTTTTCACTAATGTAGGGTATGCAGAGTTGCAGCCCAATAACCTATTCCTTTTCAAAGGTTTTCTATACCACCTTTTGCCCATCATGGATTTTTAATTCCACATCAAGAGAAAGCCACCCACCTGCATTAGGTCAGTCCCATTTACACCGTTTACCCCATTCATTGCATGCAATTCTTTACCTACTTCTACCTGTGATATAATTATATAGATATCCTACAGATCACTTATCAAGGGAGATGTCATACAGCATCTTTCAGCTGAATTCATATACAGACTTGCCCCATAATGATGCCAATCTCTTTCCCATTGCTAAGATGCATTTCTCTGAAAAATATTCACCACTAGAACAAAAGTATCCTGAAAGTGCACAGCTATCAAACCATCAATATCCTCATTGTAGAAGCCACGGCAAGCAAATGGCAGGGCTTTTTTAGAAGTTCCATCCAGTTCGATCTTGCACCTTCATTTGCCTTCCCCATCAAAGCCCTCCAGGCACACGGAGTGTGCTCTGTCTGAAGGAATTCATCTCATGGTTGGTGTTTTGCAAATGAGGCAGGATACATTTAATAAAGTGGTGAGCATAGTAGTCAACCCACTGGCTCAGTCTGTTGGCCCATCACAGCTGAAGGCAACTGGTCTTACTTAAAATTTCTTTGCATCTGTGCTGTTTATCACCCATTCTTCAATCTTACATGTTTTTATCAGCAAGTAGGTAACAGAGTAAGAATTCAACAAGTTATTACTAAGCATCCACCTTGCACAAATGCTGTTCCAAACAGTCCTTATATTTTGACTACTCATTCGAGGCTCAGTCACTAATGCAGGAAAACACATAGTGTGGTCAGAGAGATGTAACAGATGGATTTTTTCTTCTAACTCTTAACTCATCACAGCAAAATCTCCTTCATCACTCACAGATATTCTTAAAGTGCCCTGGTCTCTGAGTGCTTTTAATTGCTTCACTGCAATTATTTGATCTTTTGCCAAATTATCTCTCTGACGTGTTTTATCAACCTTAAATAATTTGTTCATTTCATCAGCTTCTATAATCATGAGATGATTAATGTCTTGAGAAACCGGGAGTGCCATAGTTCAAACTTTCTGAAAAGGACAGCACTTTTCCAGTTGTCTTTTTCACTGTCTTCCTCAATGGCCACACACCCCTCTATTTCAGCTGATTAGTCAGGCAGTGTAACTTGTTTGCATCTTCATTCCAGTGCGCTATTTTGCTTTTAAGCACCACTACATCACCAATGACTGTACAGTTCTTTCTCCCTTCTGCCTTTACCTTGAGGATAACAGCCTGTTCCAAGGATCTGTTGAATCTTGTGACTCATGGTCCTATGCGTCAATGCAACCTGAGTCTCCCAATGGTTCATGATCTTCCACACTCTCTTCTGCACCTGAGGAAGTGCTGCCTGAACAACATTTATCTTCTTATTCCAAAGACATTATCTATGCCACTTTTGCTTATTAAGCTCACATTTCAACATGATGTATGATATGACACTGATGGTCAATCTGTTCATTCTTCTAATCTAGAACAAAAGCTTGATCTGTTGATTAATAAACTTAATTAGCCTTCCTTGATGGCATCATAACAGGAACTTGTATGAAAATTCCATTTTTGCCAGTTGTTCATGTATCGCCGAGGTATAAGGCAGGTGCCCAACACAGGGTTGGGCTCAGCCAGCCCCAAACTCTGAATCAATCAATATGAAAGTGATGTGCAGAACATACCACTTCAAACAAGCAAAATCATCGCCAAAAGCACATCCAATTTATACATTTTTAAAAATAAACTTTAAGAGAATTAGTGGATTAAAAAGTTTTAAATAGTATAAGATTTTAAGTATAGACAGAATTTAAAATGTGAAACGTTCTGGTGTAAAACACCAGCATCAGTCACTGCAATTTTCATGAACATTTATATGTGCAGTTTCCTTTGATATACATATTTTATCTCTCTCTCTTTTTTTAAACTGGTAAATTCTGGAGAAATGTTGAAGAGTAACTGAGCCTGGCTTTACATATTGGTCTGAAAATGCTAAATTAGTTGGGAGCATAGTGCAAAACAAATTCCTCCCACATCCATACTTCACACAGCCCATTTCAAGTTGCAAACAGTAACAGAACCTTCCTTCACTGGACATCTCCCTCGTCTAAAGAACAAGAACTGGGTGTAGAGATGTGTAAGGTGTGATCTGAGGGCACTCTGCCTGGTCTTGCCTGGGGGACTGTAGGAGGATTCAGAATCCCAGCTGCAGGACCTCAAAGTCTTAGAGCAGGGATACCAATCACCTGCCACACCCCCTTGCAGCTTGTGCAGAAAGAACTGTGCTGGCCGCATCCCCAAATGTACCCACGGAGAAAAAAAGTGGTGTGCTGGGGACAGGGAGTGGGGGAGGCTGAGACCGTGGGTTTACTCTGTTTCCACTTCATGTCTTAGTCTCCTTTTTTCCTCCACCCTGGTGCACTATCTAAACAGATGGTCCTCTAGTCAAAAATTAGGGTGAGAGGCATGGTGGCAGTGACCATATTCAGGATGCAAGATGCACATAAGCTTCAGAGGTGTACATGTTTTGAAGGGGTGTGCATGTGTGTATGCATGTGGGTGTAATAGGATTATGTCCTAACCGTAGAAAGCCTTAAACTTGTGACTGTGTAAAGGATGGAATCTTGGTTTCACTGGACAAACAGCAAGTTCCCAAGTGATCACTTTGTCTAGACAGTGGAAGGAAAACAGGGAGGCCACTAAAAGAAGAACTTCCATGATTCAGGAAGCGCAGCTTCTGATGGGGACTGGCCCACAATATCTCATCATGCCAGTCCATTGCCAGCTGCGTTGGCTGCCAGCTGAAGTCCAGGTTCAATTCAAAGAAATGTTCTAACATCAAAAGCCCTAAATGGCTCACGGCCAAGTTCTCTGAAGGAATGCCTGTCCCATATGTTTCTGTCTGACGCTTAAGATCATCTGTTGAGGGAGGCTGACAACCAGGAAAAAGGCCTTTTCAGTAGTGGCACCACATCTCTGCTGCACCCCAGACAGGTGTGTCTGGCGCCACCTCTTGACATCTTTTCAGCAAGGTGAAAATACATTAATAGCTGAGCCTGTGTGCTTTTATTTGCTGAATCAGTTTTAAATATTGTATATAATTTGCTGCTGTGCCTAGGATTTTATGGTTGCTGCAGTTGTTGTCCTATGTTGCTATATTGTTTTGGTTTTTATAGTATTTTATGAGCATTTATGAATTGTATTTATGGTTTTAATATTTGTAAGCTGCCCAGCGAGCCCATGGGCAATATATAAATGTAATAAATAAATAAAAGTATACTTTAAGTCTGCAACTGCATTTTCAGTCAATTAATCAAAACTACTAATTCCAAGACTGCACAGCCCAAGAACTTATTGACTGGATAGAAGTTGAGTACGTGTAACCTTGCTAAATAGTATTGATGGTGCATTGAGTGAATATGTGCAAGATGCAAGTCGCTCAAAATGCAACCATCATTTGTCATTTTGGCCATGGACCAGTATATGGTTTGGAGCAAACAAAATGTACATGGATGTACAAATGGTAAAGCAAGAGGGTATGTTGCAAAGGTCATCCATTGCGAGGCGATGCTTATCCTTTGTATCACACGGCTTCCTTTCTTAAATGCAACTCCATGAGATATGAAACATAGAAATGTAGAAGCAGAGCGAGTCAGAAGGGGCCTCCCGGGCCATCTAGTCTGACCTCCGGCACCAGCTGGCTCCGCTCACGACATGCCCACCATGTGGACGTCCAGCCTATCCTTGAACACCCGCACCGATGGGGCCTCAACGATCTCTTGTGGAAGCCCATTCCACACCCTCGGGGTCCTGACTGTCAGGAAGTGCTTCCTGGCATCCAAATGGAACCTTGGCTCCCTGAGCTTTGCTCCGTTGGAGCGTGTTCTGCCTTCCTCTGCAGGGGAGAACAGGTCTCTACCCATCTCCATGTGACACCCCCTCACATACCTGAGTGTCGCCAACATATGGAGGGACACCAAAAAATTATCACTGCCCCTGAAGGGGAACCCCCCTCCACACACACACACACACACACACTCATTTCATCTCTGTGCCACTGTCACAGCTGTGTGGATATCCCTTGGTACGAAACGGTTTGCTTTGGCAATCTTGTCAATTGAGCTACAGTTACACTGCTTCACATACAAGCAATTATTTCATCTATACATCACAGCAAATGTTGGGGGGTTGTCAGCAGGCAGTAATGCCTTGCATAATTAAGCAAACAATCCACTATTAAAACTATGCCTGAAATGTTTAATCCAAGCAATGAAATGTATGCTTTGAAAAATCACGCATGTTCCAGCTTACTAATTAATAAATGGAGAGGGATGCCTGGATATGTTCCCACTCCCAACCCCCATCAAAATTGACAGCACCAATTTCATACTTGACAGCCAAGAGCATATTTGCAATGCACATTCCATTTAAGATGAGATTAAGCAGGTTTGCCCCATGACATGCATTATGCAAATGAATGAAGGACAACTCAAT
Source organism: Varanus komodoensis (assembly GCF_004798865.1). Taxonomy (NCBI): domain Eukaryota; kingdom Metazoa; phylum Chordata; class Lepidosauria; order Squamata; family Varanidae; genus Varanus; species Varanus komodoensis. Next base: position 51,851,014 of record NW_025335761.1, read on the forward strand.
CCCCCCCCCCCCGCCTTTCCCCTCCCAAAGTGTATTCTGACACTTGGCCATAAATCATTACAGCATTTGGTTTGCTTTCGCTGTGGCAACACGAAGCTCCGTCCTTCTCTTTTGCTGTGTTTGTTCCATGATGCGTTCGGAAAGCATTCAGAAAGCTCCCTTTTTGAGGGAGACGGCAACATCTACTGAACACAACAATCGGGCACGTTAAATCACATTAAGGCAAGCAATCCGATCTTGTATTGCAGCACCACGGGCTCCATACCAAAGACTTTTCCCCTCGTACCTGTAACATTCTTAAACCCAAAGTCATACTGTGCATTAAAGGGAGAAGAAAAATCACACAATACTCACTTGTGAAGGATCGCTTGGTCTACGCTCTTTGTTCCGTAGCTGGCAACAACAGTGCCAGATATCCAAGTAGCTGATTAGGTGTATATGGCTTCAGCCATTCCAATTTATACACACACACACAAACACACACACACACCCCCCTACCTGTATCACACAGAGTTGCTTGATCCTCTGGTGGAGAAGCATCTCTGTAAACATGCACAAGTAACCATTATTAAAGGTTGCTCACTTCTGTTTCTAAAATCAGGCAGTGCTTTCCGATGATGTAGAAAACTTTAACAATGCCAGGGAGAGCCATTTCGTCTGGGTTTCACTGATTTTGGCTTGTTCCCTCTGAAACACATGAGGATGATGTGGGTGGAGGAGGGTGAGGTTAACTTGGTATCTTGGTAGTTTACCCAAATCCAGCATCCTTTCCACACTGAGGACCAAGCCCGATAGGATTACAGCAGTTCCACAAAGAACGACACATTGCCTGGAAGAGCACATGCATTTTGACTTGGGTGAGCAGTCACTTCATTGTATGTGGCACCCACAACTGCCTGCAGCAAGTTGTTTAGTCCTGAAACTTTTCCTGAGGTGCTTTCTGTATGCAAATGTCAAAGTGTATGCAAGGGTATAGGGGAAGGGTCCATACGCTGGGGTAGATTATGTGCTTTGCATGGAGAAGGTCCCAAGTTCAAGTACCAGTCATTGTCAATTAGGGCCAGCTATGCTGAGCCAATTGGACAAGTAGTTTGAGATGATAGCAGCAGTTTCCTATGTTTGTTACCTACTTTAACAGCATCTGTATAGAATTCAGACAATTAACCTCTACAATTTGCACAGTAAAATCATCAATAGTTCCCACACGGTCTTGGGATTTTTCCACTGCCACTGACAGCGCCATATTGTAACAACTCTCAATAAGAGAACGTAAGAAGAAGCCCCAAGGTCCAATGTCTTGGATTCCTTGCCAAGATCCAGAAGTCTTTGGAATGTTGCCCATGGCATCTGGCATCCAGCATCCCCAAGAATTTGGTCTAAATCTGTCTGTGCTTATTGGCTGTGATGGCTGCCTTCTGCCACTGAATGTCAGTTGCGACACAGAGTGTGAAGGACCACAGGAAAAGGCTGTTGTCTTCTGGTTGTGCTTCCAGACTTCCCAGAAACTCTGGGTAACAGGATGCTACACAGTCAGTGTGGTGAAGTGGTTAGAGCAGTCTTCTCCAAACGGGTCTCCAAAGCTGGTTGGGAGTGCTGGGTGTTGTAGTCCATCAATCTGGCGGGCGCCTGTGTAGAGTAGGCTGGGTTAGAGAGTCAAACAAAAACCAAGGAGGCCCATTTATCCAGGATCAAGCTAGGCCCAGACACATTCTCCACTAAACCAGTCTACTTACCACAGACAGACACATGGTGAAATGAAAAAAGGAGGTGAAGAGCAATGAATGTAATCCTGAATTATTTAGAGAAAGAGAAATAAAATATTCCCAGTGGAGGATATCTGTCAGTTTCCTCTGCTATTGCAGTGATTGTTGCAAGTGAAATTTCGCCAAGGGGGACACAAGGGATCGGAATTTAGGGGCAATGCCACTCAGCATTTTTAGCTGCATCGCAATGCCTGATTCACTAGCGTGTCACACAAGGCTCACCACAAACTGTCCTCATGCTATTTCTGCCATTATATGCTGGGTTTCTTCAGAACAGTTGCATCATGCTTTGCTCTATGTTCTTCGCTGGATTTTTTTCAGTGGCATATTGTTGTTGTTCTATTAAATTTCTATACTGCCCATAGCCGAAGCTCTCTGGGAGGTTCACAACATTTTGTTACCCATCCAAATTTCAACCAGGCTTGGCCCTGCCTAGCTTCCAATTGGAGTGCAAGCTGAACTTGTGGTACTGTTTGGGGACGGAGCAGTGGCTTCCATGGGCTAGTGGGCTCGGGGTGCAGAGTAGCCCTGCAAGAGAAAGTATCCGGGCATCAGTAAAAAGTAGCACCTCTGAGAAGGAGAGACTCTTGAACAGCCTACAGTTCCCTTCCCACCTTCTTCACCTGCTCCAACCTGCCCAGTGAACTGGAGAGTAAATGTTTCACTGCTTCCCTCCCTCCTCTGTAAGGACCAACTGAAGAACGGCTCCCGCTGGGTGGGTTTGCATGACCTGACCATGGAGGTTTTTTATGCAGGCTGGCTTGTCATGTTGTCTGCACCCTGCCACGGTATTTCAGCGTGGTACATCAGGAAGAGAGTTACTGCAATCAGCTTGATTGTCAGCCACAGCAGCCCAAAAATGGTGACGTGTGGAAGCCACGCAGGGTTGTTCATTGTGACATGTGAACCCGACCATTATCTTATGCACTCAGCAAGGCATTTACTCAGCATTTCCTGACAGTTAGGACCCCGAGGGTGTGGAATGGGCTTCCACGAGAGGTCGTTGAGGCCCCATCGGTGAGGGTGTTCAAAGATAGGCTGGACATGCACATGGTGGGCATGTCGTGAGCGGAGTCGGCTGGAGCCGGCGGTCAGACTAGATGGCCCGGGAGACCTCTTCTGACTCGCTCTGTTACTATGTTTCTAAGTAAATCACATCAACTTCAGTGGCTTGAGAGAGACTGCACTTGGTTGGGAATTAGTTTGGGTGGAGGGGAATGGCATTGATCCGGCTGGCTTCACAGCATGGGAGCTGGGACGATGGCGTCAAGCAGTCCCACAGCCTCTTCCCCATCTATCCCCATCCCCATCCCCTCCTCCTCCTCCTCCATTTTTTTTTTTTTTTGGTGAGGGGCTGTCCATTTTTTTACTTTGAGTAGTCCCCTAGTTACAAATGTCCAAGTTATAAACAACCTGTATTTACCAATGAACTGCCATAAAGCTCATTAATTAGAAAAAAAACTGTAGAAAATCATCATCACCATGGAGAGAGAAGAAGCAAAAGGGTAGAGAGGGAAGCCTCCAAAGCAGGCCTTCCTGCCTGGTTCATCTTGAGAGGGAAATCTCTCCAGCATATTGGATGGTGGCAGTGGGGGGGGGGGGCAGGGAGCAGAGATATTTGTGTTTTTTCCCCTCTTTCTCGGGAGTCCTACAACCCTTACATCCAAATTGACTTAAAGACAAAGTTCAATTTTCTCAGGAACGGAACTTGTTCCTAACCCAGGGACTGCCTGATCTTCTTTTTACTTCTCCATTCACGTGCTCCTTCACCCTTTGGGGCTGAAAAAGTTGTGGACCTTAAAGGGGTGCACAATCAAAATCTCATTTCAAGATAACCCTAAAGAAGGAGATCAGGCCTGAGGTTGCCCATTCACCTGGCCAGGTGATTAAACAGGCAGAAGGGGCACCCAATCATTTTTCCTACTCTGGGGATATATCTACTTCAGGGATAGTCCTGATTTTTAAATAGAGAAGTCCCAGGAGCATCTGGCTGGCAAACGGTGGAAACAGGGTACCAGACTAGTAGGCCTTTTAGTCTGATAATAAAAGCCAGGCTGTTGTTATGTTGAAGGAAGATAAGGAAGAATCTATCATACATGGAAAATAAGGAGCTTTAAGGAAGCTGGAAATAGAACTTTAGGTGGTGGAATTAACCCCCCCCCCCAAACATATATCATGATAAATATTGCCATTAAGCTCCTTAGACTGCTCATAAGCAAACATCTGAACAAAGGCTTTTGAACGAGGCATTATTATGGTATCCTGTGAGGGCCTTTTCAAATATAATCAATTGCATTCCTTCAGTGCATTTATCATACCTTGCACATGGCTGCCGATTGTCACTCATTTCCCGGCTGCCTGGAAATTGCATACCTACAAATGTCTTCCTACACTTTTTGCTCATTTCATACCAGGCTGAAAAATCCTTAGAAATCTGAGATTTTTTTGACTCCCTTCTACTCCTCCCATGCGTTATGGGGGGAGGGGGATTAGCAATAAATAAATGAATGAATAACTTGTTGAAAAATTCCCCCTGAAGATAGGCAGCAGTCCTAAGCACACTTACAAGGGAGGGACGTCTCACTGAATTTGGTGGGACTCCATTTTGAGAAAAGAACATTTCTTCATAATTGTTTGAATGGCATTTCTATAAGGCTTATAATATAAGCCTTCAATTTGGGATGTTGGTGATATTGTATCAGTCATTATATTTGTGGTTTGTAATCCACTTTGGGATATTTTTTTAGTTTGGAAATTTGGCATTGAACGCTTTATAATAAAATGTAATACATTGAACTGAATACCCCCCCCCCCCAAATACATCTTGATAAATTATATAGGAGAACGAATCAATAGGAGAAAGAACCAGTTCTTCTAAAAACAAGGAAAGTCTGCTTCCATATTCACTTTATATCAGGGTCTGTACCTTGTGGCCCTTGTTTTGCATAGACTCCCATGAACCCTTGCCACTGACCTTGTTAGTTAGGGCCCATGGGAGTTGAAGGCCTGAAGCCCTACAGAGAAGCCATTTGCTAACCTGCAGTCATTCCCCAGGTCAGAGGACAGGTTTAAGAGAAACTGAATTCAAGGAAATTTCGCATTAACCAATTTCCTGAGCTGAGTTTAAGTTTCAACTATAAGAAGGAATTCATCTACAGGGCACTGCCTGAGCTTATACCATCTCCCACCCATTTGGTCCGGAGCGAACTTAAAACTTTCAAAGTGGTGATGGCAGCTCTCTAGTGAGGAGCATGAAGCGAAGCAACTGTTCCTGTACAGTATGTCTTTTGGTGTGTAAATTGGCACTTTATGTAACCAGAACAAAGTGCTCTCTTGCCTGATGCTTGTTAGGTTTCTGCTGTGGGAGCCTCCTGTGACATGCAGAACGTTACGCTTTTTGACAGATCCACCCCTGCCCCTGTGCACCATGATCAGAAATTGGAGCAGCTTCCTGGGATTGTAGCAAGATCCCAGAGGAATGCTTTACTGCTGATATGGCAAGAGGATTTATTCCTATCAGATGACTGGCTGGTAGGCAACTGTGCCCCTTTTACTCTTGAAAAGGGGAATCCTTGAGGAGCTACAAAGGGGTGTAATTCAGTGAAATATAGGTCCCCTCCCCAAGATTCCTCTGGACTGTGGAAAATGCAGGGCTGCATTTTATGACATAGGCTTCCATTTGAAGGAGAAATGGCCAAAGGCCCTTGGTATATTTTGTAATAATCTGTTTCTTTACATCAGGGTGGGAATGTGCAATCCTCCAGATGTTGTTGGACTCTTATCTCCCAGCTGGTATAGCCCCAGCTGGTATAGCCCATAGTCAGGAAAGATGGGACTTGCAGTTCAGTGATGCCTGAGAAGGTAACATGGGCCTCACCTCTGCTTTAGATATACATAGCTTAATAAAATATTCTGGGATGCTGATGCAAGACTAGATTCTGTGTACCATTGTGTGCCACACGTGTGGAGCCCCATGGCTTTTCTGAGTGAGGTTTCAACCTACTACTGTACTGAGGCTCCTGTTTCCAGATTCTTTGTGGGATTTTAGATCATCTCCTTTTATGGGGTTTCTCTCTCTCTGACTTTCTACAGGTTCTACTACATAACCCATAGATATGAGAACCCTGAGCTAAGTTGCTTTTAGTCCTGCATTGAGCAGGTTGGACTGATGACCTTTCATAGCCTTACTTGACCATGTCCAAATCTACTTTTGCATGATTTTGCCAGGCCTAGTGGGCTTCCCTTGGCTGCTTAAGTTAAAGTAATCACCCAGCCTAGCAACCCATGCAACCTGTGTGATACAGACTCTGCTGCAGAACTGCAGTGGGAATGTAGAAGTCAGCTGTTACTTTGAGAAGTGAACAACCATAGACGTCTGCCTGGGCTTTTTGCTTTTAGAGGTTAGCCATGCTGCTGTTTCTCAAGGCCCATCATCTGCTTGAGATTGAACCTGAGAAGCTAGTAGATAATTCTCTAGTGAGATCTGAAGGTCAGCCTGATAGCAGGATGCAGTTATCTACTCTGGCTTGCTGCCAAACTTTCCTGAAGTTATTCAAGTAGAGATTCAGGACAGGGGAAGAGTTCTGATTCTCTAAGGCACTGACAGGTAGAATCTCAGTGCAGGCTGATTGGTTGAGAGAGAGAGAGAGAGAGAATTTACTACTAAATATTGCTCAGAGCTAAATTTGGAGAGAATTGAAAATTAACTTAAAACAACAAAGTTATGATCTTTCTGAGTATTTTCTTGCTTCCTGCAACCACTACACTGCAATCTCCTGCTTTAATCTTCTGCTTTGTTAAGGTGTTACTAATTAATAAAAACCTTTTCCATAAGAAGCATGCACTCTGCACTGGTAACTCCTTACAGCTGTTTGTGGACTTCAGTTTCACTTCTGTTTTTAAGAGCACTTCCCTGGGTGGTTTTTGCTTTACTTTCTGGCCTGGGGAAGATAAGTTAGTTAATTACAGGGGGGAAATGGTGTTCCATCACCTGATGTATTTATGCTATTCTGTTATAGCACAGCTCCACCTAGGGGTTCTGTAGTGGAAAGGCAAGCAAGGAAAAGCTGTTTGTGTGGAGCTCTTATCTCAATGCTGCAGCAAAACTGAAAGCAGATACAGCAATTAACGGCACAATAAATGGCCCATGTAGAAAAGCCCCCAGACCTTCAGTTATCAGTGTGCTTATGGTATTCTGAATCCTAACCATGACCAGCACCTCTTGGAAACAGCATAATGGACCTGCTCCACACAAATTTTCAAGAGAAGAGGCTAATTTGCATAAGATCTTTCAAGGACAGGCTGAAATGCAGTGCAGTAACCTTAATCCTGCTTTGCTGTTGGGGAACCATGGACTGAATTTAATTATTTTTTCATTGTTTTCATTGTAAAAGTTCAACAAAACAAAAAAGATAAAGGGCATAAATTTGAATATATAAATACCTTAGTATGCATATGAAATTTGTGTGTGTGTGTATGCATATTTATGCATGAATAATAGTTAAACTTCAAAAAAAGCTGACCATATAGGTGTCCATTCACCTGTTCAGCCCCTGTTAAAATGTTAAAAGCATGGTTAGGTCCTAAAACTATTGCATTATAGGCAGTATCCCTCCAGTGTTAGAAACACAGAAACAGAGCAAGTCAGAAGGGGTCTCTCGGGCCATCTAGTCTGACCCCTGGCTCCAGCCAGCTCCGCTCACGACATGCCCACCATGTGCATGTCCAGCCTATCCTTGAACACTCTCACCAATGGGCCTCAACCACCTCCCGTGGAAGCCCATTCCATGCCCTCGGGGTCCTAACTGTCAGGAAGCACTTCCTGGCATCTAAACTGAATCTACAGTCTTCTAATTGTCAAAATGGTGTGGAGAATCCAATGGGGCCAACCTTGCATTAACTTCTAGGAAGCAGGTAGATCATTTAAAGTGACATGCACATCAAGGAACATAAAAGAGTGTTTATTTGTATAATAGCCTCCTCTGCTAAAGGAGAAAAATTTCCCGCATTTCCAAAATGTGTAGCTGTATGATGTGCTAAGCAATTAGATGGCTTAGACAAACCATTATTAAAGAGATGTGGCATCCAATAGACACAGAACAAGAGTGTTTGCTGAGTAAGGCATAACCTGACATCCAGAGACACTCCAGATAAAGATGCTGAAGCAGCAATCCATTGATTAGGCAAAGTGGGACTGTCGAGTTCCCAATTTTATTCCTTCCTAAAAGCCTGTGCACCATAGTCATTTGTGAAAAATGTATAAACATGGATTGTGGGTCTATAGGAATGATTGGCCTCAACATGTTTCCACCAGTGAAAGAAACTCTGAAGCTGTAAAAGCAGCAGGGCCAAATCTAATTTCTATCAAATATCACAAAGGCAAATATTGTCATTCAGCCACAAAAGGCGAGTCCTGCCAAGATGTATTTATTTATTTATTTATTGTATTTGCATGCTGCCCCATAGCCCAAGGGCTCTCTGGGTGGCTCACAAGAGTGGTAAAAACTAAACACTAGCAGCCACTAATTGATTCAAGGTAAAAAACAACTTATCTATCTGAGTCCATCACTGAACAAAGGAAAAGAAAGAAAAGGAAGAAAATGGGGGGGGGGTCTAAATCCTGTCATTTTTTAAATCAGGGTTTCCATATAGAGTCAATTTAATCTGAGAATCTGGTCAAAATATCATTGTTCTGATATTTGTACCACATTTGTCAAGCACCCATTACTGTGGGAAAGCGCTATCCATTTTTATGTGCTGAGAACCCAACACTATCTACTTCGAGAGAGGATCCAGACAAGAAGATTTCAAAACTGATCAGGGTAGAGGATCTGATCTATGCAGACAAGATCAAAATATAGTACAGATCAAAAAATAGACCTGATGGTATAAAGCCAGATCTGCATAGCCAAACCCACCTTTGTTAATTGGAAGTTGAATCTTTTTCCAGGATATTCATGAGTGGGAGGAACCCCCCTCCCACAAAATTGCATTTATGGACCTGTTTTAACAGTTATTTAAATCTGTATGCTTTCTCGCCATGTTTACAGTGTGCAGGTTGGTATGTTCCAAATGCTAAGAACTGAATTGCAGTGTTCAGAGAACCGCAAAATCTAGTAATTCGCTAAGTTCATTCTGTACTTCAGGCCAAAAGGTAGGGACTGGCTTGTTTCATGGAGGGATTTGTAAAGATTGGTTTCCCTATCAGAGGATGGGTGTGAGGAGTCATACTAGCCCCATCTCTTAATGCATCAAAAGATTTAAAAGTACAGGGCATATCTCTGAGTTGTGACTGGCAGCTCTAACTTTCTTCCATTGTTGGTGTCCTCTTTTCCAACATGGTTATTCCCACCATGTCCATCACACCAGAGTCTGTCATATCAAGCTTGTGTGACACTCTGAATAAATTCACTAGCTGAATACTTGTTTGTGGTCTGGCCTAGAAATGTCAGTAAATAAAAAATACTTTAATTTTTAAAAAAAACTTTCTGGCCAGAGTGTGATCTCTGCTCCTCATCATGTTTTTTCTCCTTCGGATTTCATTAGGGCCTGTGGGCTTGAAAGCTGGAATCTCAGCAGGTTTTATAGTGTATGTACAGCCAGAAGCAGTGCAGAGTTCAGATGTGACATCCTCCTTAACACTTCCAAAATTGAGGGCATCTCTAGGGCAATGTAAAAAGAAAATGACATAATAGTCAGTCTTCCCTTTGGATGCTGATGAAGCTGGCCAGGAACTGCATGCTGTCTCTTTCCCAAGGGCCACTGTAACTCCAGGGGAAGAGCTTGAGAGCTCAGTGCAGTGTGGAGGATATGGAGGACAGACCAAATACAGATCGGGATGGAAATTGCGACTGGCGATTTCTTAAAGCAGGTTATAATCATCCAAAGTGACGTGCCAGGAGGGCTACCCATGGGAGATTGCTGCCTGGGAAATGCTGGGAGTTCTAGGACACTTTCCCCACCTAAACATGCATAGGATTGTGGCCTTAATTTCACCTGTACTTTGACCAAGGATAGCAGGCTGGATTGGGAGTAAACAAAAGAGTCTCGTATCTTCTGTTCACCCAGCTGTTGATGCTGTTCCTGTAATGCACTTTGCAGGTGTATTGTATACCTGGGGAATGTAGCAACGTCTCCTAAACTAATGGTACCACACCATGACTGAGTCCAGACAACACAACGGACCATCAATGGTAACAAATCACCATGGCTTCTCATGGTGTATGAACCCAGCCATTGAGTGTTGTGGTGAGTACCTTCAACAAGCAGCAAGGAGAATTGAGACCTGGTCCTCCATGACCTATCATTCATGAACAACTGCCCCATTTCATTTCCAAGTCAGGAAATCCACCCTTCCTTAAAGTCATTTTGACGTTGGTAATCCTGAACATGGAAAGTAGTAGTGGAAGTTTCCTGTGTTCAGCTGTGAAGCTTCACTGGGGAGGGTCATGGGGTTGCATATGAGTGATGGGACAGCACCTTCCATCTCACTTTAGAGGCAGCAGGCTAACTTTGGGGTACAGAGCAGATTCCATAGCTCTGTTCTCCTACAGAAGGGAGCACCACGGGACTGATGGAGCTAGTGTCCCCTTCAAACTACCCCACATCAGCCAAAGGCAACTGGTCAGAGTTAGGCTGGTCCTGGCACTAGTCCGCTTTGCCCGTACCACTGTGTTTATAGCATCTTTATGAGACATTCTGTGCAATATGATGCATGATTACTCAGAGGTCTTGCTATATTCAGAGCAACTTGGCTGGCGATTGCTCATGTGATTGCAACCCAAACTGTCTCTCTTTGTTCTTTGGCCAGATTCAGGGCCAGCCCAAGAGATCTGCCTTTCACGAGGCAGAGTTTCAAGTAGTCTGCAGCCTGGGCAAGGTGCATCCACTCAAGTTATGTTGAACCTTGATGCAGAAAACTCCACATTCCTTTCCCTAGCATGAAAAAAGCACAACAGTAATTTATTTGGTATTGAGCGCTTGGTTTTCCTTTCTGCTCAATAGCAGGGCTTGGTCAAATCTCACAACATTTGTTTTGCTTCTTGTCCTTCTGTAAATCATTTTGAAGTTATTTTTAGTTGTTTTAAGGATGGAACTCTCTCAAGATGGGATTCAAGAGAAAAATGACACCAAACTAAAACAGTAATATCAGTAAAGACAAATTCAGCAAAACCCATGAAAGCATAGCTTATGAATAAAACCCAATTAAAACCAAAATTTGTTTATTCAGGCTGAGAAGCACAAGACAGGAGACATCGGCAGGTTTGGGAAAACCCTAAGTTGCAGAATAATATTTGGTTCTGGAGGGGGGGGGGAATCCTAATGCACATGCTCTGAGATCACAGGAAGCTCATCCTTGGGCATGGGGAAGAATAGATAATTGGGTGGGAAGAGGGAATGTAAGGGAGAGGCTGGAATTCTAACGGCTCTCTACAACGTTTTGTTTCAGATTCCATGTGCCTATTCCTCTTTTCAATGCCATAATTCAAGGATGAGTATTCCAAACATGGTATCTCCAGGTCACCCTAATATGCATGCATTGGAAGATGTGTGCTTTTCCTTGTGCAAGTTCATGTCACTATAAAAGCGATAAGTGCCAGAGGACTCTTTGTTGTTTAATCCCTGATATTCAACAGTAATAGCCTGTACATGAAAGTGTTCACTTTTGCTTTGAACTGTGATGCATAATAACAGCTGCAGAGCTTAAATTTCCCAACTTTCATCTCATCCTTGGAATTACAGTTTTATTGCATTATGAAGAATCAGTAGGATACAAGGCACACATATTCAGCGCCTGGTGCAGCCATTACGGGTTATGCTTGCTTGCTTGTTTGTTTTTGTTTGCATTTAATGCATTCATATCAAAGTTGTACTGAGAACAAGCAGTAACAGCCCAAATCTCATTGAAAATAGTCCCGTAGGTTCAGCAGTGGGTGTTGACGCACAGGAAATATCAGCTGGCCCAGTTATTTTACTTGAGGCTATGAGGGATATAATTAGCAGTTGCTAGGGAGGAAGAAAAGTAATTAAGTTCTTTGATGGGCTAAGTTTAAGGAATTGATGAGCCTGAGTGTGGCTGGAGAATCGTTCCCAAAAATCTGATGTGGTCCTTGCCAAAGATTGTTCTTGTTCATAATTTTTATTGCCTTTTGTGTACATTCAGTGTGCTTCACAAGGCGAGCCATGGCAGTCTCCCCAAGAGCACTGTGAGACTCATGGCTATACTAAGAGTTAAGGCTGGTGGAGGCATGGATTTTGTAGCCTGGAGTAAGAATTTGAACCTAGATCAAAGCCCATCACTTTAGACATTGGCTTCGCACACAGAAAGACAGACAGACCAACATGAGCAACTGGTGGGAATGTTCTTCTAGTTGTGTAAACCTGGAATCAAGTGCTGACCTGGAAGTCTTTAGACAGATCAGGGTCTATTGTCAACCCACTCTGAATGATTAGAAGCTTCCTCTTCCCTGTAGTTAGTCTTCTGTAGTTTCCCCTCCCCACTTCGTTTAGAGCTGTTTGATGATGTGTAGAAGAAATCCATCTGAGAGGTCTATTATACCATCTTGGGTTTGAATCTTGACATTTTTAGGGATGGATTTAAATGAAATGTAGAAACGTAGAAACATAGAAACAGAGCGAGTCAGAAGGGGTCTCCCAGGCCATCTAGTCTGACCTCCGGCACCTCCAACATGAAGTCTAACTAAAATCTAGCTTAGATTTGTAGGTCCAGATATTTTATTTATTTATTTATTTATTAAAACATTTTTATGCCGCCCCATTCGCCGAAGCCTCGGGGCGGCTTACAACATAGATAAAACAATAAGTTAAAATATCCATATAAAATAATCTTAATTAAAACACACGTTATAAAATAAGCCGCCCTGGCCAGATAAAATTCAATTGTATTTAGTATTTAAAATGTTGCTTAAATAAAAAGGTCTTAGCCTGGCGCCGAAAAACAAATAACGACGGCGCCAGGCGGACCTCTCTGGGGAGCGCATTCCATAACTTAGGCGCCACCGCTGAGAAAGCCCTTCAGCACATGGAATCAAAGATATCAGCACATGGAATCAAAAGATGGAATCAATTTATGCTTTGGAAATTTTGCTTTGGAAATTACATACCAGTGTAACATGGTGGTTAGAGGCTTGGACTAGCACTTGGAAGATCTTGGTTCTAGTCCTTACTCAGCCATGAAATTGAGGTGACTTTGGACTTATCACTCACTCTCAGCCCAACAGGGTTGTTGTGAAATGATTTAATGAACGAATGAACACAGTGCATGGTTAAACTATTAAATTCACTTCCCTGGGATGCAATGATGGTTACCAATACGGGCAACTTTAAAAGGGGGCTGGAATTCATGAGGGGGAAGGCAATCTATGGGTACTAGGCCATGTGCTGATATTAGAGGCAGTATGCCTCTGAGCACCAATTTCTGGGGAACATGGACTCTTGCACTCAAGGCCTGCTTTTGGGTTTTCCATGGGCAAATTGGCTGCTGGTGCACAGAAAACAGGAGTGGATGGACTGTTGGTCTCATCCAGCAGGGCTTTTTTGATGTTCTTAGTTCTTTGTGGAGGCTGCTTTATTATAGGGAGTCTGAAAGCAAAATCTGTATCACCTGTTTTGGAGGCTCTGTCAAATGTTATTTGCCTTGACATATGCAATAAACTTATTAGAAATAACTTTTTTGCATGCTTACTATTTATTTTGTGAAATCAGAGATCTAAAAGTTACCCAGTTCAGGAGAATAATATAAAGTGAACTGGCTCCAAATGACTCAAGGAAGCGAGCCAAGCCAAAAGCGACAAGGGAGGCAAAATTGCCATGTTTCATCCAAGCCATGTGAAATTCACATTGACATGTGGAATTGTACTCTTTCCTACTGGAGACTTCCTGCCTGGCTTTGATAGTCCGAAGAACCCACCAAAACTGTCTGTATGCAGGCAGAGTCCCTTTCATTCTAATTGGCTGTACTTTTGCTATTTCTGCAGAAGAGCTCCATGAATATTTCAGACTACAATATCATCAATCCAACGGTTCATCCATTCAACCCTCCCACTCCATTCAATATTAACAAGAGATGTTTAATTTAGTTGATAGCATCTTGGCCTTGTGACATAGATTTAATTCTACCTCCAGTCACAGTTTCCTCTGGATAAGTAACAGTGGTTGCCTATACATACAACTAAAGTAAAAGTTACTTATTCTTGTCTTTGAGAGGATAACGAAAAAATATGAAAGCAATTCTGTATAGTAGAAGAGAGATACCAATGATGATGATTAATTACAAAATGTTATATTATTTTTAATCACTCTAAGCTGTAAAATATAATTCCATTGTCAGATATTTCCCAATATCTGTATTTCAAATAATTATTTCAGTAGATATGGAGAATCCTTTCTATTGCCTTTGAAAATAATCTACTTTAGCTCATCTGAAGCTATTTATTGTTATTTTACTTAATATATTTCTATACTACCCAATAGCTTAAGCTCTCTGGGCACTCCACAACAATTAAAACCATAAAACACAACACAATAAAACACAATATAAACATTTATAACTACAATATAACATAAAAATAATAACTAAATAAAATGCAACAGCAGCTCAAAGATTTAAATTCAGGAACAGTAAAACAGAAACTGTAAAGTAAAATGCCTGATAAAAAAGAAAGCTCTCCAGTGGGCAACAAGGAGAACGTAACATTGGGACCAGGCAAAGATTTCTGGGACACCCAGGCCTCAACCAGGGTGCCACCACAGAAAAGGCCCCCTTCTTAGCAGTCACCGCTTCACTTATGAGAATTACTGCTGAAGACAATTTTAGGGTCCAGGCAGGTGCATATGGGAGGAAGTGATACTTCCTGAAACCTGGCCCCAAGCTGCTTAGGGCTTTGAATGTTAGTATCAATACTTTAAATTGGGCCCAGAAATGGACTGGCAGATAGTGCATCTAGAAGCGTACTGGCCTAAGCATTGACTGGTCCCCATTAACAACCTTGCCAGTCTATTCTGGACTGGCTGAAATTGTTTTCAAAGGCAGCCCCATGTACAGCACGCTGTAGTCTTCCATTTGACAAGTTATCAGAGCATGGGTAGCTGCTGCTGAGCTACTTCTGGCCAAATAAGGATGTACCTGGTGTATCATCCCAAGTGGGTGGGGGTTGTGTGCCATCAGGTCTACCAGTGCCTCCAGTGATGATGCTGGACCCAAGAACATCTCCAAACTGCAAACTGATCCATCGGAAGAAGGGCAGCCCTTCCAGAACAGGCTGCATGTCACTTAGCTGGGCTGATGCAAGGGGGTATGTTTGAATGGCCCTGTTGCGTGTTTGCCCACAGCCCATATTGGCCAACTGAATACCCGCTCCTGACTCTTGCACCCTGGGTTTGCTACCAGAGGACCTTGAAGAGAGGGAGAGTATGCTGCAGCAGAGGTCATCTTCAGGGTGAGTCTTCAGGGTGATATGGTGGGGCACTGAATCCATGGTGGGTGCCCTCATGCCAAGTTACATCTCCACAGATGCCAGTGCGTGGGCCAAGTTGAACTGGTGAGGGGCTGAGTCTGCTGAGCTGGGACCAGAACCTGGATCTCCTGAGTCCAAGTCCAATAGTATAAGCACCACACCACTCGGGCTCTCAAAGATACTTAGAATTCTTCAAGAAACAAGTGTGTGTTTCACTGAGAGTCGGTGTGGTGTTCTGGTTCTGGTTTGAACCCTGGACTGGAATTCAGGTTCTGTTCCCCACTGGCTATGAAGTTCATGGGATGACTTTGAACCAGTCACTGACTTTCAGCCTAACCTGCCTCACAGGGTTGTTGTACGGATCAAATGGAGAGAAAGAGAACCAGGTAAGCCATCTTGGGTTTTTTGCAAGTAGTAAAGAGGTGGGATATTAATATAATAAAATGGGTGTGTGTGTGTGTATAAAAAGTAGATTCAAGTGCTACCAAAATTTTCCTGAAATATTTGAAATAAATATGAGGAGAAATAACAGTTTTAATGACTACTAAATTTTAAGTGTGTGTGCATGTGAGAGAGAGAGAGAGAGAGAGGGAAAGATCTAATTTGCTATTAAATATTGCTCAGAGCTAAATTTGGAGATTTATGCATGACTAATCAATTAATCAGTCAAAGATGCTCTGATAAGTATTAAGAGAAGCTGCTTGGATTTTTTTTTGTGGAGGGGTGTTGTGCATCCCCAGATCAAGCGCTTTTGAATGGAGGTACTGCTTAATGACATCCAAAAGAACTAGGTGGGATTTTCTCATGTCAGCCAAGGAATATCATGACTGGTTAACAGAGGTGCAAAAAAATAAGCAAGATTTTGACATTTTAAAATGTTAGCATTTGCATTTAAAATGTGAATGTTTAAAGTTTGGATTTCAGAACTACAATTTGAGAAGAACATTGGACTGTTCTGGAGTGTATAAAAGGCTCTCTAAACTGCACTGACATATGCTGGGCTGCTTATGCAGGACAGGCCCACCCCTGCCGCCGCCTGGGGACTGACCGGCCGCCGCAGACGCTGATGTCGCCGCCGCTCCAACAGACGGCGGCCACCGTGGGACTGGGGGCGCTGCTGGCCTGCGGCTCCTCCACCTGTGCCGGCGAGTTCTCTGCGCCCCCCCCCCCCCCGGCGTGCCGGATTGGGGGCAGGGCGCAGGGAAGGGCCGTGGGCTGACCTCGCTGGAGCGGCCTCGGGCCAGCAGCCCAAGGGCGACGGCCTAAGGGTATTGTTGCCGCTTGCGGCCGTTCGGGGCCTTGTGGGGCTGGGCTGGGCCAGGAACTTTGTGGTTTTTTTGTAGTGGGTGGGCTGGAGGGTTTTAATTTGTATTTTATTGTATTTGTTTTAGTGACTTCACATCTGGCTGCTGTTTTTATGGGGTTGCCTGGGGAGCGCGTGGGCGCTACCATTGGGGTGCTTTGGGGCAAGGGAGAAATGGCATTGGGGGAGTAACATGTCGGCATAGAAGAAGGAGGGACAGATGGTTGATACCTGTTCCCGCTTCTGGTTATTCCTCCAACCGGAAGTTCCGGATAAGCTTATCAACTGCCCCTCGGGCCTGATGGTGCTGCTGCTTAATGCCAGGTCAGTCCATAATAAAACATCCCTCATCCCTGACTTAAATGACTCCCTTGTCATGGTCAGATCACTTCCCCGTGAGGTCTGAGCTTAGAGCTGGTCTTTCCCTCTGTAAGGGTGTGAACCCTATTGTGATGGTCCACCCTCAGAGACAGATGGATCCGGATGGATTCCTGAGGGCTCTGGGGGATTTTCCGGTTGATAAAGCTGGCACTCCTGTTGATGGTCTGGTTGAACTGTGAAATGGGGAAATGGCCAGAGTGATTGACACGATCGACCCTAAGCATCCTCTCCTGCCAAGCAGAGTCCATCCATCTCCATGGTATATATCTGAATTACGGGTGATGAAGCGGGTTGGGAGACGACTTGAGCATAGGTGGAGGAAATCACGGCATGAATCTGACCGAACACACTTACGTGCTCGTTATTGAGCCTATGCTGTGGTGGTGAGGGCGGCGAAGAAGAAATTCTTCTCCGTCTCCATTGCCTCCTCACAGTGCCGTCTAGTGGAGCTCTTTCGAGTGGTACATGGGCTGATATACCCTGTCCCTAAGAAAGATCCTGTACCACCATCGATAGCCCGCTGTGACGACTTTGCCCAGCGCTTCAAGGAGAAAATCGGTCAGAGCGTCACAAGCTGGACTCCACAAGCGATTCAGATCCTTTAGGGGAGACACCAGTGCCTCCGTCTGGTCAGGTATTAATGGATGAATTTCAGTTAATGCGGCCCGATGATGTGGACAAGGTGCTTGGACAAGTACGTCCTACCACCTGCTTACTTGACCCTTGCCCTTCGTGGCTGCTGACCAAAGCCAAACACGGGATTGGTTCCTGGATCCTGGAGGTTATTAATGTCTTTCTGAGGGACGGCTGGGTGCCCACTCCTTTAAAGGAGGCGGTAATCAGGCCTGTCCTAAAGAAGGCATCTCTGGATCCAGAAATGGCTGCCAATTATAGACCAGTGGCCAACATCCCGTTTCTGGGCAAGGTGTTGGAACAAGTGGTGGCAGGACAACTCCAGGTACTCTTGGATGAAAATGATTATCTGGACCCATTTCAGTCTGGCTTCTTTCCTGGGTACGGCACTGAATCTGCCTTGAGAGACAGGGGGAGTGCATCCCTGTTGGTTCTCCTGAACCTCTCAGCGGCTTTCGATACCATCAACCATGGTATCCTCCTGGACAGGCTGGTGAGGTTAGGAGGAGGCACTGCTCTGCAGTGGTTCCACTCCTATCTCAACGGCTGATTTCAGAAGGTGGTGCTGGGGGACTATGGCTTTGCACCATGGCAGTTATGCCATGGAGTTCCGCAGGGGTCCATTTTGTCCCCTTTGCTATTTAACATCTACATGAAACCACTGGGAGAGGTCATAAGGAGGTTTGGGCTGCGGAGTCACCAGTATGCTGATGACACCCAGCTCTACCTCTCTTTTTCAACTAATCCAGGTGAGGCAGTGGCTGTACTGAACCGGTGCCTGGCCGAGTTAATGGGCTGAATGAGGGTCAATAAACTGAAGCTCAGTCCAGATAAGACTGTGATTCGAGCTCCTGGGTAGGTGTCTTGGGCCTTGCCCTGGACGGGGTTGCGCTCCCTCTAAAGGGTAGGGTCTGCAGCTTGGGAGTGCTCCTCGACCCGGAGCTGTCCTTGGAAGCCCAAGTGACAGCGGTGGCGAGGAGTGCTTTCCTTCAGCTTCGGCTAATCTATCAGCTGCATCCCTACCTGGAGGAGGATTGCCTAGCAACAGTAACACACACATTGGTTACTTCCCGGTTGGACTTCTGTAATGTGTTTTACATAGGGCTGCCCTTGAAGACAGTCCGGATACGTCAGATGGTTCAAAATAGAGCTGCCAGGATGCTGTCGGGGACTGAGCGTTATTCTCATATAACCCCAGTCCTCTATCAGCTCCATTGGCTTCCCGTCGAAGTCCGGGCTCAATTCAAGGTGCTGGTTATTACCTATAAAGCCCTAAATGGCTTGGGACCAGGATACCTTAAGAAACACCTTTTTCCCTATTTGCCCTCCTGCCCCCTTAGATCAGCAACAGAAGCCTTCCTCCGGGAACCATCTGTGAAAGAAGTTAGGAGACAGAGTACCCAGAGGAGGGCCTTCTCTGCGGTGGCGCCCCGACTGTGGAATGCACTCCCCAGAGAGATCCGCCTGGCCCTGTCATTATATGTTTTTCGGCGCCAGGTTAAGACCTTTTTATTTAATCAATATTTTAATATGTTTTAATATTGAATTTTATATTTGCAGCCAGAGTGGGTCATCAACTTATTTATGCTGTTAGCCATCCAGAGACGTTGGTAACTGGATGGCATACAAATTTCACAAATAAATAAATAAATAAAATATACAGAATGCAGAATGAAGATGACAGAAAAATAAACTCTGTTCTTTTGTCATATAGGGTCAAATGTGGATTGCTTTGTATCTCACCTGCAAGACACTGTCAAATGCTGATCACTACATATGAATATTGGCTGGGTTCACATGACACAGAAAACTGTTTCCATGGTACATGGATTGTGCCGGAACGTACTGGTCAGACCACCACATGGCTACCCAGGCAGCTTTGTTTCTACACTCCTTGCTCCATCCTCCCCTTCCCACCATGCATCCCAGCAGCCAGTATGAACAACACCCCCCCCCCCGTCCTTTCCCTATTTTTTTCCCATGGACTGTAGCTGCCTCCTCCTCCACGGTCCACTGCAGTCCTGAGGTGGGTCCCCCGCTTCTCTGTCTGCATGTCTGCAGTGCTTCCTGGTTGCTCCAGCCTAGACAGAGATTTCTATTAAATGAAAATAAACAGTTTTGACACAATTCCCTTCTCCCTCCATGCATTTTCAGGCTGTCTCCCTGTTTTCAAGATAGGCACATCACTCAGCCATTGGGAATAAAGCAAGCAGTGATTCATCTGTTGCCAGGGTTTTGAAGGCAATGGAAATCAAAGGCTTGATGTGACTGTTCCTATGGCCGCTCTTGCCCCAGAATTCTATGGTGTTTCCATACCAGCAATGCTAAAATGGTGATTCTGGGTCCAGACTACCACAGAAGCTGCAGCAAAGCATGGCAACCTTAGAACATACTGTTGTTACTCTCAGTGGTTTTAGAAAATTAATGTTACCATACAGAAACTCTGGAATTGGGTCCAGACAACAAACCTAGAAAGGTAAGATTTCACCATGTCTTCTTATGTCATATAAACCTGTGCCTTGACTGTGTATGAATGTAACTCTAAAATATAGTTTAGCTCTAGATGCAGACATCTGATTTTGTACTATCTGTAGATGAAGATAGAAGCCCTAGCTTCTGGAAACAATGGTCTCTTTTATGATTGTAAGCACGGGTTTTCTGCATCTTCTTTGCTATCTCTGGACTATGACAGAGCAAAGCTAGTCCTACTGCAATGCCTTGAAGCTATTGAAACACAACCTGGAATGGCTAAAATTTCAAGATGTTTTATCTAATAAAATATGCAAGCATTTAGCCCCTTCCTTTTTTAGTCTTCTGAAATATTTGGTTGATTTATCTTATAGTAAGATGAGAGAGTATTTTTCTGGGTAAGACTGCGTGTACTTCCCCTGGCCTACTGTACAGGGCACCTTCTGGGAATCTCCAAGGAAGGCAAAGTTTGTTTTTGTAATTCTTCAATCCTGGAAGACATTACCAATTTTATTTCAGAATGTGATGTTTGCATTGATGTTAGGAGAGTAGGTATCCTTCCCTAGTTGGTTTGGTTTGAAGGATGATCATCCTTTTGAAAGCTGTGTTTTGTTACATATTTTACATATTACATATGCACATTGTATTACATGTAATATTTTAAGAAACACACAACTTTTATATGTTATAATTTTATATTGTTAATTCGTTTTATATTTTTAATGTATTATATTTTAATGTTTTGTGAGCCACCCCGAGGCTTCGGCGAATGGGGCGGCATAGAAATTTTCTAAATAAATAAATAAATAAACTTTTAGAACTGTGAAATTTCTTGCCCTGGCCTTGCATTTGTGAGCTAAGGCCAAGAGGATAAATGTAATACAGTCAGTGTGGAATTGTGCAATGGCTGGATGCTAGTTATTTGAAACAGATTTTTTTTCTACTACATGGACACTCAGAGAGAAATCTGAGTTGAGCTTTGGGCTGGAGTGCCCAGGGGAACACACCCAGATTCCATTTCACTTTATCCAACTGTTGGCTTGTCATTCCCTGTGAACAAGAAATCATGCCTTAAATCAAACTTTATTTATTAAGTAATCCAGTTTAAGTGCACTTCCTTCAATCTGGCACCCAATGGATATTTGGTCCAAGTTCCAACATTCCTGGGAGGGCTCCAGGTTGGGGAAGGCAGAATGGAGCAGTCCAGGGTTTCTAGTTGGCTTATTTAGCAATCAACTAAAGGTCATTTTGGATGTTTCCTGGTTTGCACGTAACATGGCAGGGGAAGCCGGAGCGGGAGTGTACGAGCCCCCCACTTCACTCAGGAGTCTTCCCACTTGTGCATGTCATAGACTAGCCTTCCCTGGCTTGGCACCCTCCAGCTTTTTTAGATTACTAGCAAACACAGCCAACGTAGTCAATAGTTAGAAATGGCAGCAGTTCTGGTCCAGAACTAAGGGAGGTGACACGGCTGGGGAAGGTTGTGCTGGACTATTTGTTAGGAATATGTGTCAGCATTCCCAGTGACAAAATTTCCTTACTGTTACTGCCTTTTGAAGTCACAAAGAACAACTTTGAGAGGAACTGGCTGGGAGGTCGGTAGGTGGGTGGACAGGCATTGTGCACCTTTTGCTAATAACCCTTGGCAACTTTCCTCTGAAGAAATACAGGGGAGGGTTTATGGGGAATTGTGGCCCTGCAGCACACTTCTATGCATTTCTAAGAAGTACGCCTTGCTGAGGTCCGTGGGCTTACTCCCAAGTAAGCTGGGTAGGATTACAGCCTTGGACACAACCCTGTAGGCCTTTTTTCTACCTCATCAGGCACAGTTCCCATCCTGGCCCAGCCATGGCTTTTTCCTTTCGAAATATGCATTGAATGGTGCCTCTAATTACTGATATGAAGCTGGGCTGAGCTGTCCCCATCAACTGGATTGAAATAAAGTGAGTGCCTTTCTGGCATGGCTCCTGAAATTTTCAGATGGGCTAGACATTCCTTGCAACTGAAATTCTTCTTTTCAATCAAATACCCTTCCCTGTCGGTGCATGTTATAACTCACCACTCCTGCTTTTCATCTGGACTCTGGCAAGGGGAAATAACATAACAGTGTAAAGCTTTTATTGGAAATACAAAAGACTAAAATAATTTCTATTCCTGCTGACACAAAGTCAAACTGATCTGTGAATAAAAGCACAGTTGCTGATCAAAAGCTTCTGATTTACTTGCTGCAACAAAATAGACTTTGCCAAGCATCTCCTAGTTACTGTGCTCATTCCACGGAGAAATGTGCTGCCAAAGATTTGTCCAGCTACTTAAATCAATATATATAAAAGGTGGGATGGAGGCATCTGTCAGTTTTGGTTTCTCTCAGTTTCTCATTACTGCAATCGGAAACACACTTCATGCCCAACATGGAGAATTTCTCCCATCTTTTTTCATCTGCTTTGATTGTAAATGTCATGAAATTAAACCAAAACAAAAGAATGTGACAATAAAAATGAACCATCACAGTTGTCTTACATGAAATCTGAAATGCTCAATTACAATTGGTACTTATGAAATGGATTCTCCTGTGCATGTTTTATAAAGCAGGTCATACGGCCTATGGGTAGGTTTCAGTGAAGGCGGACCAAATAGCCTTTTATTTATCAAATCCTATGTTATACCTGAAGACCACCCATTCAAAAGTTTCAAGCATCACCGAGTCTTCAATCCATTGCATTATTGGAGGTGGCCACCTGACTTTTTAATATTCTATCGGTCTTCCAGCCATCAAAAGGGCATAGAAAAGCTATTCATATTAGAAGTAAGGAGGAGGTAAGGAGGTCACACACAAAATTAAAATTATTATGATTCAATTACTTAATTCAATCAATAATTATATCATTATTGAATTATTTACATTTCCAGGTTTCTGGAAAGGCTGTTTCAAGCCCTTTGTGGAGATGGTGAGGATTGAACCTGGGATCTTTTGCAGCTTCTGCCTCCTCTGGCAGCTCACCCTAAAGGGGAAATGAGTCCAAGAGGAATGAAAAATCTTAAAAAGGGAAATCCCAACAAAAAAGTGCAAAAGACAACAAGGGAAGCCCTCATGACTCCTCAAAAAGTTAGGCCACATCCTGAAAGCTGAGAAGGACGTGTACAGGAAGCGGAAGGGAGGCCAGGCCACAACGGAAGAGTATAAAGAGACATCAAAGACTTGCAGGGACAGTCAAGAAGGGGAAAGTGAGTTAGGAACTGAGACTAGCAAGGCTTGCTAAACACAAGAAAGCCTTCTTCAACTATGTCCAAAATGCATGTCAGACCCTGCTATTCTATGAATCTATGGATCCAAGAAGAAGCAAAAAACAAGAAGAAAAAAATTCCCTGTTTTTTAATCTCCCAGTTCTGCTTTGTAATTGAAGTGGAAGTGTCCAAAGTGGAAGGGTGGTAAGGATAGTTGGCTTACTGCTGAATCCAACTGGGGGCCACCTAGAATGGGGAGTGGAGCCCAGAGTCAGAAGGGTGGAGTCTAGACCATTGCTTACCCCTCTCTTTCTCTGTGTGCCATCTGTTCTCTGCTCCTTCCACACATATCCATAAAGCAGAGGAAGAATTGATTCCCAGAGGGCTGGAAAACAGGAGAGGGGCCCACAGCTTTGAGACAGTTGGATGGCACTGACTGCCGTAGGTCCTCCATCCTAGTAAAGGTAGAAAAGGGCTCACCTGGACAAACCCGACTGACTTGGATTTGGACCTATCCCTGTCTGCTACAGCAAGCAGGAGAAGGTTGCACTAGCGCAAAGAGAGGAGACACTATTAAGATCTGGCAGACCAAGATCCGTCTCTAGGGCTGCATGGCCCCCAAGAGTGCTGTCTCAATGAAAGACCCTCAGAGAAATGTCTCTGTGAGGAGTGATACCTGGTTGCACAGGAAGGGTCCTCAAGGGTAAAGGGCCCTCAGGAGGAGGACTTTTTCTGATGCCTCTGATGGCCTGTCTTGGATGAGAGACTCTGGAAGCGCCAGATTATTAGCCTCAGTCCTCAGCAAGAAGACCTGCTGAAACAATGGCATCAAACCAGCCTTGACCTCTGATCGTCTTGCCTAGACTGCTTAGCCATCCCAGCACCAGGCCTCCTATAAGCAGATCCTGGACCACATTGTGGCTTTGCATTTTGATTCTGCCTTGCTGAGCATTTGCTCTTCGTGTGAATCCCCCTGGCCTGCCTCCGCCTCTGTGTTAGAACCTCCCCCAGCCTTGAGTTGTTTTTATGTGCCATCAAATTGTCTACGACTTATGGCAACCCTATGAATGAAAGCCTTCCATGTCCATTTCAGTTCCATCCAGTTCTTCCAAGCTGGAGGCTGTGGCTTCGTTTACGGATCCAGCCCTTTTCATATTTGATCTTCCCACTTCACCTTCTGCCTTCAACTTTCCTTAACATGGTTGACTTCTCCAGGGAGTGCTGCCTTCTCACTGTGTGGCCAAAGTATGACAACCTCAGCTTGGTTGTTTTTCGCTTCTAGAGAAAGCTCTGGCTTGATTTGATTGAGGACCCACTTGTTTGTCTTTCTTTCAGTCCAGGGTGTCTGAAAAGCCCTCCTCTGGCATCGTGTTTTGGATGCATTGATTTTTTCCCCCAGCAGCTTTCTTCACTGTCCACCTTTCACACCAATACATTGTGATTGGGAATACAATCGACTTAGTTCAGCTTTGACTCGGAATGTGCAAATAATCAAAACTCAAGTTGGCTGACGTTCTCTGAACTCCATCTCTAAGCTCATTCCAACTCAGGTCTATGGAATGCGCTCCCCAGAGAGGTCCGCCTGGCACCGTCATTATATGTTTTTCGGTGCCAGGTTAAGACCTTTATATTACATCAATATTTTAATAAGCTTTAATATTGTAATTTTTAATATTATATTTTAACTGCAGCCAGAGTGGGTCGATGTGTTTATGTTGATTTTTATGTTGATATTTTGTTATAACTTATGTATATTGATATTTGTATTTTATTTATGTAAGCCATCCTGAGGCTTTTGCAATAGGACGGCATATCAATATCACAAACAAACAAGCAAGCAAAGTCTGTGTCAGAATATGAGCTTTGATTTGTTTAGTCTTTTCTCGTGAAAACCCACACATCTTTGCATGCGTTTGCCAAAGGTGTGCATCAGCTATGTGCGTCTTTGGAAATGTGTGCATTCTTCTGTACTGATCAAAGCATATTTTTGTGTATTTTTCACAAGAATGCATTTTCATACACGTTTTTGAAATGTGCCCATGCTGTTGAATTCTGGTTTTGGGGTCCGCAGTCTGTGTGACCACAGATTGTGTCCAAGTCTGTTTTTTTCTCTGAATGATGTAGATGAGTCAAACCCGTTAATGAAGGAATAGAAACAAAATTTTCACACATCCCTTCCTTGACCCTGTGCAGGCTTGACTTCCTTGACTTAGCCCATGGAAGTCAAGCTGACTCCCTGCTCATAAAAAGTATCTCAGGATTTTTGTTCTTTTTTCAGGCAGAATGGAGGGAAGGCTTTGCCTTTTTATGAAAGTCCATGTTCATGGCATCATTCAACTGTCATGTATAGTAACCACCCCGGTAACTAAGCAGCTAAATACAAAGAGCAAAAACAAACTATTACTGATTTCCAACAAAGGATTGCTCATGTGGTACAAACTGGGGATAAAGAAGAAGATAAAGAAGAATGCCAGGCGCATGAGTCTGAAATGATGCTTTTTCAGGCCTCCTGTGGGATTTTAGTTATGAGATCCCAATTGATTCTAATGGGAGTCGTGTTGCTAAAAATGTTGCACAAGATTTGTGAACATGTATGTCTCCTTGAGTGAATAATTAGATGATTTTGAACATTTTTGCTGCCCACACAATCTTGTGTCTGCATCCAATTTAAAAAAAAAAAAAGCTTTGGAGATAGTAAGCAAATGTATTCATGGAACAGTCAGGCTGGTTCACAAACAGCCTCGTATGGTTTCCATGGTGCAGAGTTTTTTGTCTGGATGTGCCTGACCGACGCATGCAGTGGTTTCTACCCTAGAGTGGTTTTTACCCTCTTCATTTAGTCCTCCTACTGTTGGAACATATCCCATTAGTCACTGTGCCTAAAACTTAGTCCCATGTTAGATGGCTACAGCAGCTCCCACAACTGCCATTTTCTACAGAGGACTCTTGGGTAGCTGCATACCAGGACTGTGGAAACCATACAACAGACTGTTGTCTGAAAACAAAATATCCCTTGCTGGATTATCACAACAGTGTTCAGCTGACTCAACAGACCAAGAAACCACTGTTACTTGCTTGGTCATGCAAACCTGTCTTTAAGAAAGGAGCAAAACTTCTGTGATCTAAGATCAAATTTGAACCAAGTTCCATTATTTAATTATTTGTTTTTTAATGTGGTGCATTTCTGCCGGGTATTCCTTTCAAGGAACTCACCGAACAGCATTGGTGGTCTCATCCCACCAGGGCTGGGATGGCATTAAGGACACATATGGCTGGGCAAAGTCCACCAGCAGGAGCCCCCTGGATTTGTCCTCCTCTGCACAGTTACGACCCACCTGTTCCTTGGCCTCTTGCTCTGGCCCTGACCGTAGAGGTGGAGGTGAAAAGGAGAAACAGCACACACAGCTGCCTGTCCGTCAGGTACTAGCAATTGTGAGTACGGGGATGAGAACGGATGGCAGCCGGTGACTGCAGTGGTGAGAAGATGGGCTTGAGAGAAGGAGGAGTCCCACTGGCCTGTCTTGCCGGAGGGTCCTCAGAAACATGGAGTCAGCTCCATCCCTCTCAGTTTGATTCTTGCAACCAACCATCTTTTGTGGTAGGCTAGCATGAGACACAGGGACTTGCCCAGAGCCATAAAGTGAACTTCAGGGCTGAGTAAAGAACTGGAACCAAGATTTCCTCACGCCCGCTCTAGTCACTACACTGCATTGACCAGTAAAGTTGTGCCTTCACTTAACCCAAATGAAAAATAGAAGAAGAAAAGAGACACAAAGAAACACAAAATGACTAAAAAGATGTTGAGTGTAAAGTTTAAATGTAAGCTAAATGAATGAATTCTGAGTTTGGCTTTTAAGAGAGCACTTGCAGCTGTATTTTCCCCTGGATTTATTTTGCATGTATTTTAATTGTTTGCATTGTCTTTTGTCATCATTTCCCCCACTGACGTGCAAGGGGGGAGATAAATTCTGCATCTTCAAAAATGGCTGATGTGGGGGGAAGACTATTCCCTGCCAAGAAGCCTCAGCACAAGTGGTCGCCACCTCACCAGTCCCTCTTCTAATTGAAATTCAAAATATGGATAAATATATTCCAACCATGCATGACTTCTACTATGTTTAACTGTATGTAAATATATGTGCTAAAAAAAATAAAAGATGCAACCCCATCACGGTTGCCGCCTGTTAGGTGGAAGGCTCCATTCTCAGAATATCCTATGCTATGCCAGGCGGCTGGCAAGATGGAGAATCAAAAGTCATTTTTCCTTCTCCATCTTCCTGGTCTGACATTTTCCTCTAGAAAGGCATCTGAAACCTTCTAGAACAGTGCGTGCTCCCAGAGTGTCCCTGGAAAGGAAGCATGGCAGCTTTTGTGTGTGGCAGCCTTGAGAGAACAGGGGCAAGGAATCGGATCTCAGAATGTCCCTTTTAGGAGCAGTGTCTACAGATTCAGGAGGGAAAATAATAATAATTCTTTTGGATGCTCTCCAGGGACTGGAGGACTTTGCCCTAAGTGAACTCTCCATTTTAATATGTATCAATACACAAGCTATTTCTTTTTCCTGTTCTTATTTTGAATAAAAATGTGACTATTGAACTGCAACAGAAAAATGTCCTGTGGTTCCGAAAAGCTTAGCACATTAATTGTGCCATGACCTTCTACCAGCAAGAGAGTCCTTCACCCAGTGCAGGATATTAGTCACGATGCCACAGGACAATTTGAGTTTCATTTTATTTTTTTGTTTTCTTTGCTGTAACAGGCTAACCATTCTTCTGGAAACGACAAGAAACAGCACCTCCCCTGCCTTTCCGATCTCTTTAACACACTATTGAAAGAATGACAATGCACCATCTAGTGGGCAACAAATCTTGGCTTGCTATAAACTTGGCATTATTATAATTGCCTCTGAATGTTGCAATGGAATTCTTCATTCGAAAATGTGAGAACGGTTCCAGGTATATAAAGGGAAGCAATGCTCCAAAATACATTAGGGAAAACATGTGCAAAAATATTGGTAAAAAGACGTGTACATCTAAATGCTTATGAATTTTCATGCAAACATTGAAACAAACTCTCAGAGCTCAGTATGTAGCATACATACTAAATGTATATATTTAGTATATATGGTCAGTATGTAGCATATATACTAAAAGCCAGCTCAAGACACATGGTTATGATGACCGCTATGTGGCTAAAACAGAGCTGTTGAGGAAAAGAGGTATTTGCCTGTTTGGGATATTTTGCAGGAGAAAAATTAATTAGGGGAAAGGTCTAAGTGGGCTTGGGAGACCAATGACAAAATGATGAAGACTGAGGAGGGTCACTGGCTGTGCATGGCAGAGGGGATGCTGCAGAAGGAGAACAGAATGGAATATCCCGAACACGCCAGAATATCTGGCACTGTGCCCCTTCCTGCAGGTCCCGCTTCTCACAGCTTATATGCACTGACTTCTCATCTCCAAAGCAGATATTTAAGGGTGCTTAAGATGGGTGGACAAGGCTTTCCCCTAGTTAGATTCCCTCTCTGTGAGACCAGAATGGGCAGAAATGGGCAAATGACTGTGAGGCAGTCGTTTGTGAAGGGAAATATGTTTACTGAGGGATACCCAACTTTTGCAGGCCTGTGGGCACATTCAGGAATATGAGAAACTTTGGTGCGCAGGGCACCACCCAAAAAAAGTGGGGGGCTAAGCAGTGTATTACCAGTGAGTTGGTGACTTGCCTTATCTATGCTCGTTGGCTGTATCTTATTCAACAGCAACATAAGCATTGCATCTATTGAACATTGTGAGATGTCCTTAATAAACATAGAAACAGATCGAGTCAGGAGGGGCCTCCCGGGCCATCTAGTCTGACCCCCGGCTCCAGCCAGCTCCGCTCACGACATGCCCACCATGTGCACGTCCAGCCTGTCTTTGAACACCCGCACCGATGGGGCCTCAACGACCTCCCGTGGAAGCCCATTCCACACCTTAATAAGGATTTTTCTATTCAGTGTAATTGTGTTCCTTTTCCAGAGGAGGTTTATTATGCAGAACAATGTTGTACTGGAACAGTCTTTAATATTTGATGTTGTGTGCTCATCCAAAGAATGAAAGAAGAAAGTGCAAAAGCAGGACTGCAGCTGAACATTAGCATAACAAGATTCTTGAATACAGAAGAAGTAGAAAACGTTAGTGTCAACAATGTAGACATTGAAATTGTGGGAGATTTTACATACTTTAGCTCAGTCATCAATTCAAATGGAACCAGCAGCCAGGAAATTCAAAGACTGAGACTAAAAGGGCAGCAGTGAAAGAACTAGAAAGGATCGTCAAGTATAAGGATGCTTCACTGGAGACCAAGGCCAAGATCATCCACACTATGTATGGCTGTGAAAGCTGGACAGTGAAGAAAGCTGGCAGGAAGAAAATGCAGAACGTGGGGCTAGAGGAGAGCTTTGTGAATATCCTGAACCCAGGGAAAGATGAACAAGGGGGAAGGGGCTCGAGCAAATCAAACCAGAACTTTTTCTGGAAGCAAAATGATGAAACTGATGCTGCCATGCTTCAGGGACATCATGAGAAGGCAAGACTCCTGGGAGAAGGCAATAATGCCAGGGAAAGTTGAAAGCAGCAGCAGCAACAGACCAAACGTCACATGGATCGATTCCATAAAGGAAGCACAGCCTCAAGTTTACAAGAGCTGAGAGGGGCTGTCAGGGATTGGACATTTTGGGGGATGCTCATTTATAGGTTGCTATAATCAGAAATGATTTGATGACATGTAACAGCAACAAATGTATCTTGGAAATTAATGAATGGCAAGTGTGAATGGATAGTCTGGGCCTTTTGACAGATAAAAGACTGGAAGGATAAACATACATTTTCTATAATGCAATGGACTGAAAATGTTACAGTAATTTCAAAATTTGACTGGGTGGCCTGTGAACACCACCTCTGAATGCCTACTAATTTGGGTAATTGGGCTGCTTTTCTGTAGCTTATGTATAATTCCTAGAAAAGTGTAAGCATTTCAGTTCTATGGTTGGATAAGAAGATGTAGAAATATTTTTAAGGGCAATATTGTGGGTGTCCATTATTGCAATATTGGGAACCCCTTCGCTGGCTACATTGGAGGTGCTCATAGATGCCAGGGTGTCCATACAAGGAGGGACCCCAAAAAACTAAGAATCATCTTCTGGAGGGCGGGCCCCTTGTAGTACAGGTCCCCCCCCCCCCCGGTGAGTGTTCTAGGAACCCACCTGCATCAGTAAACCAGCTGCGTTGTTGTGAGAGGCTGCGTTCGGCTTCAGTGAGGGGTTTTTGGAGATTCTTTCAATGTGTTTGCCTATTTCATGATGGCTGATTTGCGCGAACAACATGCGGTGGTGAACTTTGGTTCAGCTGAGTGTTCAGCAGTTTTTGACCAAAAATGGCATGCCCCTTGTGCCCCACACTCCCTATTCATCCAATCTCATCCAGTGTAACTTTCTGTTTTTTCTCCGGATGAAAAAGTCCTCAGAGGGAAACCTTTTGCTGATGTGAAAAAGGTGAAACAAAAACCAGCAGAAGAACTAAAAGGCATCAAAATTGGAGTTCGAAACCTGCTTTGAGCAGTGGAAAAAATGTCTCAATAGGTGGATTACATCAAATGGAGAGTACTTTGAAGCTGACTGAAGTCTGAACATGTAACAATAAATACACATTTTTTATAAATAGATTCCTGGGGTTTTGTTGGGTCCCCCTCATATGTGCCACTTTGTATGCCCCTGCACTGGATGCTCTTTAAAGGTAGCAAGGTAAGAAGAAGAAAGAACAGTGTTGAGGAAAACGGAAGATGCCCTTTTGATACCCACTTTTTGCACTGGTCAATTAAAAGGGCCAGCCTTCCCATGAGATGGGCCCCCTTGCTGTGGTGGGGATGGTGAGTCAGGTAATGTAGCAGCAACGGGAAGTGATGGAGCAGTGGACTTGTGTCCCCCCCCCCCGTGCGTGTGTGCACGCGCACAAGCGCGCATACACACATAAGTTGACAACCGGTTTCCCATGTGCTATTTGCCTGGGCACGAGACCCACACAGCCCTAGGAAGCGTTTCTGAAATGAAAATAGTAGCATTGCATGATTAAAATCTCCCTCACAGCCACAAGCCATCTCCCTTCCAGCATTTATTCAGGAGGCATTTTCAGTGCAGCTGGGAGTCTGATTATCCACTGACGAGCAAGATGGCCTGTGTGCCGAAAAGGACAAAATCCTTGGATAATTGACGAGTATTGTTGAATATCTAGGACGTCTCCCGCAAAGCCTCAAGTGGCAGAGATGAGGTGCTTGCTAAGACCGCCCATGGTAAGGACAGGTAAATTGGAGAAGAGTAAAGGGAAGCCGTCTGGCAGCACTCTGCTGGGACCTCGTGCATACTTTCCGGAAGCGTCTGCAATGGTTGCGAAAGCGTCCTTCTGCAAGGTTCAGCCCGCACCAGGCAGAGTGAGGTGGCTTCTTCAAGGAGAAGCAGAAATGGTTAGTCGCTTCATTCTTGCATTTATTTATTACCACCTCTCACTTCTTGCTAGGATTATTGCAATGAGCTATATTATTACTACACTGCATTTTTTACCCCACCTTTTCCCTCTTGTGAGGAGAGCCTAACAGGACTTACATAGCCCCATTTTATTCTTGCAACAACAACCCTGTGAGGTAGGTTGTGCTGAGGGTCTCTGACTGGCCGCAAGTCAACCACTGAGCTTCATGGCCGAGTGGGGACTAGAACCTGGATCTCCTGGGTCCCCAGTCCAACACTCTAACCACCATGTCACACTGGTTCTTCTATGTGAGGCTCCCTTTGAAAATTGCCTGAATCATCCAGGCAGAACAAAATAAGACAGGAAGGCTATTATCACAGTGGCAGATAGAACCGTATTCTACCAGGTATTTGGGATCCGCACTGGACTTCAGTCTATTTCTGGGCCCATTGCAAAGGGCTGGCATTGGCTGCGAATCCCTCCACAGCATGGGGCCAGGCTACCTGAAGGACCAGGTCCTGCTGGGATTTAAAGGAGCTGAGTCAAATCATGGTCTTGAGCTATTGCTGGCTATATGCTACCTCCAGCACCAGGGGAAGCATGCCTTTGTATGCCAGGTGCTGGGGAACATGGCAGGAGTAGTACAGCTGGGTATCCACAGTGTGAACAGAATGCTGGACTAGATGGATCATTGGGTTGTTATCTTCAGAGGCCTTTCTTCAGGTGCCCCCACCAAATGAAGTGAGGAGCTTCTAAAGAGAAGGTCTTTCTAGTGATGGCACCCCCACTGTAGAATGTCCGACACAGAGAGGCTCATAACTTATCATTTTTAAGGCACCAGGTGAAATCCATTTTATTTTCTCAGACCCTTCACTTTTAACAGCATGTTTTATTGCTTTTTAGATCTATTGCACCCATATGGGTAGTTTTATTCTGATTCTCTTCTAACTTACACTTGATCTGTTTTCTTAAGGTTTTATGTTTTGTATTCTGTACAATAAAAGGTATAAATACTGTAAATAAATAAAATAAAAATAAAATATCAACTGTGTAGACCATGCAGGGAAGATCATAATAAGCCTCATTTTTAATTATGCACATATTCTACTTGCATATTCTACTACTGCACTGAATTTGGGTGCCGTCATATGCATGGGAATTGCAGACAATGGATTACTGAGAACAATCGCAAAGGCTCCCAAAAAGAAGAAGAAAAATAATCAATGCTGTAAGAGCAGGTCCAGATCAGTAATTTATTATGTTGCTGATAGGTATATATGGACTTTGCTATCTCTGTCTACATATTTTACATTGACAAGTGTCTTTCATTTCAGTGTCTCCTCATTGATGGAACTGGATTTTGTGCAAATGCATTCACACTTCCAAAACTGCACAAATCTTCTCAAAATATACAGTTTCCCAAAATGTGAATTTTCATACTTTAGACTATGGGGGAAAGTTGCATTTTATGTTTTCATATTTTTCTATAATTACATTTGCATAAAGTTACAGCAAGCAAAAAAAGTGTACTAGTCCATGGAATCTGTGCAACCTGGGAAAAGCCAGCGGGGTGCAAAATCTGCAAGTCAGATTCCTAGATATTCAAACTCATTGTGCATTTCTCCAACTTCCCTAGATGCTGGCTTGAAGCTGTGTTGTGCTCAGGCAAATGCAGACTGCATATTACCAGCGTAGGAGGGACCCTGGCAACATGAAAGGCGACTTAACCCCTCTCATTGACTTCTGTAGTCTGATCGTGGCAAAAAAGAAATATAAAATCACACACATGAAAGAAGGACAGTTGCCACCTGCCACTCTGCAGACCCCAAACAAGCTTTCCTGACCAGAGGAGAGGAAGAAAAGAAGGACAAGAGGAAGGCCGAGTGAGAGAGAAGGAGGGAAAGAAGAAGGAAAAAGCAAACAGGCGAATGAAGTCTGTTATAGGGTGTGTCAGTTTCCTGGCAGTACATAACTCTCTCTGCTGGTGGAAAGGGTAATGGCTGCAGAGCAGCTGGTCATGCTCAGCTTGGCAGAGCCAAGTCACACGCAGAGAGTGTGGACTGGGCAAGCAACAAAATGTTGCAGGATATTCTCACCTTGAGCAGGACCACTTATGCCCTGTCAGTAAGCCACCCTTCCTGATGCTTTCCAGTTGAGTTGGGGACATGAGTTTGAGGAAGGCTGCTAAAAGGGGCTCAGATTCTCCCCACCCGTCCTGGCACATGCACAAACACTTGTTTTCTTTCCCAGCTGTCACTTAACATCCCTGAACTTAAGATTGCTGATAAAAGACATTAAACATGCACAATTTGCTCTGGGCTTTACGGGAATTTCTTTGCACCTTTGTTTGGTTTTTTAAGGTGGATTTTTGCATACCTTGGGGTTCACCTGAGCATGCTGGTACATCCTCCTATCCCATTCTGGCTCCTGTTGGCACTGCAATGCATCAGAGTATTGACCTGGATGTGGGACATGCAGGTTCCGGCTCCCACTAGCCATGAAGCTCACTGGGTGATTTTCAGCCAGTCTCAGACTCTCAGTAGGGTAGTTGTTGTACGGATGAAAGGGAGAGAAGAACCTTGTGAGCGTGGGTTCTTTGGAAAAATGGGGGAGCCTGCACAATGTGGTGTGGGGGCATTGATGGGGAGAAAGAAGCTCAACTTCTAGGAGGCACCCTGGTCTTTCTGGCTGCACCTCTTAGCTTTCCCAGATACAGCCTCCCTCTTCTTGATGCCTGTGGTGATGATGATAATGAGGATGATAACAACTATAACAAGGAGAAGGAGAAGTCCAAAATGGAACAGGGAATATGAATTGGGACCATGGTGGGACGCTCCTGAAGTGTCACCACCAGGGGCCTTCCAGTAGCATAGAGAGGGAGACAAGATGGGAGGGCAGGCCACCTGAATTGCTCTTCTCCACCCCCCCCCCCCCACACGCACACTTTCCTTGTGTATTTTTAGACTGAAATCCTGCAGGCAGGGACAGCTGTTTTTACTGATTGCATATAAGCCACTCCAAAAAATATTTTTGGCTGAGCAGCAGGATTCAGATACTTTAAATCATTCTCATTATCGCCCTGTATTGCATTGCAAGGAGATTTCTGGAATGCATTTAAAAAACCCATTATTTATTATTGAGGTACTTGGTATACTGGGGCCAAGGGAAATCCTGACTCCCTAAGCCCTTCCCTTCTGGCCAGCCTTACAGAGTTGACCTCATGCCTGGGCTCTTGTGGGAACTGAAGGGAATCAGTCACGTCTTGGAGAAGAAAGGATGTCCAGATACTGTTAAATCCATCCTGGCTGTGTCATCTTTCTGTGTCATGAATCCTTCCATTCATGAGCAGAAGCAAAAATGCAAATTCTTGCATTTTTTTTGTGCAAGAATTTTATTCCTCTCTGTCAAACAAACAAACAATCAAACAAACATTTTGGGTGGGAGATTTGCACTTGCATCAATCCCTCCCCAAAAAGGTTTTTTTTAAAGGTCCACAAGTCTGTAGAATCTGTGCATCTCAGAAAAAAGCAGTCCACCGAAGAACTGGCAGGCTGGGTTTAAACCAACCCAAACCATTTGAATCCATTGCATATTTCTCTAACATCCCAATGGCTGATGCCTGGTTGCTGCAGGGCTACCGTGATGGAATTCCACTTTCTCACCTGCTGATCCTACGGGAGATTATGGCACCACCCTGGAGGAGCTGGGTGGCTCCATCCAAGGGACTGCTGGAGCTACAAGTCTTCCAATCACCTCACACCGTGCAAAACTTCATTGCGGTACTTTGTTTCTCCCCTTTTCTTAGGTTATACTTCTGTTGTTCCCCATTGTAGGGTGACCCTCTGAATGAAAGCCCTCCAAAATGCACTGTCCTTGGCAGGCCTGCTTAGCTTTAGTAAACGCAAGACTGCTTCCTTTACGGAATTGATGCATCTCATATTCAGTCTTCCTCTTCTGCTGCCTTTGACTTTCCCGAGCATTATGGTCTTCTCCAGGGAGTCTTGTCTTCTCAGTATGACAGTCTCAGTTTCATCATTTTTGTTACTCATAATACCTGTTTGCATCACTAGACCTGCTTGAGCTGCTAGCATACGTCCCAGTATAATAATAAACTGATTATATGCCATCCGTTAGAGGTCAGTCTTAACCTGGCACTGAAAAGTTATTGAAGCAATTGCCAGGCGGGCCTCAGTGGAGAGCTTGTTCCTTTCCACTGAGAGGTGGGGGGCCACCACTGAAAATGCCCCCCTCCTTCTGGCCACCAAGTGAGTTTCCTTTGAAAGGACAATCAGAAGCAGGCCTCAGCACAGTGCCTAGGTAGCCTGTGGTTGGAGAGCTGTTCCATCTGCTACTGTGGTCCCAGGCCTAATAGGAGTTTATAGGTTTAAAGCAGCACCTTGAATTGGGCTCCGAAGCCAGCACTGGTGTTATATGTACAGATGGTGTGGTCCCTCTTATTAATCTGACAGCTGCATTTTGCACAAGCTGCAGCTTCTGAACAGTCTTCAAGGGCAGTCCCACGTAGAGCATATTGCAGTAATCTAGTTTATAGATTACTGAAATCAGGTTATCCCTGTCCGGATGGGGGTGCAGCTGGGCTGAAGCTGGTAGAAGGCACTCTGTGCCACTGAGGACATGCAGACCCCAAGTGACAAAAATGGCCTCTCACAAGGATCCCTGAATGCCACCCCTTTTCAATGCCTTCACCCTGGACTCTCCTCACAACATGCAGGGCACAATGGCGTTCACCATGCTTCCAGCATCCCTGGTGGCTGCTGCTCATGCATGCCCCTCGTAGATTCGATAGCAGCCTTCCCAGCCTGGCATTTTGGATGACATCCCTCTGCATTCCTGACCATTAGCTGGCTGGATCTGATGGGAGCTGATGGGAGTTCAACATTTGGGAAGGCATGGAAGTCTCTTCCATAGCTTGAACATTCAACTACAGTCAGATTCATTCAGACTATTTGTATCCAAGATAGTTTCTGGTAGAAAGCTCCTTTCTCTCTTTAACTGTCTTTTAAACAAGACAAACAAATCACTCCTGGCAAATTGTTGAACAAGGCAGCCATAAATGTGAAAGGAAGGTGAGACTCACTAATTGGACACCAGAGTATTGTTTTTTAAAGGCTCTGTGTGTCATGGACCAGCTAGGAATAATTTAGACCTTTAAGAAGCTGGCAAAGACAAGGTTTGAATTCTGATGCTATATTTAATGTGAAATGTAGAAGCAGCAAACAGAACGCATGAGGCTAGCAAGAGCCTTAGTTTTGCTAGTGCACAAATAATACGCCAGTTCCACATTCCTTGTACTTCATTACAGGAAATATTCTCCATGCATCCTGGTTTCCCCCCACCCCAGAGAAAACCTGTGCCCAGTGAGGCCTGGTCCCCAGTCAAAACACCAGCAGGAGGGCTCAAGCCAGGGAGTTGCAGGGTGTCTGAGGTGTGACCCTGTCTGCTGACATCTTCTGGGCCACAGAGGGCTTGGGAAACATGTCCCAGCAGTTCGAGGTCCTCCTCCTTACAGGTGCCCTTCCTTCCTCCCTGACAGCCCCCACAGGCCTGCAGTTGGACACATGTGGTGGGGCTTCCACCTGCCTGATGGTCTGGGTGTGGCAGGCTCCAGGCTGTGACTAGGCCCATGGCAGAGTGCCTGAGGCTGGGACCCACAGCTGCACTCTCCCCGATGTCCTGGCCTGCTCCCCCATTTCCTGCCACCAGCTTTGAAAGAAGGTCTTCTTCTCAGCTTTGCCAGGGATGGCCTCCAGGTGGCTTTCCTCCCCTGTGGCAATTCTAGCAAAACGTTCCTTAAGAGTTTGGAGAAGAAAGAGGGTCCCTCCAAGACTTCAGAGGGCACGGCTGGTCTGCCTGCCCTCCGGTGGGCCTGCCACGCATGCTCCAAAGGCAGGGCCAAGCAGAAAAACACTCCTTTCAAGGGCTGGCTGCCTTGCCCTGGTGTGGCAGAGCCCAGGGAGAGACGGTAAGTGACTGGCCAGGAGGGGTGGCATTCCAGCAGGAAGGGTGCGAGGACCCCAGCATGGAGAGGTGGAGCACCTGCCCAGATGTCTGGAGCTGCTTCTCTGCAGTGCTCTGAGCCCTGACAAGGTGTTGTGGAGAGGAGCCCCAGGGCATTGTGGGAGAATCAAGATGGAAATAGCTTCAGCTGCCTGGCACAGCTCTCCCTTACTCTGTGTCAGCCCTCCTTTTTAAATGGATGCTGGCATCCATCATAGGCCTTTGGCATTTGCCCAGAGACATCGTGCCTTGATTAGGGATGTGCGAGGAATCTGGTTGTGAGTGGGAATCTCCCGGATACCCTGGATTTGCTGCCTGGACTCAAGGCTACTCTGCAGCAGCTCTGAGTCTTCTGAGCTCCTGGCAAGCACTCCCAGTGTTGGTGGGGCTCGCAACAGGAATTGAGACCCATGCGCTGCACAAGAACCCCCCCCCCCCTTCTGCACCCACTGCCACCCCCTGCAGGAGGCGGGGAAGAAGCCTGGTCACTTGGAATGGCACCAGGTGCACTCACTCACAGCTCCCCTCTTTTGCTCCCCCCCCCACTACTTCTGGCAATAATGGGCAGGGAAAGTCGCTCGTCATCATGAGCATGTTCACAGACTTCTATTGGCTTGAGTTGCTGGGCAGGAACCGGCTTAGCTCGAGAGGAAGCCCACAAATGCTGGACAGATGGATTCCAAAAG
Organism: Varanus komodoensis; assembly: GCF_004798865.1. NCBI lineage: Eukaryota > Metazoa > Chordata > Lepidosauria > Squamata > Varanidae > Varanus > Varanus komodoensis. Next base: position 51,889,465 of record NW_025335761.1, read on the forward strand.
GATTTGTCCCAACCCTCACCTTGATGACGGCTTCTAGCAAGTGGTGACTCAACTCCTTTTGTCTTTTCCCCATCAAATGATGTAAACAAAGATAAAAAAGAAAAGCAGGTGTGCAACCATTTCTCTGTTCTCTCTGGGAGTTAAAATCTAGGTCAGCCTTCCTCACTTTGCACCTTCCAGATGTTTTGAACAACTCTCCACATTCCTGGGCAGTTGTCATGTGGGTTGGAGTCCAAACCATCTCCATGGCCAGAAGTTTCCCACTCTCACTGCAAATAATAAAAAATAAATACAGAGCTATTAAAAAAACAAGGCCATACAGAGAAAAATTTGGGCATCCAAACTGGAGCCGGCAGCTTCAGGTGATAAAAAAGAGCTGTCACAAGCTGGAATGCTTAAAAAAAGGTTATTCATTTTAAGGCAACCAAAATGTGTCAGGTAGAAACCTGAGATACGGACAAAAGAAATGGCTATTGTAAGAGCTACATCTACTAAAACCCTTCAGTCATTATTAACGTTTAGAGATAAGGTGTGGGACACAGACTTGAGGCTCAATTGCCATTTTATTTCCAGTGGGCAAACTCACTGCTCTCTTCACAATAGCTTTTTATTTTATTTTATCAAGGCTCTCAAAGATAAAACATTCTTTGAGACTTGAGATAAAAAAAAAGTTATTGTGGGATGAATAGTTAGTTGTGCCCACTGGAAATGAAAATGGTTTATGGAGGTGGAATGCCCAAACCCTGTAGAAATGGTGTGATAAGACAACAGACATGTTAACTGGTCCTCTCCCTGGCTTCCTGAAATAATTTAATGGAGTCATCTTGCTTCATACCTCCACTGGGGAGAGAGAGAGCGATTCTTTGGAAGAATGGCTGTCCCTGCAGTCAGTACCCTGTACTCACTCAGAGTGAAGGATGCACGAATCAGCAAAACTTGAGCTTGCCATAATTCTCTGAACTCCATCTTGAAACTTGTGCCAACTGGATTCCATATCAGCTTGCAAACTCCCTCTCTGCTGTTTTGGCACGCATGTTCACACATACTGCATGTTCACACAATTGTGTGCCTCTCTCAAGTGTATGCATTCTTTCCCCAATGATAAATGTGTACATTTCCTTGAAAGCGAGGATAAATTTTTTTATCATTATTTTCCAAAGATATGTGATATGCGTTGAATGGGTGTTTTTTGGACCACTTTTGTAAGCTCAAAAATTTATGAACTTTGATCATAGACTGCATCCATGTCCAGGCTAGAAGGGGTGAATTGGGAAACTCCTGATCAAAAAATACTGAAACCAATTTCTCATACATCTCGAGTCAGGGTTTAAAAGCCCTCGTATTTGTCATGTTGTTTGACATTCCACAACTGCTTTTTCTCAATTGCTCTTTGATCACTTTTCTTTGGCATCCTGCTCAGAGTTGGTTTCCCCTATGTTTCCCTTCCTTTGCAAAAGGAGCAATTCCAACTGGGACTATGATCAGGGCAAAAGATTGTAGCTGCTTCACTGCCCCAAGAACATGGTTCCTATTATCTCAAGCAATTTCTTTAAAAAAAAATGCAATGCCAAATGTCTAGCTCAACTCTCTGCACTTTATTTTATTTAGAATCTATGAAGATGTGCTAAAGAAGGCCCGGACAATCACTTGACCCTAGGGCCTGTGTTCCCCTGGGGATGGGCAGGTTCATGCCAAAGTATCTAAAAGGAGGTAGGAGCAGCTAGGTGGACTCCACACCTTTCTCACTCTCACTGTTTCTACCTCTCCTCTCCTCTCTGTTACCATCATTTCTCTCTCCTTCTGCCAGCCTCCCTGCCCTGCCCTGCCCTGCCCTGCCTCTCCACCCTTAAAAGGAAGGGAAATTGCATGTTGATGTTTCCTTTCTCTCTCCTTCAGGGTTAGGCAATTAATTTGCTATGTTAAACTACAAGCAAGGAAAGCTGACTTTGGGTTACAGATGGAGCATTTTACAGAAATCACCAACAATAGAAACAAGCTGTGTTCTCTTTCTTTCAAATCCATTCAAGAATATAATGCAACCCAGTTGAAAGTTGATTTCACATTAATTAGAACTACTGCCCTCCCTTCCCAGTAACCAAAATCCCCCCCCCCCCCCAAAGATGTTCTTGGAGGTTTCTGGAGCCAACCACTAAGATTGTCTCACTCTCCCCATCATTTCCTCTTTAACTGATCTCTCACCCTTGGGTCTGTTCTGCCCCCTTTCCCCTGCTGCTGCTCCAGGACTAATCCAGTAAGCACTAATCCAGTAAGAATCCTCCACAGTTTCCAAAGAACGAAGAAGAGCCGTGCTGGACCAGGCCAAGGGCCTGCCGAGTCCAGCCTTCTGTTCAGACAGTGGCAACGAGCTGCCAGCAGGGACCCCCAAGCAGGATACAAATGCAGTGACATCCTCCTGCCCAGGTTTCCCAGCACTGGAGACCAGCTTGCAAAGTTATTTATACAGGTGCTATGCAGGCATGGTTTGCCACAGCTCTTAGTCATAGAATCATAGAATCAATCACAGAATCATAGAAGAGTAGAGTTGGAAGAGGCCAAAAGGCTATCAGGTCCAACTCCCTGCTGTTGCAGACACCAATTTATGCCACCCCATTTGGATGACTGCCCAAATGCTTCTTGAATTTCTCCAGTGAGGGAGAGCCCACACCTTCCCCAGGTAACAGGTTCCATTGTTGTACTGCTCTGACAGTAAGGAAGTTCTTCATGGGGTCTAGTCTAGATCCGGTTTCTCTTAACTTGAGTCTGTTATTCCATGTCCTACGCTCTGGAATGGATGAGAAGAGATCTTGTCTGTCCTTTTTGTGACAGCCTTTTGGGTACTTGTACAGTGCTAGTATTTCACCCCTCAGTCTTCTCTTCTTGAGGCTGAACATGCCTAGTTCTCTCAATCGTCCCTCACAGGGCTTTGCCTCCAGTTCCTGAATCTTCTCTGTTGCCCTCCTCTGAACCCCTTCTAGCTTCTCTGTGTCTTTTTAAAACTCAGGTGCCCAGAAGTTGACACAGTACCAACTCTAGGTGAGGTCTGACTTGTATAACATATTCATAAGATCACTATGAATTACTGTGAAATCAGGACAGTGAAGAAGGCCAACAGGAAGAAAATTGATGCATCTGAAACAAGGCAATGGAGGAGAATATTATGAATATCTTGGGCCAAGAGAAAGGCAAACAAGTGAGTCCTGCATCAAATCAAGCCAGGGCTTTCCTTGGGCACAAAAATGACAAAACTGGAACTGTCATGCTTTGGACACATCATGGGAAGGCAACACTCACTAGAGTCACAATCATGCTAGGAAAAGTCGAAGGTGGAAGATTGGGAGATGGATTGAATCTGTAAAGGAAGCCACAGCCTTGTATGTAGTACAAGTTTTAATTGAAACCTAACACAACATTAACAGTTTCAATTTAATTTATACTGAACATTAAAAAAATGAGAACTGCATGGCAATAATTTCAGTTGCTCCCTGCTCTCTGATTTTGGCTCTTGAACCAGTAATGGATCCAAAGGAGGACCTCTGTTATCCTTCCATTGCCATAGTTGCCTGGGTGTTTTCAGCGAGGGAGCTTGTCAAAAGGCTCAGGGATGTTCAGGGATGGCCTCCTATCATCCCTGCTCTTGCTGCACACCAGCTCCGGAATGTGGAGACTCGCATGCTGCTCTGAACAAGGTGTGCTAACGGTGCTCATCTCTGCAGCTACCCATCGCACCCTGGCTGCTACCTGGATGGCCATTTTCAGCCACCCAGGCAAAGTGCCAGGGGTGTGGAAGGGAGAAGCCTGGGGCCAGGGATTTCTGTCTGTCTCCAGATGCAAGATCTTGCAGTGGAGTCTCTGAATAATCCTACACCCACCAGACAATGTTGGCAGCCCATAATATTGCACCCTAAATGAGTAGACCATAACAGCCAGGCTGCATGAGACCAACTTCCACCTGGTCCAGCCTTCAGCTTGCGCAGCGACCAGACACCTGCCCACCAGAAGCCTGCAAGCAGGATCTGAATGCAACAGCACCCTCTTGCCCATGTTCCTCAGGACCGGGTGTCCATAGGCCCTGGGTACTCCTCCTGTTGCTGGTTGTGGCAACAGGCAACAGGGCTGGAGGCCACTGATAGCCTTCTCCTCCATGAAGGTGTCCAAATCTCTTTAAAACCTTTAAATTGGTGCCCATCATGACATCTTCTGCAACCCACATTCCAACCACGCATGGATTTGTAGATTTCTACCATTCCTCCCCTTACTCACAAATCAGTCCCATGCACAAACCTTTCTCCACAGCAGAGTTGCTCCAGCAACTTAATCAATCTAGGTGCCCTTTTCTGTATCTTTTCCAAGTCTAGTTTTATTTCCTTTGGCTATGTTTTGGAAAGGAAGGCTGTCCAATTTTTTATTCACTCAACCATCCTCACCCTGCTTCTAGCAGTCTAAAATGTCAGCAAGCCAGTTGCAGATTAATTATAACCCTCACAAACAAAATAAAAGAACACTTCCTTTTTATGCCCAGTTCTGTTCCTTCCTAGCCAAAATTAACATGTCTGTTACATAATAATTAGGCTATCAATTTAAATGATCCGAAGAGCCTCCAAGAGTGATTGGATAACCTCAATCAATTATGCAGACTTGTTTGTCTCTGCACTTTGCTTTGTGTTTTGCAGATCGATGTAGCCTCTCAGCTGCACCATAATTTAAACTTGCTTTGTATGCACCTGAACAGTAAATCTCGTTACCTCTTTGCCTTGTTCCACTAATGTCTGCAACTGTTCCTGAGTGGTAACAATTAATATTTTGTCATGCCATATGAAACTCTTCAGGTAGCATTCTACTGTTTTTTCAAAAATCAGATTTTCCTACAATGTTATTTGTCTGGGTCATTCCTGCTTTGCATTCTCTGCTGTTGCACCCTGTCTAAACCCAGCTGACCTCAAATTCACGGCACTCTTGAACTGATTGTAGATGGGGACACCCTGCTTGTGCCTGTGGATGTAATTGGCTGGGTTGCCTTGGGATTTGGGGCAGCTGTCCTCAGATTCAGCTCCACATCTGAGGGTGGACCCTCAGCAGATGTCACATGATGGCTCCATCCAAGATGTGTTGGACCTTCCAGAAGGCTTACCTGGCAGCAGTAGTGGCAGGTAGCGGCATTCCAGTGGCGCTGCCATTTTAGTTGACCACAGTGGCCCAGAGTGGGAAATTGCAATGGCAGCTTCCAAACCAGCCGCCAGCAGAAACCCTGGTTTAGGGCAGACATCAGTGGTGGGTACTGGTGGGACCCTAGCAGCTGCTGACCCAGGGCCTGCTTTGGTGACAATGCCTGGGCAATGTCCCTGGCCTACAGCGAGACCACAGGTGAGCCTCCATCTCCTCCAGCAGGTGGGTCTCAGCTCAGGAGATGCCGAGCAGCCCCTGTGGGTTGACATCAGTTGCATCATGCCATGTCAGGGCCACCCTTACTAGGGCTGTGTGAGGAACCCACTTTGGGGTGGGAATCCATTGGCTCTCCAATGGCCTGAGTTCTTGGCCAGCATTTGCAGGAACTCTCCAGCAACTGAGCCCGACATGCTGCACCTTTGTGCGGCTGCACCTGTCACCAAAGAAGGTTGGTGACTGTGCAACCTTTGTCCTGTGAGCATCTACAGGCTCCCTTTTGGCTCGGCTCACTTTCCAAGTCCAGGCTGAGCGTGAGAGGACACCTGCGAATACTAGAGGGAAAGATCAGGAGGAGTTTCATCCCAACTCCAGCCCTTACCATTAGGCCATATCCAGTGGCTCTCTCACGCTGCCGGTTTGGGGCAGGCCATTGCTTATTGGTGGGTGCATTCTTCTTGGAATGTCCCTGCAAGGGCAGCAAAACATGTGTGGCCACTGAAGCCAAAGAGCCAGTTATCCTCCAGATTAGCAATGGGGGTGGGGAGATCTGCCAGCCTCTGCATCCTGATCCTGGTCCAGCCACAGCTGTGGATGTGTTTCTCGAGGGATGGTTGGGGCACCTTTAGGCTGTTAAGGTGGTTCAGCTTCATCAACTGAACCAGTGAGCTGGATTTATAGGCTGCATTGAACACCTTGATTTTTATAATTCCATTTTTCTTTCCCATTTTGTTTTTAGTGGCACCATGAGTTGTATTGTGAATTGAACCATACCTAAGTGTGATGGATGTATATCCCAGAACTGGCAAGAAATGAAGAAAGCATAAACCAGGCTTATCTTAAAATCCTTCGGAAATGAACTCACAGAACTAGCAGGGAGATAATGACTCTTCCATTTAGTTGGCAGATTTTGCATTATGCTTAATTGCAAATATTCAACTGCAGACGAATGTGTCTATGTCTAATCACCTATATCTATATCATCTATATCTGTATCTATAGCTATCTATCTATGAGGCCAAGTTTTCAGTCTGCTTGTTCAGATTTTTACGCCGAAGGCTAAATGCCTTGTAGCAAGGTGACCATCTTGCGATGCACTGTCACCTATTTTGATGTAATTCTTTTGAGAAGAAGAGTGGGTTTGGCTGTCTGGCCAGCTGAGGATTATATAGCCCTGCGGTCTTGGACATGGTGCATGTATTTGTGTTATTTCTTAACTCTTTTTAAAAGAAAAAATTACCCATAGAGCTGGAATGCTCCGAAGCAAAATGCTGCCTTCTTTATTTGGGTTCAAAAGCACGGCTTTGCGGTTGGACCTCTGACTCCACTTCTGCTCTCTAGTTAGGTTTCTTTTATTTTAGCCTCACCAGTTTGCTCTTGGAAACAGGAATGTTTTGTTAGCAGCCATTTACAGAATGCACACACGTCGTGTCTCCTGGCCCCGGCAGCCATGTTCGTGCCCCGCTGTCAAAATTCCAGAGGTGCCCAAGGACCCAAAAGGTTTGAGGATTCCTGATGTAGCCTGAATCACGATGCTACTGCATTGCAGATATCAACTGTTTGCATAATATTTAAAAAGGTTTCTTCTTTATCCCTGCAGAGAATCTCAGCAGTACTAGGAACAGGAATGTGCAAATCAGCAAAACTCCAGCTCAGCAAAGTTCTCTGAATTCCATGTTGAAGCTTGTTTGACGCGAGTCCATATCAAATTGTAGCTTTTCTTTTCTTTTCATGTGAAAATCGATGTGCATTTTCATGCATTTCCCCCAAAAGTTTGCAGTGACTGAAATGTATGCCAGGGGTATGTGAGGAGGAGAACCTGTCAGATTCCCTGGGCTCAGCTTTCTTGTGGCCAAGCGTTTGACATTTTGGCAAGCGTGCCCAATGTTTGCCCAGGTGCCTGTCAAGAAGTGAGGTTGGGTAGATGCTGCACAAGTGGTGTCCCTCTTCAACACATGTGAACTGCATCCTTTGTTTGTGCTGCACACGCCATGGAAGAAGGTTGCTTGTGGCACAGTTGGCGTTCTGGTTGCCTTCACGGACTTCCTGCCAGCTCAGCTTGCTTCCCAAGGAAGGCCAAGCATGAGAGGAAGTGAGGCAAACAGAAGGAGGGCACAATCACTGCAACACTCATTCATGCATTTTTCTTTCATTGATTAAAGGTTATTTCTGCATATTTTTCAAACATAAACATTTTCCCTGTAAATTTTTCAAACATACCCATGCTGTCAAGAACATTTTTGGGTTTTGGACTGCAAATCATATCACAAGCTTAGGAATGTAGAGACTTAAACTACAGAAGTTTGTGAGTTTGTGCCTGGTCCAAAAGGTGTGAACTGGATAAATCCAGATCAAAAATGAACTGAAATGCATTTCTTAGGAAAGTTTTCTGTTTTGCTAAGCAGTTTCCAGACAGAGTAGACTGCACTGGGTCCAATTGTCTAATGATGTCTAATTTGTCTAATTGTCTAATTTGTTCAGTTCACATTTAGAATGAACTTACTCAGTTTCAAACTTCCAAAATACTATGTTAGCCTTCCACAACTTGATGCCTTTCAGATGTTTTGGACTTAAACTCCCATCAGCTCAACCCAGCATGGCCAACAGTCCAGGATGCTGGGAGCTGCAGTTGAAAACATCTGTTGACCACCAGGTGGGACGAAACTGTGCCATGGAATCCAAAACTATCCTTTGAAATTCATGCTTCTTTCCAATCATATTAGGAAAACAGCATGTAAAATGTGTGTTCTGGGCAAAAGGCATCTTTCAGGAGAAATGCACAGAAAAATGCTTATGTATTATTATGTATTAAATGAGTAATAATTGGAAACTGAATGTAAGATTGGAAAATGAGAACTGGAGAGCAGTGGACAATGGCCACATTCTTTGGTCCCATTCCAGGCAGTTGCATTTAAGGCACAATTCAATTCTTTGCAAGCTTAAGCAGGAAAAGTTTGTAGGGCTTTTTTCTTTCTAAATATGCACAGGCCTGCATGCTCTTGCCCATGGGAATGGCTCTGAGGACGGAGAGATAAGTCACAATACCCTTAGAAGGCAGAGTGCCTCAGTGACCCTTTATCTTCCCTCTGACTGGGCTGAATGACTTAGTCAGTGGCACCGGCAGGTCTCAGTAGCCTTAATTGAAGAACGAGCAGAAAACATCCCCCCTGCAAAGCTGGCTTTTTAGGGAAATAAAGCAATGCAGATTGCCATCTAAGTGCGTGTCTGTCCAGATTAAATCCAAAGGCTTTTTTTTTTCTCCAGGGGAGAAACGTGTGATTGAAAACCCAGCTTTCATACTTTTTAAAAATGGCAGAACAGATGGTAGACTTCTGATTCAATATAGGTGAAACTGATGTGAATCAAACATAGATTAAGCCATCATTCCTAGTAGATCCTGGGATAAAGCACCATTTATAATAAAGTACTGCAGAAATGGAATATTTTAAATGCTAGCAGGGGAACAGCTTTGTACATATGGCTAAGTTGGGCTGTACAAAGACTTGCATTCAAACCAGTGTGGCTTCTGTCAGATGAATAAGGTTCAGTGAAAGGATGTGCTACAAATTGCTTTGGACCCTAAAGATTGTTTTTTTTCTATGACATTCCATTGAAAATAGCTGAGTTTAAAAGTTTATCGAGTATGGATAAAATTCCCCAAGGGGAATTAGCAAAAGTCTCAGATGGAGAAGTGAAGAAAGAGGCACTGAGATCAACCCATGTAATAAGGCAGGGCGAACAACCCTCAACCTCTGTGCAGATCACAGGATTATAGGAGAGTTGGAAGGGACCTGATAAGGCCACTGAGTCCAGCCCCCTGCTTACTGCAGGACTCCGGTTAGTGCTCAGTGCAGGTGGTTGTTCAACTCTCTCTTGAATGCCTCCAGTGAGGGACTGCCCATGATCTCCCCAGCTAATTGGTTCCCTTGTTGTATTTCTAGCCGTCAGGAATTTGGCTTCCTGCCCCTTAAGCCCATTATTCTGTGCTCTGTGCTCAGGGATGCCCGAGAAGAGATCCCAGCCCTCCTCTCTGTGACCACCTTTCAACCATTTGAAGAGTGCCATCATCTCTCCCCTCAGTCTTCTCAAGGCTAATCATGCCTAGTCTTTCCATCTCTCCTTATGGGGGGTTTTGTAGTCCCCTGATCTTTATTTCCCTCCTCTGAACCTTCTCCCATTTGTCTGCCTCTCTCTTAGACTGTGATGCCCAGGCTGGGGCACCATACTCAGGATGGGGCCTACCTAGTGTCAGTGAGTCTTGCTTCCAGGGCAAGTTCTACCTTGATTTGATCTGGGCCAAGAGAGCCTAAGAATGCCTGAGAAGCCGAGAGCAATGCTGGCAAGAGGTCAGACTCCCTTAGTAACGAGGTCTCGTAACAGGGTCAGCCAAGGCAGAATGGTCCACACTGGGACAGCATGCATCCAACCTCTTCAAGAACAACGGTCACATCAACCGACGAGAAAGGAGATTTCCAATGCTGATGGGGCAGTGTAAGCCTGAAGGGCAGCTACGGGGAGCAGCCATAGTTGGAAGCAACAACGCTGGAGGCTCTTTCACAGAACGCGGCCGTGATGTTCAAGCTAGGTCTGGCTAGTGCTGTGCAGAAAAAGCCGGTGGTAAAGCATTTCTGAATACTTCTTACTCTGAAAACTTTATAATGAATTTTTTTTCGCTATCAGCAAAACAAAAGATTTGAGAAAAGGTCACTTGACAGCCAAGAAAGGATACTGTTCCATGACACTCAACATCTTGACTCCTGCTTTCATGCTTGTGCCCTTGGGCCTTCAAAAGCAGCAGGGAATGCTTTCCCCTGAACAAAAAAGTCTGACAAAAAAGATTATCCAGCTTAGTTTCTGTTTGATCAGGTGCTGTTGAAAGCTCAAGAAAAGGGGTTGTTTAAAAGCAATCAGGCCATCTCTCCCTCCCTCCCTCTCTCTGCAAGTACCTTTGACTCTAACTAAAACTTGGCTGCCATTATTGTCTTCTGTTGATATTTTCTGTTTTTCCTAAGGAGCAGGACAAAACTTGACCTTCTTGAAGGGTAGCCTGTTTGGGTTGGAACATGGGACATCTGGGTTCTAGTCGCCATTCACCCATGGTGACTTGAGGCCAATCACTGAGTCTCAGCCTAGCAAACTTCAACGGGTTGTTGAAAAGATTAAAAGCAGAGGAGGAGGCAAGAAGCCTTGGATTCCTTACAGGAAAAAAGACAGGCTATGCCTATAATAGACAAATAATTTGCATTAATTGAAATTGTGTGTTTGTTTGCATAAATATATATAATCTGACCCAATGATTGCTAAAACAAAGGCAGTATTGGGGAAATTATCTCTTATAGATAGTCCATTCTGCTTCCTTTGTCCCTACAGATTTGTGTCGGCTTCCTTACTATGCTGAGCAAATGGCTGTTGGGCAGTATATGAATACAATAATGTAATAAATACATACATAAAAATAGGATAGTCACCATCACATCCAGTTATCACATACCCTACATGGACTTTGCTTTTCAGCAGCCCATTAAAGGAGTCACAGTTCTTCCATAATAAATTGGGAGAGATCCCCCGGTGAAGAACGGTCTTCTCCATTTTTCTTTTCCTTTCATTTCCAGTTCCTGTGGGCATGGAAATGGTGAGTGTGTCACATTCAGCAAGATGAAATGGATTGGTATCCTCTTAGCTCAGGCATTTCATGCAGGATGCAAGTGGATTTGAGAGATGGTTGGAAAATGGATCAAGGGGATTTTGTTGGAGCAAACGCAGGGAACTGTATGGAGGCCCATAAGAGAACCACTGGAAGAATTCTGATGTTCACCTAACAAGCTTGGTAGGCTGAGTGTGCTTTACCTGATACAGCAGGTCAGACCACAGAGAATCTATTCCAAACAAGAAGCAGACTAGAAATTGATACATGAGTTTATTAATTGTGCATTTTTCTGGGTTCATTTTTTAAAGATCCAAAGTTGGCCTCAGTATATTGATCTTGGTGAATTTTGGCAAATTCTTACCAAACACAACTGAAACAAAATTTCCAGCCAGAAGTCAGCACCATCCCAATCCAACTGGTGTTTCCTTCATGGAGAAGGACGTGATGCACCTGCCAAAAAGTTGTTAAAGAATAGGAAGCTGCCGGAAAAGAGAGGTGGCAACCTTGAATTGGCACTGGCAGGGTGGAAGCCACAGGGCTGCAAAGGCAGGTTTTAAGAGGTGAGCACTCAAAACCATGAGACTGGTTGGCAAGTCTGCCAGTTTTGTCTTCTCCCACATTTCTCTCATAAAATCTTTTTGTCCCCAGCTAGGGGAATTTTGCAAACTTGCAAAAAGAAGTGGAAACAAAATTCTCACCCATCTCTAACTGCAAGACGTACCTAGGGTTGGTTGGTTTGTTTGTTTTTAGACTTTATATGAAATTCACATGTTCCATGACATCTGTTCCCATAGAAGCTTGCATGACAATTAAGAGTGGCACATGAACTGCTTCTGTTAGCAGTCCTGCCTCTGCATGGCATCCAGATTGATATCCATGATAGAGTATTTACTATAGTCAGGATACTAAATACAAGATCATGGCACAGTCTCCCCATGGAGATCCAACAGACCCCCTTTCCTCTGAGCTTGCAGATGCCTATTTGCTTGTTTCAGCCTGCCTTTGGCTTGAGTTTTCTGTTGCAATGCAGTGCTTGGCTTTTAAGCTAATGTTTTGGATTGGGTTTCCTGCTGTTTCTAAGGGCTTTGTTTTGTGATAGTAGCAATTATAGGGTAAAATACAACCTTAGTCCTACTTAGAGTAAGCCAACTGATGTGAAATTAGTCATAGCTATCATGCTGTGATTCCCAAAGCAGGAGGTATTGCCCCTGCCTCCAGGGGTGATGGAAAGCTCCAGGGAGGCAGTGAGGGAAAAAAAGGCACAGGGGCATTAGATTATAGATTAGCCCTGCACTCAATCCAATCTAACTGCACTAAAATGTTGAGTTTTTCTAAAGCTGCGATTTAGTCGAAAGCTGTGTTCTAGTCAAAAGCTGTGATTTAGTCAAGTCAACAGAATCTGTAGCAAGACAGTGATATGAGTGTTATTTGCATTAGAAAATTACAGTGCAATGTATTAAAATGATACATGAAAAGGATGTTTAAATGCACAAACTGGAGCGAAACCTAAGAAAACAAAATGAGCTATTATGAACTCCACATAGGCACTGATTTGTTGTAGTGGGTGGCTTGAGAGAATGAGATTTCCAGATTATGTTCTACTTTATTGCTTCATTGGGTGCATTTAGGGACAATCCTACACATGGGTAAATAGTAAGAATCCTACAACTACAAGCATCCCTGCCCCCAGTCAACCTTTTTCCAGGGGACAGCTGAAAATAACCCGAATAGCTCTTTCAAAGACTTATTTACTTATTTATTCAATTTACATTCCCTTATAACTAGTCCAAAGACTCTCTAAGTGGATTATGTAAAATAACATCAACTTTTAAAACACATGAAAGCAACATACAATAAAACAGAGGATATGGACCTGACTTAAGTCACTGATGTAAATTATTCCGATATACTAACCAAGAAGAGAACTCTGCATCTACAGTTTGGAAATGTGTTCATGAATTTACTTTCATGCAGTTTCTGAAGAGGATTCACCCCCCTCTGGGGAGTTCTGTTTAAGGCATTCTATGTGATTTGCACCAGACAACAAGTCTTTGGAGAACAGTCAACTGGTAGACTCTAGTTGCATTTTTTTGTAATTGGCATGATTTCTATAAGAATATATGTTTGTTGCTTTTCCCAAGACACTAATTCTTTCCTTCATGATGAACTAAAAAAACCCCAAGAATTACATTTTTTATTTGTCAGATTTATTTACTAAATTCAATGAAGTTAATTTGCAACTGCAAAGAGATGATGTTAACCTTATCCAGGTTAAATCAGTCCTCACCACATGACCTTTTAGTTTATTGTGAACATCTGGATGAGCAGCATACAGACATGTCTGACAGATTTCAGGATGCTGCTGCTGCTGATTTTGCTTAAAATACCAGACTGGGTGATCAATCCATTCCTAGATCAGCAATGACAAAACAGGAATGGTGGAGCAAGAACCTTAGTTGAGGCCAAATTTTCCAAATCATATTGAGATTTTTAGTTACAAGAAAAAAAATTCTGCCCACTACCCTGAACTGTGGAAAAAAGCCAAGATGTACTTTATTGCCTTCCCAATGTCATATTTAGTAGAGCAAGGCTTCAGTGCAGCTTCTTTCCAAAGAAACTGTCTGAAAATGACTGAACACTGAGATCTAAGATTTCTTCTTAGTGCCTTCCAGCCTGATGTTGAAAAATTAATATCTCTGCACCAAGCACATCTATCCCATTAAAACTATGAAAACAGTGTATTTAAAGATGAGACATACATTTATTTTTTTTAATTGAAAAAGCACTAAATAAATTGTTCTACAAAGTTAAGTTTTCTTTGTGAAATACATATACTTGTTTAACTTTCTAGTGTTTTAAATTTGCAGTAGAGCAATAGACCTAAATCAGAGGTCTTGCCCAAGAAGAAAGGGGGTAGTGGCCTGAAAAGGTTTGGGGACCACTAATTTAATGGGTCTGTTCTAAGTAGGATTTATGTTAGGTTTCCCCATTTCTGCATACATGGTCCAGTTCTATGAACAAGGAATTCCAGAGGCTTAGCGCTTTCCCAGGCTTGGATCCCTTTGGAAGTAGGTTACTGGAACCTCGGTGTTTCGTAATATTTACATTCATTTATAAAGATACAGGATGGGAGCAGGTGGAAGACACAGCTTCAGTTCAGAGAGCCAGACCCTACTGCTTCTGTATCAATAGGCTTGCATCAGGACTACACCCATTTGTGAGTAAAAAGTGTTGGATCCAACCCTGAAAGAATGAAGGCCACGGATGCAATGCAATTTCCAGTGTGTAGGAGGACTTCCCTGCCCTCTTCTCCCACTGGGGGCCCTGCCCACAGGGGTCTCCCAAGCATTTGGAGCAGGTATGGAGGGCACACAGGGACAGAAGGGGTGATGGGAAATCCATTCCACTAGCAATTTTTGCTCTCCTAGAGCAGTGCTGAATCCAATCCAAACAGAGAGTCAGTTGTATGCCACATATTCATGGAGTAGCTTGACCCAAAGCACCAGGCTTCAACTGGTGGAACTTGGGGTTTTCATAAAAACAAAGCAGATACTTCCAGCTTGAAAGGTGCCATCCATGTACCCTGGGTGCACTTTCTACATAGGAAAGTGTAAGTAATAGGGTGCATTACAACTACTACAAGACAATAGGGGTTTTTTTTGCAGGGGTGGGTTGGTTCCAGGGGAAGATTTCAGGAAAGTTTGTTAATCCTTATCATGATCTTGATCAGGGTAAATCTTGGAGCATGGAGTATGTGTTTTGGATCATCTCAATCCTAGCCCGCAAGGAAATTGTGTAACAAGGCAGTGTGACTAGCTGCAGTGCACTGTTTTAATCGTCAAGGGAGTTCCAAGGTGCCATTAGCTCAGAGTTCAAACACTCAACACGCACTGGGGGAGTAAAGACTTGAATTGCAGTTCTGCAGCCTCCTTGCCTCCGGGCTCACTGGCTGCTGTCTGAAGCTGACAACATTGAGCTGAATGAATTTGCATCTGTGTGTGTGTTAGAGAAGAGAAGGGCAGCAGGAGGTGTCACTTCTGTTCTTGTTCTCAATGAATCAGAAGGGGAAAGCAGGATGACATTTTATCTCTAACATTCATAGCCCACCTTTCCGCCAAGAAGCTGAAGGCAGCTGTCACAGTTTATCTCAACAAATGGTAGGTTTGGTCGAGACCTTCATTAACAGCTCTCTCTTGGGAGGGGCTGGAGGGGCTGGGAGGGTACACACTTCGTTCTAGGGATGGATGGATTTTGTTCAAACTGTCCCATCTGTTTCATTCCATCAGCCACTCATTGCTGGGGCTGGATTTTTTTAACCAAATTTTGTTCTACTTATACAGTTTCACATTAGTGCAGGTTTGCATTAGCACTAAGGTGCATTTGCACAAATGCACTAGCCTATCTCAAATACTTCCCCCAATCAAGTCCAAAAGTCCATAAAATCCATGTGACTTGGAAAAAAGCTGCTCCATGACAGAAACCTCAGGAGAGGAGCAAAAGGATTATGTAAGCCATAAACTTGGGTTCCTTGAAGGAAAAAAATGGTGAAATATAATTAATGTTAATAAAACATGGGGTTTTATGCATGCCATAGGCCCCTTTCCTGCCCATGGCTAATTCTTCTATATATTTAATAGTCTAGCATTAACAATGCATTCCAATAATGATTTAGGTTAGTGATCCTGTAACTGAATTTGAATTGAATTGAATTGAAGACCATCTCAAGATGCTAGTAGTTGGATGGTATAGAAAATCCTTAAACAAATGAATAAATAAATAGGCTTGCAAAAATCAGTATTCATATTCTTCCTGCTCTTCACTTGATCTAATACTGATGCTGTTGGAATTAAGGTATACAGTATCATATATAGCTCTTTAGTACCAAACCTTAATCAATTAGAGCTAACATTTTTGTTTAAAAATTAAGCACTGTTAACCAGGAATGTGAAAAGATTTTGTTCTGTTTGCATTTTTAAGCAAACTGGCCTGATTTATACATCTTGAGCTAATGAGCCGATCAGAAAGCATTTATCAGTTGCCATTTGCATTTTTCCAAATGTCGTGATAGAATTTTTGGCTGAAACAATGGATTAAAATGCTATAAAATGCTTAGTTTAAGTTTAATTTGATAGAAATATGCATATGTTCACAGACTGATGCAGAAATTGGACGGAACAGACTTCTGAATGAATCCTTGAATAGCTGACAAAGTCTGGGTGCTAATTTTAATGAAAGCCAAGCTGTTTTCAATGGGAGAAATCCGGGCTGAGCTCCTAGGCACGCCAATTTGAGAGAAAGTTCCATTGAATTTGATGGGACTGACTTCTGAACAGAAAACGGGTCCAATAGTGCAGTTAAGCATTTCCCCATGGTTGGGTTCCACCTTGGTTTTTAAGGCATCTCAGGAAGTTGCAATTCTCTCTACAGGTACTTAGATTGACCAAGATTTACATGTGAGTAAAGTGCACAGGAGTATGCTGGTTTTAGAGTGAGGAGGCTTAAAATGTTTCAAAATCCTGAGTGGGGCTACTTTGCATCCTGCAGGCAGAAATTAAGTTTCTAGTGGGGAGAAGCAGTATGACACAGAAGGTGACCCAGCAGCAGCATCACTGAGCAAAGCTGAGGTCAAACACAGAGAAGATTGTGGGACAACCAGAGCCTCAGGAACCATGTAAAACCAGTAGGTAGGAGCCAGAAATGTGCATCTGGCAGCTGGTTTATGCAGAGTTGTTCCAGCACTTGATAGAGCAGAACCGAAGGCTCATGCGGCCAGGTCGTCCAAGCCCAACCTGGACCCAACTGCATATTGTTAGCACTCCTCCTATTCCTGGGAAGTCAGGAAGAGCCCAAGGAACCCTCTTAGTCCCGAGAAGTCGGGATTTTGGAGGCCCTCAGGCCTGTATTTTTCTGGTATCCATATTTCCTCTTTTCAGGAGGACGGTCCCCCGATTTGAAGAGCTACTCCAGGGCTGTTCTTTGTATGAAGATATGCTGTATGTGAAGGGCTCCAATGTCCAATTTCAGTTTAAAGAGAAAGTGTTATGAATAGAAATGTTGTCCCTTAACAGTTAGCAGCTGAGCAGCAGATGGAAGGGACAGGCAGGGCAACTGGTCACTGTCTCCTGCATGGTGCTGAGAAGTACTACATTTATATTTAAATACTAATCATGATTATTTCTAATTTTCTAGCTATGCATATAAATCATCATGCACAGATTTTATGCAAAGTAGCTTTGTTGGGTGATTCATAAGTCCCCCTCTACTTTTAGCACGGATGGTCTCCAAGGCCAGGGAGGGCAGTTGGCAAGGCCTCTTCCTTTTGACTCCATGGTGAGGATGTTCATCAGCAGCCTGGTTCATGAGTACCTCAAGAACCATCATTGCCAATGGTCTGGTGCTACCTCCTTAGACATATGAGGGATGCCTCTGGGAGTGTTGGAGTCAGGGGTGTCATGAGTGGGATGGTGTGACTTGGTGTCCTGCACCAGCAGGGGGTTGGACCCGATGGCCTTCATGGCCCTTCCCAACTCTAAGATTCTAGGTCTTCAGCCGCAGAATATTCTTCAGAGGAGGCTTCCTGGCCTAGCCCTATCCCAGACAAGACATCATGCTAGAGTGGTTTACATCCTCCTCACTCCTTATTTGCTTGTTATTCTTGTGTGGATTTAATCCTACTCAGCTGGCTAGCACAAGCAAGGGGCTATGGATTCCTCATTCCTGACACGGCTTGCTAACTTGTACAGAGTAGGGAAGGAGGTAAGAAAAGCAACAAGGAGAAGCAGGTCTCCCTTGGAGGTCTCCCAGGGCTTGGCAGTGGCCCCACTGCTATAGGCCTTGGAAAATGTTCAATGACTCTGATGCCTGACGCTGTCCCAGAACCTGGCACCTTTAATTGCTTTGCTCTCTAAACTGATTTTGCTTTTTCAACATATTTCACGCATGTCAACTCAGACTTGCTTACTGAGCCAAAGCAGAGGATTCTAAAGTGGTTCCATTTTCTACATTTGTCTCCACTGCCGCCTTCCTGCATTGGAGTGTAATTGCCTGGTGCAATTCCAAAAGTGTAATGGGGATATATGAGCATGTTACATATTCAGATTTGAAAACAGGCTGCCTTTTAATTGGATTCTAATTAGGGCTAATTAAAAATGATAAACATTATTTCCAAAAAGCAAACACACATAAATGCTGTCAAGCCATTTTGCAGGGCATTGTGGCCATTTGAAGTATGTCACATTGGCCAATGAGGCATGCAGGAAAAAGTGGGACATTTTATTAATGTGCATTATAAAGAAAAGAGGTTCTGGCATCAGCTTTATAAACAGAAGGAACATTCTGATTCACTTCTGTGGAAGACAGAGCTCTTTTCGCTCCTGTAACTAATCTACAGAGGAAGCCAGCATTAGGGTAGAGGTGCTGAAGCTCTTTCAGCCTTGTGGCCAAATTTAATTTCAGAGAAGTGTTTGTGGGGAGCATCCCACTAGCGGGCAGTGGCCAAGACAAAGGAGCTGAAATGCCAGCATATTTTCACATAAAACAGCTATAGCTGAGTTATTCCTTGGCATTCCCATTTTTCAGAATGGAAAATCCCTGCATCATAGATGATAAACCAGCAGGAATGAGTGGCAACCCCTATGTCAATAGGTCTTATTTTCCGCAATGCAGTCGAACCTCAACTTTTGTGGATTCAACAATTGCAGGTCCGGTGATTCATGAGTTTGCCATCCATAATTAAATGGGAGTTGTTTTGGAGGTTTGCAGCCTGCTGTGGTAAGTGATGACTACTGAGGAAGTGAAAGGGGAGTGAGGGACAGGCTTCCAAAACATGCCTTCCTGCCCCACCCTTCCAGAGAAGGAAGACTCGTTGGCTTGTCCTTGGTGCAAAGAGGAGGCGCTGGAGAGTGAAAGGGAGAGCAGGGCATAAGAACATAAGAATGCAATCAATGGAACAAGAAGTGTCCTGCTGAATCAGATCAAAGTCTGAGAGAAGGAGGGAGAAGTAATCTAGGACACATGGTCAACAGTACTAAGAGTTAGGCTGCTGGTGGTGGTGGGACTGAGATATTTGCAGTTTTTCACTTTTGCTGGTGTCCTGTGCCCCTCACCCCTGTGAATGTGGAGGACTGACTGCATTTTGCACTTGAAACATTATAAGAGCTATCCATGGTTCTGAATTCCATTCCCAAACTATGTTTACCACCACTGAGCACCATGGATAACTCCGTACAAGTGAATGAGTGTGTGACTAGCATCCCCTGGAGACCACCAAATGATGGGTGGCTGGGAGAAGAGTTTGCCAGGGGGAAGCATGTGTCCATCTGGGGGACCCTGAATGTATCAGATTGGGATCCCAGGCAAGGAGAGGTTTAACATCTCTGCTCAAGGGACATTTAGAAAGTCAATGTCTGATCCTGGCAATACCTGGAAAATCTGTAATTTTCCAAAGAATCTGAATATGTATTGGGATATATATGATAGAAATGTTTAAAAAGAAAACATACAGTGGCAAAAGTGCCAAACCCAGAAATGCTTCATGCACGATCAAGTAAAGCAGAGAGCTCAGAGATAATGGTGTGGTAACCAGAATCAGTGTATAACTTTATTACTCCCTACCACGGCTGGCTGGTTATTGAAACCTGGTTGACAGATAATCCATATTCCAGCTGACAGGTAGACAAAAACACTTAGATGCAAAACATTTAAATACAATTATGTGAACTAAATTGAACAGGAACAATTGACTCATGGCCCCTGGCATTTGAGAAAAGCTCTGTTTTTCTGTTTGAGGATTTGGATCTTTGGAAGAAACATATTCGCACAGACTCGCTTCTTGCCTTTATGCTTATGCATTTTGACAGTGAATGGGGCCTGAATTTTAGGGTACATGTATAGTCTGGGTTGAGTTAAAGAGTTTCATTAATTACTGCTCAGTGGAGATCGGTGTCATTTAATCAAGTTGTGGCCTTTTGCTAATCCCACCATAACTTGTACCTCATTGTCTTCATTTTGGGATGTGCGGGAGTAATCCTTTTAATCATTCCAAATAATTGTTCCTCCGTATTATACATTTAAGCAGGTATAATAAATTAATCTCATCCTAACAAGGTTCAGGATAATGAATGGATGAATAAATATGAATTAATTTGGGTAGTGTGGTGAATTTAAAAAGAGTAGATAATGAAATGAAATTTTCCTTCATCAGTGACAGCCTTCTTCAGCTCCCAGCCCTTCCTGCACAGACACTGACTGACTTGCGGCTGTTGAGGGTGTTGCAGGATTTTGTGGGTTGGCTTTGATTTTTAGCAAATATATGAGGCTTTGAAAAGAAGTCTTGCAGGGCGGCATCCTGTTGGGTCCAATGATACATATCCCACAGTAAGTGTTTATAGGATTGCACCAGCTTCCCAATGAGGCTGCCAGGCACAAGTTTTTGATTAAGGATGAACACAGGTGATGGCTTGTCATCTCTCAGTGACACCCGGCTCCAATTATACTCCCTACCCTGTCAATCTCTTTCCTTCTGTTATGGCATGAGAAAGTCTCTTCTGGGGCAGAGAAGAATGAAAGCCCACAGGGGTGTCACACCTCTTTCGGCCCAAGGGCCAACTTACATTTCAGAGAAGCTCCTGAAGGCCCCATTCCAGTGGTGAGTGGAGGCAAAGGTCAAAAGAGAGGGACAAAGCTCAAAATCGTCTCCAGCCTGGGTGAACTGGACAGGTCCCTTTTGAGGCGGATTTTACATTTTCAGAAATGGAGAATCAACCATTTTTGGCTACTTCATTCTAAGGGCGCTAAAGTGGGAAGCCAGCTTCACACCAAGCAAAGCCATGCAAACCCCTTTCCTCTGTATCATCTTCATACTCTGATTATGCAGACATAACATAGATCAACATCAAGTCAGTATTTTTCTTTCCTTGTGACTTGTACCCTCCTCCCCTGACAGCCTGTTTTTATAGCATCTCATCTGATGGAAAGACCTGGGGTAATTGACACTCTTTGAGATATCTGAGTTGGCTTAACCAAGGAATTAGTACACTGTCTGGATGTTAAAGTTATATCAGTTACCTAGTTCACATATATGTCTGACCAGCATTCTCAGCTCTGATGAAGGCCTTTTTCACTATCTAGTTTCAAATAATGCACTTGTCTGTTCTGCATCACTGAGTGTTGGAGCACCTGCCTTGCATACAGCATACAGTCCCAGGTTCAATCCTTGGCTTTTCCAGGTAGGAAAGGATCCTGCCTGAAATGATGGAGAACTGCTGCCTGCCTGTGTTGAAAATACTGGGCTACAGAGACTAAGGGTCTGACTTGGTATACAGCAGTTTTCTGTGTTCCAAACCCCAAAAGAAGGGCACTGTGTAGGACTTTTCTGGTAATATTCATATTTCATGGGGAGTATCTAAGGACAATGAAGATCGTCACTGTTTCCCCCATATTTTGTGTCTTGTGGCTTTGAAGATCATTTTGATACATTGACAGCCATCCCTTTTCATAAGGAATAAGATGCCAATTGGCAGGAGAGCCTGGGGGCTCAGCATACTAAAACGCAGAGACATCACCCTGCCAACAAAAGTGCGTATAGTCAAGGCTATGGTTTTCCCAGTTGCAGTGTATGGCTGTGAACGTTGGACCATAAGGAAGACTGAGTGCCAAAGAACTGAGGCCTTTGAATTGTGGTGCTGGCAGAGACTCCTGTGAGTCCCTTGGACAGCAAGGCGATCAAACCAGTCAATCCTAGAGGAGATCAACCCTGATTGCTCTTTAGAAGGCCAGATCCTGAAGATGAAACTCAAATACTTTGGCCACCTAATGAGAAGGAAGGACTCCCTGGAGAAGAGCCTAATGCTGGGAACAATAGATGGCAATAGAAGAAGGGGACAGCAGAGGATGAGGTGGCTGGATGGAGTCACTGAAGCATTTGGTGTGAGCTTAAGTGGACTCCAGGGGATGGTGGAGGACAGGAAGACCTGGAGGAATGTTGTCCATGGGATCACAATGGGTCAGACACGACTTCTCGACTAACAACAACAACAACAGTCATCGTAGACTTTCAATGAAAGTGTTATCCATGGTGCTGAACTGCACAAATAAGTTCAGCACCATGGATAGCGTCTTTCAATGTTCTGACTGGTGCCCTGCTCCACTGACATTGGAACCACTACTGGTTAGGAAATGCTGCTGCCTGAAAGCCTGGGGAGCTGCTGCCAGTCAGTATCAACACTACTGGGCTCTGTATAAGGCAACTCCCTATGCCTGGCCAATTGGCAGAGCCGCACAGCAAATGTGCTGCCTTTATCATGAGAAGCTTTCAATTTGTGGTCTCCATCAACTGAAGACATTGCTTGTTTAATCTGGCACTGTAGTTGGCACCTGGGCAGACCTCTTTTAGACATCTTGGCTAAATTTTCCAATACTTAGATAAATAAATTCAATGGAATATAACTTTATCAATCATATGGCATATTCACATCCCACTTCAATAAAAACATAGGCATTAAAAATATGACATATTTTGTATGACGCAAAACTACAGATATAATTACAGATATAATTTTTGCTTCATTTGTCACAGCCAGGAAATTAAAAAACTCTCCTTTATATTTCTGTTCTTTAGCACTACTCAGAGGACAGTGACTGTTTGCATCCGTGACATTTCTTAAGTCATATGTCTCCCCCCCTGGGCAATGCTAAAGAACAGCCCCTTCAAGGCAAAACATCTGAAGATTTGCAGTATGGCATCCAGTTAATTCTAGTGATTTCCTAGTGATCTCCTGGCTATATCACATCACATTTTATGAACTGCCTCTTCCATTGGAAAGTCAGTGTCATGGAGCAGCCACTAGACTAGAACTGAGAAGACTGGGGTTTTCGTGCTCATTCAGCCAGAGTACCCACTAGGTGATCTTGGTCATTCTCTCATTATGAGGATAAAATAGCTAGGAGAAAAGAAGGAGAACCAAAAGAAGCACGTGGATAGGGTGTCTTCTTCGAAGAAAACTTCGAAATTTTGCAGGTTTTTACTTTAGATACATGATGGTTATGGAGGAAACATGATAACATTGAGATGTCTGATCCAGGAAGTGTTTGATCCAAGAGCAATCCTTATCAAAAATGATCAGATGAATTTCTAGTACTTCATTGGAAACATGAGACATGAGTTGTTGTATGTGGGTCCTGCTTGTGGGCTTCCCATGGGCATCTTGTCCACTGTGGAAACAAATTGCTGAACTAGATAGGCCTTCACTCTGATCCAGCCACTCTTCTTATGGAGTTGGACCTGATGGTCTTTGGGCCCCTTCCAACTCTACTATTATATGATTCTATGAAATCAGGAAGAAGGACACAAAGAACTCTCCTCTTATCCATAGAAACAGTTGTTAAGTCATCAAGAAACTCATCTTTCCCATAGACACATGCACGGAGGGATATAGTATAAATATTGGGCTTAGAAAGGAGACTCTCTCTCCTCTGCATGTGTGCTCCGGACACACAAGCTCTGAATTCAAGTTCTAGAGGGTGGACCCTCTCCTAGTCTCTCTCTCTCTCTGTATTAGGTCTTTGTCTCTTTACAGAGTAAGATTAGGATGCAACAGGAATGTTTGCTGTCTGGACAACATTGGATTAAAAGCTTGTGCTTGTTCTATATTTTTCTGATGAATAAATGTCCCTTTCCTTTCCAAGTGTTGTTTGTGTGAATGCAGAACCGGGGCTTGTTCTCTCTGGCTGTTCACATTAAGCCCTGCAAAATGTCCCCAACCCTTTGAGGCGATCTGGAGGGCAAGCTCCTCCTTTTGAGGTGTGCAGCTCCCCCGCAAGATTACCTGGTGTAACAGTTATTTCTTGTGATGTGCAAATCTGGCTGAAGATGAATGACTAAGAAAAAGAACATGGATATCTTTGAGGAAAATCTGCGAGTAGAAGGAAGAAGGCAGCAGTGAGGGAAATGGCTGGAGTGAGGCCATTCGCTGGCTTAGCCTGAGGCTTCTGGGGGGCCAAAGGCTAGTGATGAAAGGGAGTACCCCAGGAAAGTGCCAGCATGTCTCTGAGGGATTAGGAAGGGGAGTCTGGGGGAAAGTGGCTGGGAGTCCCAGGTGTGAGGCAGACAGGACATGTCAGGGGTTATAGCAATCTGAGTGGGAGAGCCCGGAGCACAAACAGGAATCCCAAGTTGAAGCCCCAACACATGTGATACTGAGAGCTTCCATGGGAGTGGAGCAAAGGCGCTGTGTCTCCGCTGGAAGTGGGGACAGGAGTGGCTTGGAAAGTGGTGGGCACCTCTCTGCCCAGCTCCGCTGCAGCCGTTCCCTTTTGCACTGCGGAGCTGGGTTGCGTCCTTGGCTGAAAGGACTAATGCAGCACAAAGAGAATTCTAACAAACCCAGCTCCAGTGGAAGGAAGTTCTCCTTTGAGGAGCAAAGGGAAGGCTTTGCATGCACGGGGTGGAGCACACCCGCCTCTCGGCCAGCTCCTCTATTTGAGGATTCTACATATCTGAGGACTCCCACATAACATTCAGGCCAATGGCCTCAAGAGAAGGAAAACTTACAGGAAGCAAGGAAACCCTCATGGATGCTACTCCTAGTAGTTAGCCCAACAGGCTTGCTTAAAAGGTGCCATTACTTCCTTCAGCTCTGCTTGTGAAGACAAATAGATGTTCTGGGAATAATTACACTCTCGCTCTTCCTAAATCACACTGACAATAATCTGCTCTTATGAGGCATTCACACTTCAGGTCTTTGGCTGTAATCCTCAACCCCCTTGCTAGGATCATTCTGCCATTAATAGATTTCATTTATTATTTAGTTTTCTGGAGTCTTTTTATTAACTTTCCCATCCTGGAGAGGAAGCTCAGGGTGGGTTGTCAATTCAAAAGAAATAAAACCATGGAAGCTGCATTTAAAACAAAGCATGGGGGAAGTCTGGCTGAGATCATTTTACTGGGTAGCAAAAGGCAGCCCTACAACAGGGTCTTGCAGTCTTCCTGGAAGTTGCTCAGTTGATTTGGCAACTCCCCAAGGATAAGGAAGCATCCATGGGGATACTCAGCTCTGTGCCCTTTTGCTGTATAGAACTGTTAAATGGATCGTGCTGTTTCAGAAGCCACTTTGCTACTCTCGAGCAATTCACAAGGCCAGAACTAAGGATCAAAGGCAGTTGGCAACACTTTTCAATCCATTTATTCCACTGCTGTGTTTTTCTTTGCTGGAAGGCACAGTTTCCAAAAGACGTCCAAAAGGCACACTTTCTCCAGTTGTATATTCACCATCATCTTTTGCAGGCATGGGGAGTGGCTAGCCCAGGCGACAAATCAGCACCTCGCCTGGTGTGGCAGCCCAGCCTTTACATTTCCTTCCCGTGGTCTTAGGGCACCTTGCTGGCCAGCCAGGAAAATAAGACTGTGCCTGCTTCTCTGCCCTTAACAGAGGTTGGGTGCAAAGACAAACTAGGCCAGGTACAAAGAATGGCAACCAGTGGGGGCCTAAGCCCTCTGGATGCTGCCTGGAAATTGGCTGGTAAAGCTAAAGTAGCCTTATCTAAGGGGCTTTGGGAAAGAAGCAAGAGGGACAAGGACACCCCCTTTTACCCTTTGGCTGAAAAGTTACTGCTACAGAAATGCAGGTATGGAGGGATTCCTCTGAATTCTAGCACTAGATTTACATGGATTTGGGGTGTTAATTAGCACAATTTCATCAGCATTTGCAACAAATAGCATGCATCATAGGCCATGTTACAAATGGAAATCTATGAAAAAACTCAAACTTGGTCTGCTCCCAATCATTGGATCAGAAGTGAGCAGGAAATCTGTCAAGCTCAAAAGAGCTGGGTTTCCCTTTTTTGGTACATAGCTAAATATGGGAGACTTTCTTGGGCAGATTGTTGTTGTTGTTGCTAGTTGCAAAGTTGTGTCCGACCCTTCGTGACTCCATGGATATCACTCCTCCAGGTCTTTTCAAGTATTTTCAAAATTACAGTATAAAAATGTAAAGGTAACTTCCCTAGAAAACTCTGCACCTATTTGTTTAATTTTGAGAGCGATAATTGAAGCTCCCAATAATTGTTATAGCTATATGTTGTTGTTGTTGTTAGTTGCGAAGTCGCGTCCGGCCCATAGTGACCCCATGGACAACATTCCTCCAGGCCTTCCTGTCCTCCACCATCCCCCGGAGTCCACCTAAGCTCACGCCAACTGCTTCAGTGACTCCATCTAACCACCTCATTCTCTGCCATCCCCTTCTTCTTTTGCCATCAATTGTTCCCAGCATTAGGCTCTTCTCCAGTGAGTCCTTCCTTCTCATTAGGTGGCCAAAGTATTTGAGTTTCATCTTCAGTATATGGCCTTCTAAAGAGCAGTCAGGGTTGATCTCCTCTAGGACCGACCGGTTTGATCTCCTTGCAGTCCACTGGATTCTCAGGAGTCTTCTCCAGCACCACAATCCTTTGGCGCTCAGCCTTCCTTATGGTCCGGCTTTCACAGCCATACACTGCAACTGGGAAAACCATAGCCTTGACTGTACACACTTTTGTTGGCAGGGTGATGTCTCTGTTTTTTTAGTATGCTGTCTAGATTTGCCATAGCCCTTGGGCAGATTACTAGCTCAGAACCCAGGATGGTCAGCTCACATTTCCTCAGCGGAAGCTTCAGTGGTCTCTTTGTATCTGAAATTGCATCTCAGTATTTTGAAGGCAAGATTCCCCCAGCTAAAAGAAAGGAAGTGGAGAGAAGGTGTTTGTGTGTGTGAAGAGCTCCTGCTAAGCTCTCTAGACTTGGAAGGTAAGACCAGAGAATCCAATAAAGAGGCTGAATGGGATGGTGATCTGTCTTGAGAATGCCTCTGAAGATACATGTGGGGACAGATCTGTTGTTCTCCCAATGCAATAGCTTCCTGCTCCTGATTGATGGGGAACAATGCTGCTTTCCCCTCGTAGGAATAATTGTCAAAATGGAGGGTCCAGCAGTGACTGTAGGTGTTGGACACCATTGCTTCAAGTACTGCTTTCCCGAGCAAGTATCTGCAGTGCAGCATTATCAATAAATAAATACATACTGTAAAGAAGCAGCTGCAGATACATTCCCCCCAGGCCAAGAGGAAAACACTTCCAGCCATGTGTGATGAGAGGTGCATTTATTTATTGTTCTCTTTTTCTGTTTCACATAGCCACACATTCAGTTAGCCCTCTATAGTTGCTAATGCTGCATACCATCTTCGTACATCCAGAAAGAACCCAAACAGTAGTGGCCATCTGGGGCCCAGGGGTCACAGCTGGGGTCCCTAGCTGGCCCCACAAAGTTCCCTAGATGACCAGTCCCACGGCTCTTGTCCACTTTCTCTCTCACTTGCTGGTTTCCTGGCTTTTCTGCAGAACACATTGCTCCAAAAGAAAAAAAAAAATCCTCTCCTAAGGCTTGGTTAATGCGGCTGAGTTTTTAATATACTGGCATTTTTACTCTCCCCTCTGTATTAGCCCTGGGCTATGTAGGCCAGCCTTCTGCAGAAAGAGAGCAGGATGGGCAATCCACCTTTTCTGCACAATGGTCCTCTTTAGGCATTAGCGAGAATTTCAGTTCAGTACCATTTTGCTAAGAATTTACTAAAATTTGCAGACATTCCATAACTGGGACAAAAAGATCTTGACTTAAAAAAAAAAAAACCTGAATACAGGTGAAAGCTGATAGAGTCATCCATTCTGGCCCAGAGCTTAGGGAGATTTGGGTCTGTTTAGGGTCTGGCTTTGCATCCTCATGTATTCAAGCTTTTTTTGTGGTGCTAAAGTTACAAAAGGTTTTGTTTTGGGATATTCTTTGTCTGCCAGGCTCCTCAGGTTTAACAGCTTCACGGAAAGCAGTCCAACACTGTTCTCTCTGTGCTGTTCCTATTGAATGTGGCTTATGCAGAAGGGAGGCAATTTTGTTTCAGTTCATTTCTGAGATGAACTTAACAAAAATCATGATGTTGGTATTTGGGAGAGAAAGATTTAAAGAATGTAAAGGAAGACGTACCTAGCTTAAAGACCCTTGTAGACAGACACGAGGGTTACAGTAGGCTCCTTTAGGAAAAAGAGCCATTTTTACTCTTGTGCACTCTAAAATTAAACCTTTGGGGCTGAAAGTATGATACATGTTTCCAATTTTAATGCTCTGCATGAGGAAGAAACAAACTAAAAAACCAGATAATCCTTCTGAAGGTTGGAGAAATGCTGCTACATGGAAATGTGCTGATAATCTCTTGTATTTAAAATCTTACTTTAAATAAGGTCTTACCAGAAACCTGCATAAATTACCACAATATGGAAAATACATCACTCTTTTACTTCCAAGAAAAGCAGGAAAAGGACATTACCTGAAAACCAGGCAAGAGTTAAAACTTCTGGGGACTGGTAGGTAGGCCTGGACTTTTCTGCTTTTAATCTGATGTAGCATCTTTGAGTTTTGTCACAGAACAGAGGTTGGAGAACTACAGGAAATGCTTCCTTTTCTGCTTTTTCACTGTATAACCTCTAGGTGGCAATGCGATATAGTGGCAGAGCAGGAATACACAAGAGAAACTTGGCATTTCTTTTGCATTCACAATTAAATACTGTATTTTCCCTGCTATAAATAGATAAATAACGATATTTAAAAACTTCTCTGTAAGTGTGGTTAGAAACAGAAGAAAAACTGAAAGATCATGTTATATAAAGAATCCATAAACAACCATGAGGCAGGAAGGATGAGCATGCAGTAAATGCTGCAGGTAGAAAAGGCCTGAGATATCTGCCTCAGGCCATAGATGCTGGGGGAAGTAGAGTGGCCCCTCACCATTCTTCAGACCCTCAGGCAGTCCCCTCTCATGGAGGACAGATCTGTTGTGCCGTACCGTTTGTCCTTAGGTGTGACAGAGCCAATGTCTAGCTGCCAATGTCGAAATAAGATTCACTTGCCCATCTGGCGGTTTTCCTGATGGCTACAGTAGCAGTGGTCAGCATTCCAATGAGCACTGGGTGGACTCGGATGGAACTCTGGGAACTGCCATATTGATTCGTCATAGGTCCTTGCATGTTGCATTGCTCCAAGGTATTACAGTGGGAAATTATTTGGGCTTGCTGCGGAGCCCAAAGCAGGCCTCAGACCCAAATATTCTTCCCCATGTCTACATTGGCCTATGGAGGAAAGCTCGGCGTTGGAACTCCGTGCCTATCTTACCCCATGCGGCTGAGCATGCTCAGTAGGGCATCTTTCTGTGCTTCTTTGCATGAGAAGTCCTGCCACGCCCTCTGCCCCAACGCTGAGATGGCAGAGATATTAAGCAAGCCTCTCAAGAGTCGCATCAACTTAATGCTTCTGCTAAATCATTTTGCATTGAACAAGAATGCATTTTTTTTTCTTACACAATTTAATAATGACCACTTTGGAGTTTTGAAAACTGGAGACAGAAGGCAGATGGTGATGTCAGACATCAACAGATTTCATCTGTGTTTTGCGGCATTGCCCTAGGACTCAAATATATTGGCAAGCAATCATACACTTTCTCAAATTAGGCAGATTATGACCCCTCTATGGATCTAGCCAATAATCTCCACTGCAGCTTGAGCTATTCCTTCACATGATGAAATGCAGTAGGAAAGTTGTGGGGTTTCCGTATCGTTCTAGTGGGACCTATCCTTCATTCATGATGAATGCTCTTAGACT
Source organism: Varanus komodoensis (assembly GCF_004798865.1). Taxonomy (NCBI): domain Eukaryota; kingdom Metazoa; phylum Chordata; class Lepidosauria; order Squamata; family Varanidae; genus Varanus; species Varanus komodoensis. The sequence goes on from NW_025335761.1 coordinate 51,919,161, forward strand.
GACTGCTCTTAACCTAGCCACATTTCAAGATGATGCAGACAGCATGGAAAGCGTTCATGGAAGTGCAGATTCCCAGCAGTATGCAAAGCAAGTCTTAGACGGTAAGGTTGAATGGCAGGGATATGTTTAGCCAGAGGATGAGAAAGCTGAGGGAAGGGAGGGTAACCATTTTGACTGTTCACACAGCTTTCAGCGTAAAAACACAAGAAAAGCCCGGCTGGATCAGACCAAAGGTCCATCCACTTCAGCTCTCTATTTACACAGTGACAAGTCAGCTGCCCACAGGTGCCCTCAAGCAGGACGAGTGCAAGACCTCACCCCCCGAAGCTGCTCAGCATGCAGGCAGGCCACCTCCAGTGAAGGAGGGAGCACCCAGCCAGCAAGGCTAGTAGCCACTGAGCGCCTCCTCCTCCAGGAATCGGTCCAATCCCTTTTGAAAGCCATCCAGATGGGCAGCCGTCACCACTTCCCATGATAGCAAATTCCATGGTTTAACTATACATTCTCTGAAGAAGTAGTTCCCTTTATCTGTCCTTAAGCCTCTCACCAGTCAGCTTAATGGGATGGCCCCAGGTTTGAGTGTTATGGGAGAGAGAGAAAAACGTTTCCCTCACTACTTTTTCCACACCATGCATTATTTTAAACACTTCTGTCAGTTCGCCCCTTCCTCACCGTAAAGATTCAAAGCATTATTAATTTTTAAAGCAAACATTCTCGTTGTGTGACGTTCCTTTTCCAGGTTTCTTTTTGGAACTGTATATTGTGGGATGCTGTACAATTCGGAAACAATGCGGCAAGCGTTAGCATTGCAAAGACCTTGTTTTAATGAATGGAGCGGGTAACTTGTGCATGGAAGAAATACGCAGTAGAATATATTACTTCTCTTTATACACTGCTGTAGTGTTCACGTTTATATTCATCAACTCCCAGTCCTGTTGATCAACTGGAAAATTATGAGTTTTATACTAATTTCAAATGCTTTCATAGAAATGTGACATCTCACTGCTCAGTTACTTGGCGGAACTGGGCTACGTTAAACTTCAGCTGCTAATTAGCATCCCTACATATGTCAAAACCAAAAATACAGATAACTCGAGAGAGCAACGTGATAGTAATGCATAACTGAGAATTTTAGGCCCAGGGGGCTTTTTTCATTGAGGTGATACATCTTTATCAGAAATATGCATTGACAATACTACATGCATAAATATTCATAGACTCATAGAATAGTTGAGTTCGAAGGGGCCAAGAAGACCAATGGGTCCCAGCCCTGCTGTTGCCGGACACGAGTATATACCATCCCACTCAGATGCCTGGCCAGTTTCTTTTTGAATGTCTCCAGTGTGGGAGAGCCCAGCACCTCTCCAGGCAGCTGGTTCCACTGGCATATTGCTCTGACAGTGAGGAAGCTTTTCCTGATATCTAGCCTGAACCTGGTTTGTTGCAACTTGAGTTGGTTATTCCATGTCTGGTGTCAGTCAGAAGAGAACTTGACCTTCCTCTTTGTGACAGTGTTTGAGGTACTTATAGAAGGATATCATGACCCCCCTCAGTCTTCTCTTCTCAAGGCTGAAAATGCCCAGTTCTCCCAGTCTCTCCTCATAGGGAAGTGTTTCCAAAACCTGGATCATTTTTGTCACCCTCCTCTGGACCCTTTCCATTTTTTCTGCATCTTTCTTAAATCCTTGTGCCCAGAACTAGACACAGTCTTCCAGATGAGCTCTGACTAGTGAGAAGAACTACTACACCTCGTGATTTGGAAGTATTACTTCTATTAATGCATCCCAAAATAGCATTTGCCCTTTTGGGAGCTGTGTCACATTGTTGGCTCAAGTTTAACCTGTTGTCCACAATAACTCCAAGGTCTTTTTCTTTTTCAGTTCTGTTGATCCGCATATTCCCCATCTTGTATTGATGCATTTAATGTGTATGCTTGCAGAGAGGGGGGTGGAGAGAGAGAGAGAACATATAGTTATGTGAGACCCCACTTGTAATCTAAACATAATGCAACCAAGACCAGGGATGCAACATCTCAGACTTTTGGGCCAATTTTTGGCCGCCCTTGTTCCAATCTGGCCCTCTGGCATTCCTCAGGGAGTCGCACCCCACCCCCTGCCCTTTTTCCATGACTGGCAATTGTTTCCTGGTTTCCTGACTTTCATGCAGTTTTTCTTTCATGCAAGGTTGTCACAAAGAGGAAGGCCAAGATTATTCCATGTAGGACACAGAACAATGAGCTCAATTACAGGAAGCCAAGTTCCAGAAAAACATCAAGAAGAACTTCCTGACTGTTACAGCAGTGTGGCAATGGAACCAATGAACTAGGAAGGTGGTGGGCTCTCCCACCCTGGAGGCATTCAAGATGCAGCTGGCAGCCATCTGAGAGGGACGGTTTAACTTGAAGCCCTGCACTGAACAAGGAGTTGGACTTGACCCTTCCAACTCTCCTGCACTATGGTTATATGATTCTATGATTCCTCCGGTTGTAGGAAGACAGAATAACCCTCCTGAGGATCAGTTACTGCCAGTAAGAGTGTTAAGCCAAATGATGCTGGTATTTTTCATATTTTGGCCTTCATCCCTTTGCCTTCAGCCCCATCCTCTTTTCTGAGGAGTGCAATATGGCATCTCCCTATATACATTTAGCCAACTTAAGAAATTCCAAGGAGGCTTTGCTGGTCTTCCAAGGATCTTCCAAGGAAGACTTGCTCCTTCTTGCAGCCAACAGAATGTCACCAGTCATATCTCAGAGGCGGGCCTTATCAGTTGTGGCACCCATCCTCCAGAAAACCCTCCCCTACGCAGCTAGGAAGGCAGAAAATGTGGTAAGTTTTGTACCTCCTGAAACTGCACGTGTTTGTTGAGGTCTTCTCCGGCCTGTAAAAACTGCAGCTGATCATGTGTTGCTCCATCTTCCTGCCACTTTTTCTATTGTTTTATGTTCACATGGTTTTAAAATAGTTTTTAATAGTATTGTTTTAAATGCATTTATTTTGTCACTTGAGTTGAAATCGCCTTTAACGGAATTTTGAGCTTGTATTTCAGTATGGCCTGTACTGTTGTTGGTGAGGTGCTTGAAGATTTTTGATATTTAATGGAACGTACACAAGTCATATTCTTGGTGGCCATTGGAGGCTTCAGAGTGTGTTCTGGACTTGGAAGCTCTCTCCAGGGTTGGAAGGGTCCCATGGAGGGGGCATCCTCACAGAAGAAATTGCAGGCAGTACAGGAAGGACTGCCAGCATGACCTTGGACAGAGTATTTTAGGGGCATTCTGTGGAGCTGGCATTCATGACTTCCCCTCCTTGCATCTCCCTTCCTTGCATCCAAGGATGAAAGATCTACCTAGCCAACATGGGTTCTCTGATGCTTATACATGGTGGGGGAAATGCAGTGACAACTTCTGCCTCCATGGAATGCCCCTAGTCCTCTCAGAGAATTTCTGAGAACCACCTTGGCGTGTGCTGATAGAAACCAAAGCCCAGTAAATGCAACCTTCCCCTGCTGTTCCACATAAGTTCCACAGAGCCTTGCCAACTCTGGCAGGGGAGGTAGCCAGTGTCCAGACAAAATGAGTGAGAGCTCTGCCATAATATGGCTGCTAAAAGCCTGACACTATAAGAACAGCTTTGGATTCCTGGATGTGATCAGGAATCCCTGTTGCAAGTCTTGCTTCCCTCTATGTCTTAGAAACACAAATGGGCTGTCCTTCGAAGGTACATGCTTATTTATTTATTTAAAATATTTATATGCCGTCCTAATTCGCAAAAAGCCTCAGGACGGCTTACAACATAAAATAAGATATAGCATAAATAAAATCCCCAGCTCAAACTGGCTGCAATTAAAAGCATAGAAAAAACAATATTAAAACTTATTAAAATATCACTGGAATAAAAAGGTCTTAACCTGGCGCCGAAAAACAAATAACGATGACAGCGCCAGGCGGACCTCTCTGGGGAGTGCATTCCATAGATGGGGCTTAGAGATGCAAATGGATTAGCTGTCCTGAAGGTTCTTTCTTCTCTATTGTCTTAATCCCTATTGTTTCACCTTAAGGTGCCTCTAGCATACTGTCTATGTGATCCCCCACCTGGTCCCCCATCCACCCCCAAACTGTGTATGTCATTGATAGGTTATAGAAGCATTTTGTAGGGATTCCATTTTTGTAGTCAGGAGCTGCCTAGATGCCACATGTATTTCCTGTTGATTTGAAGCAATTAAATGCTCTTTTGATTGTACACCCCCAGCAAACTCTCTTTGGATTTTTTTCACTCTTGTTACCAGCATAATCATGATCACTACCCTTTTCCACCTTTCCACAGCCAGTTTCCAAACTTGGAGAGGAAGCTGGTGCAGTTCTTTCCAATGCTGCTGCAAAGGGGCCATGATGAGGGCTGGCTTGGCACTTCAGATACTCATGTGCAATCCCCGTACCTTCTCACCCTCAATGCTTGGTATTCTTTTATTTTAAAGAGGGTTTTTAAAGCATTTTTTATATTTTTATTTCTTCAGGCTTTTAGTCTAACTGCTTGCAATCTACCCAGAAAGAACAGTTATTGGGTGGGTTGGAACTGTCATCAATACATAATGAATCTGGTGGCCACAGTTCCTCCCCACCTCCTTTTAATAATAACAATAATATTTTTAAAGGCCCAGCAATCTCTGCAAGCTTGGCTCAGGGCTCTGTCGCCATGCTGCGGTTGCTATGCAAACAGGAGCCGGTGCCCAGGGGAACTCTGCAATGTGATGGCCTGGCTCGGTTCCGAGGGGCACTCTGGCCCCTGTTTGCATAGGAATGATGGTGAGGCCACTGAACTTAGCTGCTGCTTGAAGCACTGGCCCAGGTTTGCTTTTCTTAAGAGGAAGGAGGAGGAGAACGGACTCCTCTGCACCTTGTAAAAACATAAGCTAAGGAAACAAGCTCTGATGCACCGCCCTGCAATGGAAAAAGTCCCATCCTGATCCTCAGGAAGGTTTCTGCCACTCCATGAACCCCCTGAAACGGCAGACATTCCAAAGGCCACGTGTTCAGTTGAACTGGTCATTGCATGTTGCATTGTTACACTCGGGAAAAGGTGCTTGGGAGATTTGCTGCCTGAAGAGCCCACGGAATGTAACCAGCCTTGGACTCTGCACTCCTTGACTTCGGAGGGATGAGGCAGATCCCGTCTGCTGTTCTCCTTTAGGTAGCAGCATGCTTCCACTCTCTCCCATTGTCCAGGTCCCCAGTGGCCACAGTCAAGCAGCTGCACCTCCTAAACTGATACTTGCATCCTCTGTGGCATCACAAGGCCTTCACTGACAGTAGCTCAGCCCATACTAGGTCTCAGTTAAGTTCCCTCCTTGCCTATTTCAGACTTCAGACTACATTAATTGTGCCAACAGCTCCAGGTTCGGTTGGCTTCTTGCTGGGGTTTTGAGGGCATAATGCGCCAGAGTGGATAAAACTGCTTTTCATTGTTTTGCTTTTGCTTTTAGACCCATACCCTGTTCCATCCATACCCTGGACTCTATTACTTCTCTGATGATGTCATCTGAGAGCGAATGACTGAATTTTGCATCTAACAATCCATTTTCTGATATTGTGGAGTGAGGAGGGTTTTATTTTACCCAAAAATAGACTCAAAGCAGCTCACAGGATACGATCAATAACACATTATAATGTATAATCAGATCATGAAACACAAAAACAGCTGCTGCACAGCAGCCCTAGTCATTATGACTGCAATGGAAGGGCAAAGTATGCATTTTTTCCAACAAATTCACCATAAAATTAAACAGCTCAAAAGAGGTCAGTAGAAACAGTACAAAATGTAAACAACCACTCACAACGTACAAAATCAGCCCTCATCAGAGCAGCCCGTGTATTGTGACTGCACTGGAAGGACGGGTTATACATTTTCTCAGTAAATGCATCTCTAAATACAAATCATAGCACAAAAATACAGTCCCTTCATATCATCATCAACATTGCCATGAAATTCACTTTACCAACCAGCAGCTGCAATTTACACTAGCAGTTGGATTAAAACTGAACAGCAAGGCTGAAAGGCCTTCTTGAAGAGGAAAATGTCAGCTAGGTACCTAAACTTAATGAGGCCTAGTCTTATTTTAATTTGCTTGGAGGGCCCTTGGATCAATATAGCAGAATGTAAGTTAAAGAAAGCAAGTGAGCAAGCAAGAAAGCACATATTAGAATGTGACACACAGTTTAAAAGGCTAGTGAACACCTTAGTGAATTTCAAGTAAGAATAAGTGATAAATTAGTTTCAGTGCATTCAGACTTTACCCAGTTTACACTGAATGTAGACCCAAATGCAATCTGTGCCCAAAATCCATACTTTTCTGAACTTGTGGACAAGAGAAATGAATTTGGATTTGCATGGACACGTTTTAATCAATGGGGAAAATGAACATAATTGAAGGATACATTTGAAAAATGTACACAAAAGTACACACACATTTTTGTGCAAAAAGAAAAAACAGCAACACTCAAAATCTATTATAAACCTGAGCTGAAATAGCAGTTGTGGCAGAATTCAAAAACTACATAGCCCTAATTGCTAGTGAATTTCCACTGGGTTTCATTTGCAATATCTTCTGGAACAATGTCTTACATAAGACTGACTTAGGTAAGGCTACAATCCTATACACACATACTTAAGAAGAAGCCCTGTTGGACTTTATCAGGCGTGCTGCCCAGTAGACGGCATAGGACTGCAATGTTGAAGTATAGTTTATTTCTAGGTCACCTTTCAGCCAAAAAGGTCTTCAAGGTGGCCAACAAACATACAACATTCAAACATTACAATATCATATTACTAACTGAATGGAATAATTTGGGGTGAAGCAACACTAAAAATGGCGTTGTTGAAGGATTTCATTTAAAATGGATTTTCGAAATGGAGAACTCCTTTCTAATTTGTTCAAGGACACCAATAATCCTTGCTTAATGTGTAGTTAGTCATACTTCTTTAGAACTCTTTAGTCCATGAGACAAGGTTCTATTCAGAGTTTGCCTCATGAAAGCACAAATAGAATGATTTCAAAATTGTGGGTGTCTGGAGGCCTAAGGACTTGCTGTCTTGTATTTTGGGCCTATGAATCAACTGCCTTGAGTGCCATTTTTCTTCATAAAATAGTGAGGTATGAATCCAATCAATCAATCATCACTCCTTCAGACTTTCATTAGACTGGCAACTAAAGATATAACATTTGTGTCTAACATTTTGATTGCCATCCTTTAGGGACTTGAATCAAATTTTGAAGGTTTTGGAAGATGGTGACATGGAGATCCACAAGACGACACCTTAAGTGAACTGACTTGTTCTTTTCCCATTATTGAGTCTTGCTCCATGTTTGAGGAGACCCTTAGAAAAATGCCCATTGGTGTGACCCTATGAACCTGACACAACAGAAGTGGCAGGCAGCAGGCAAACTTTTAATCCATAAAGAGCTGCCATTTAAATTTCCCAAAATGCTTAGGGAATTTCCTACAACAGCACTGTGGTAAATTAAACTGCAGGGGGAGCCCGATTATACTTCCCCATGGTACCACAGAATAAGAATATTTTGGGAGCACTGTAAGAAATTAAAATGGTTTCTCCTAGGCCTGGAAGGTCCAAGAACAGCCTGAGAAGTGCCAGGACCTTGGCAGCTATTTGCTCACACCTCATGCTAATGCCATCCATCTTTATGATGCTCTTTCTCATAATGGAGAAAAGAGTTGGGTGGTGTAGTCTGTGCAGTACCCCTGAAGATAAAGGTCGCAGCTTGAGTTTAAAGTTCGCAGCTAAAAGGAAGTAGTATACCACTGAGAGAGAGAAAGGGAAGGATAATTGAAGAAGTCTTCCCTCCAGGAGTAAATAATTAAAATGCTAATAGACCTAACGCAACTCATAAATGTTTGCTCAAACATCTCCCAGGGTAGGTGGACATGATAATGGAAGTGCATCTTGCTGTTATTTCTTCACAGCAAAGTATCTGTTATAAATACTTAGCACCATGTTAAGAGGAAAGGCTGCACCCATGTGACACAAATGCCAGAGATGTACATATCCTGAAAATATGCCACAATTATTGTGGGATCCTCCTTTTTATTTTTGAACCATAGTGTGATGGGAATTGGGGTTTATGATAGCAGTACTTCAAACCCTCTTGACTCCACCGGTTTCATACCAAAAGAAAAACTTGGTTAGGATGTGCATTCAAGCAAAATTCAAGTTTGTTGAAATGTTTCAAAATCCACCTGGACATTTGTGTCATATGAGATTGCAATCTTAGATTTTGTGTGCATTTTTTTTTCAAATGCACACATCAATTGTACACATCTTTGAAACGTACTCATTCTTCTCTGAGCAGCTGGAGTGTGTCTGTGAGTACAATACTTTTCTATCATTTTGATCTGTGCATCTCCTTGCACGCTTGGAAATGTACAAGCTTTGACCAAAGATTGCATTAGAGTCTGTGCTCAAGCCAGGGTGTGGGAACAGGGTCAATCCAGATAAAACAAACAAACTGGGGGCAGAGGTGAGACCTTTTACATCCCTAAACCGAACCTAATCAAATGCTGCAGAACTCCACTTCCACTGAATAGAAACAAAATGCTAGCTAAGCATGAAGGTCTTCCCTCAGTTACAGCTGTTACAGTTAAGATGGACGTCTATCCAGAAGGTATGTCAAGTGTGTACAAAGCAACTCAGAGTGCAATTCTATGCCTGCCCAGACAGGAAAAGGTCCTGCTTTCTAGGCACACATTGAACTACTCCCTTAATAATCCAGAAGGTCTAATTCTTTTCTAGTTCCCCTTCTGCTGACTCTCCATATCAGTCCCCACTAACAGAGGTTGTGCCCCCTTCTCCAGGGCAATTCAGCTTCTGCAATTTGAGGTGAGTATCTTACAGGTCCTCTTAGGTGGGGTGATTTGCTGCTTGCCTCCTATTCTGTTTGGGTCCCTGTGCTTAGTGATAGGTGTGAAAGGATGATTTGAAACAAGGGAGTAAAGAGATTTAAAAGGGTAACAAAGGAAATTACTTAGCCCAAAGGAGAGGAGGGGCTAAAATCAGATAGCACAAGGTATGGGGAAACAGGCACATAGGCAGGAGGGCCAAATACTTCCTGATTGTTTATTGACAAGCTGGGCAGAACAAAATGAGCCTATTGTAGCCCACCAGGGGCAGGGCTGGATTGGGAAGAAGGGCCGGAATTGGAGCAGCGCGGAGTAGGCGGGAGGAAAGAGTGTAAACTCTCAGTACCCTATTAGCCAATTAGGGGAAAGGAGGTGGGAACAAGCGGCAGGGAGCAGGGTTCAAAAGGGGGGTGTGAACATGTGCTCAGGTGAACAGAAAAATGGGAAGGAAACCATTCTTTTCTGTTCCCTTCATTGCAATAAAGTTTTAAAAAGAACTGTCTGTGTGCCTGGAATATTTTTCTCTTCCGACGGAAAGGAAAGAGTGATAGGCACAATTTATTATGCTCTGCCTGCTTGCTAGATTTTCTCTCCCCACTGCCCCCAGCAGCCCTTATTCCAGGTGGTCTGTCTCCAGATGTTTGCTAGAGGATGAGTTGGGATGCCAGAAAAATCCACAACAGATTCAAGTGGGATTGGATATCTACGAAACTGAACTGCTGATTTTCCAGATGACTGGCTTTTTCGAATTGTATGGATTCTACGGACTCACACATTGGGTTTTTTACTTTCTGGAATGGTATGCTGATTAAGTTGCAGCTATGGAAAATGAATTTAGAAAAACCAGCAAAACTGTACTTTTTCCTCCATAGGCTAAAACAGGAAAATGCACATTTGCACATTTGTGGACATGCATGTTTACACAAACATGCCGTCTCTAGCACCAACACAAATTGATAAATTCATAAAAATCTGATTCAGATTTTTCAGATGAGGCAAAAAAAGGATGCACAATAATTTTTTACAAAGTTGGAAAGGATTTATTAAAATCCATATATCCCAAATTCTGAGGCTTACCCAAATTAATTTAAAAATATGTAAAGTGATGGCCTCCACTCAGTGTAACACATATACTACATATGGGAGAGGACATCATGCTCTGGAGCAGGGGTCACCCAGCCTTCCCCAATTTGTGGAGAACATGGACTGCAGGAAGAAAAGTGGACCTATTCTTCTGGTGCTCATTCTGCTGGCCAAGGAGCCAGTTGGGTCCATTTCACCACAATGCTCTACCTACAGTGCAGTATTGCAATTATTTTCCCATCTTGAAAATAGGTGAATATGAATTTGTACATACCCTTAACAAAGAATGCATATGAAATGCATACAATATTCTTTCAACTTAACAAATGTGGATCGAGTATCCAAATAGCTTTCCATTTCACGGTGGCCTCTATATGCCGCCCTTTCAAAGACCAAATATGTTGTAAGGTCCTTGGTCTATGGCATCATAGGAAGTGAGTGCTGATGCTTCTAGAGTTGTAACGTCAGCCCTTTTATCTGCCCAAAGGGTGCAGTGAATCCATTTCCCCTTCCATTTGTTAATGTCCATCAAGCAGTGTAGTGCATGCTTATAATTAATACTGATATTGATTGTATGCCTTAGAACAAGCTTACAAGCCGTGGGACATGTAGGGAAACTTGCATTCTGGATGAGTGGCCCAGTGCCCTGGGCTAGCCAGTGTGAATGGGATGCAGAATGAATGGTGGCGTTTCTGCAGTGGAAGCCCTTGCATAACCTGACACTGGATGGCATGGGAAGAGTTCCCTTCAAGCCACTAGGCAAAATGATCCTGCCGGGGATGGTGACCACACTAAGTCACCAGGAGGTGAAGGAAGAACATCAGTGATGGCCAGCAGGCACAAAGAACATGCTTTTCACCCATAGTCGTGTAGCGATAAACAGGCCGTCAAGAGCAATCCATCACCCATCAAGGAATTAGCATGAGTCTGAGAAATAACGGGATCTTTCCCACTCCAAGAGAAGCAAGTCCAGGGAAGAGAATGTCAGGGAACCAGAGCCTGCCCAGAGCAGTGGGCCAGCTCTGGACGCAGTCCTGGCAAACAGTCTGGAATTATATTTATTTATTAGATTTATTTCCTGGTTTTTCCTTACAATGAATCCAAAGAGGCTTACAGTATTCTCCCCCTGCTGCTCTCCATCTTACTCCCACCACAACCACCCTGTGAGGTAAGTTGGGCTGTGACTGGCCCAAAGCCATCCGGTTGGTTTCCTGGCTGAGTGGGGACTAGAACCCACATTGCCTGAGTCCCAGTCCCGTGCACGTAACCACTGCACCTCACCGGCTCTGCCACAGTGGAATGCAGGCCACTTGCATCCCTTCTGCCTCCACAAGGGACTCCCATTGAGAGCCTACTGCGTGGGACAACTAACAAACAGGTGGTAGTCTAAGGGTTCCTCTCCCTTCCTTTCAGCTTCTCCCTCACTCTCTTGTTGGGGAAATCCAGAATTCCAAGCCAGGTTACTGTTTAGCATGGCTGTTACTTTAAGAAGATTCATTCTTAGCTGGACTGAGAAGCTGCTGTAGGCTAACCCTGTCACAGGGGAAATACTGGTGTTCCCATCAGCTGCAGAGTGAGGCAAAGGTGTTCATTTGTCTCTGAATGGACCCATTTAATCATCTTGTTCAACAGAGGCAAGCAGTGTAGTTGCCAGACCAATTTTTCTGAATGGTTCCTCAATCAGACACATCTGCATGTTTAAGCAGATGCAGAGGCTGATCCAAACTGTCAGGAATTCACTGAATTGACTTGTTCAATCGGGGAAATTTTCTATTCTATTGTCACTGGCATTTCTGATTGGTTTAGAGTATTGATTTGTGTATGAAGACATCCAGATGCTATTATGTTAACATTATCTGGAAATCTAATAGTCTGTACATGATTGGAAGGTTATAAAAATGTCTGTACATGGGCTGTGATTTTTGTAGTTGGCAGTGAGAACCACTTCCCGGTAGCCTATGCTGTCTTAAGTAACGGCAGTGGGCCTGAGTGATCTTTCAATTAACTGCTGAGGTTCTAGGCGAAAGGGGGTCTTTTCTTACTGAACCTGGTTATCCTATCTCACACTATCTATCTAGCTAGCTAGCTGCAAGGCCCTTAGGCTGAAGGCTCTCTACCTGTGCAGATATATAGAGTAAGATGGGGATGCAGTCAGAATTTTTGCAGTCCAGACAACATCCGGTTGAGAGTTTGTGCCTGCACTAAGTTCTCCTATGAATGAACTCTCCTTTGTCACAAAGTGTGTTGTGTGTCCATGTTAATGTAAGGCTAGGGAGTTCTTCAGCCTTAGACCCTAGCAAATGATCCTTAACCTTCCGAGATATCTGAGAAGGCAAGCACCCCCGTTGAGCTGTATTGCTACCTGAGATGCCCTAGTTTAACAGCAATAAATGATTTTTAAAAGAATGTACAGCAGTGAATATTAAAGTCCACAAACACTCGCAATAATATTAAAGTCCACAAATGCATCTGTGTCATAACCTCCTCCCCAAAAGAAGCAACCAGTTTGTGGGACATTGGGGAGATATGTGCTTAAAAGAATCATTAGCAGTATCGCACCTACAGCAATTAGCTGAATCTTTAAAGAGACACTGCAGTGCCCAGTAGACACAAGGCAAAAGCCTTTGCTGATTAAGGAGCTCTTAGGAGCGTAGATTTGACATGCTGATGCCAAAGTGAGCTCCACTGCAGAGGTATTTTGCCATGGTTCTCACACCTGTTTCTTAATTCCCCAACCAATGTCTACTTATTCTAGGCCCAGCATCCTCAGAAAGCTATCACAGGCCTTGCACTCTGACTGGGTCCAGTGCTGATGCCTAAATTGGTTCCTTCTTTTCCGAGAAGAGTCTGGCTTGGCTGGCAGCATTTACATTTCCCAGAATGCCCAGATATGACAATGTTCCAGTGCAATTTGATTAATTGAAATGGTACCCATGCACACATGGATTAGGGGGCAATTCCGTGTCAGGAACATTTTGAAAAATTAGGAACGCCTCTGCCAGCCACTCCAAACTACTGCTTTCCATCACTAGCTTCCCATGGCAGGTGGAGGCCCAGCAGAGAGCACTTTGCTGGCTGTACTTCTCACCTGGAGTCAGCTGTCCCTAATATTTATTTATTTATTTATTTATTTATTAAAACATTTCTATGCCGCCCCATTCGCCGAAGCCTTGGGGCGGCTCACAACATAAAGTTAAAATACAAAAAATAACAATATAAAATAAGTCGCCCTGGCCAGATAAAATAAGCAAATACTATTAACAATTAAAATGACGCTTAAATAAAAAGGTCTTCGCCTGGCGCCGAAAAACAAATAGCGCCAGCGCCAGGCGGACCTCTCTGGGGAGCGCATTCCATAGATTGGGCGCCACTGC
>NW_025335761.1:51932625-52057000 GCF_004798865.1 Varanus komodoensis
CTGGAATGTGAAGTCAAATGGGCCTTAGGAAGTCTGAGCAACAACATAGCTAGTGGAGGTGACAGTATTCCAGCTAAGCTATTCAAAATCCTAAAAGACGATGCAGTAAAAGTGCTACACTCAATATGCCAGCAAATTTGGAACACTCAAGAGTGGCCACAGGATTGGAAAAGGTCAGTTTACATTCCAATTCCAAAGAAGGGCAATGCCAAAGAGTGTTCAAACTACCGCACCATTGCATTCATTTCACATGATAGCATAGTTATGCTCAAAATCCTACAAGCTAGACTCCAGCAGTATGTGGACCAAGAACTACCAGAAGTACAGGCAGGGTTTCGAAGAGGGAGAGGAACTAGAGATCAAATTGCCAACATTTGCCTGGATCATGGAGAAAGCTAGGGAGCTCCAGAAAAACATCTACTTATGCTTCATTGACTATGCTAAAGCCTTTGACTGTGTGGATCTCAACCCTGACTGCTCTTTAGAAGGCCAGATACTGAAGATGAAACTCAAATACTTTGGCCACCTAATGAGAAGGAAGGACTCCCTGGAGAAGAGCCTAATGCTGGGAACAATAGATGGCAAAAAAGAAGGGGATGGCAGAGGATGAGGTGGCTGGATGGAGTCACTGAAGCAGTCGGTGTGAGCTTAGATGGACTCCGGGGGATGGTGGAGGACAGGAAGGCCTGGAGGAATGTTGTCCATGGGGTCGTGATGGGTTGGACACGACTTCGCGGCTAACAACAAAAACAACAACAACAAAATTGGCAACTATGTTAGCATAATGTTAGCATATGCAGAAAGCCTACTTTGACTCTAATTGGAAACAGAAAGGGGGAGACCAGCTGAACTTTTCTCCCACGTACCATATAACTTCCCCAGTTCCCAAGGCAAACAGAGGGAGTCATTTGAGGACTTCTTTGAGAGGAAATCTCTCTGGACAGCTTCTTTTCCTTTTATCCTGAAACACCTTTTTCTTGCAAAAAGGGGCCATTAGGCTACTGTTGAAAATGCTTGCCATGTACGTAACATGACATTTGGTCCCAGCCAGTTCCACTGAAATGAGCAGAACTGGAAGTTAATAGGCCAGATTTGGTCTGCTGTCTTAAGGTTCAGCTTCCCTGCCCTAAAGACATACCGGCAGAAGGCTATTCCCTAATCCCAAGGAAGACAAGGAGAGGGGAGATAGAATTTGGGCTTCAGTGAGCATTGAGGTTCTGATGCCAAAATGTAACAAGTTACCCACTTTGGCTGCATTGTCAGTTAATGTTATCCAAGTTCAAAGTAGTTACATACACATTCATATTAGATGTGCTGTCAAAATCTTTTTCCAGTTTTCAAACCAAAATTCAGGTCAACAGAATCATGAGCAAACTAAGGTGAGATTTAACAGGTCCAAGACATGTGCATGGGGCCAAAGAAAGGAATGCATCATTTAAAAGAGGAGTCAAATATGCATCAGATTTGGAAGTGTACGTATTAGTCTTTCCAAATTTTTACTGAGTGAGAAAGAAGTGAGAAATGATCAGTAGGATTTCAATAGAAATATACATTCACACATCTGGGAAGACCCTGTGTCTGTGTTATTTGGGTGCCCAGATGTTAATTCTTGATGTGAAGCATCAAGACCCTTTCAAGCTCTTCCTCCTAATGTTGCTTTATCTTTAAATGGAAGATGTCTTCAAAAAGAGGGCCGCCCTCCAACAAGCCTTCAAAGAGAGGACCATCCTCAAACAAACCTTCAAAAAGAGAGCTATCCTATGTAAAGTAGGGCATATGGCCATCCTTACAGACTTGGTTCTTTGAACTACAAAAACAAACCAATGCAGTCATGCTTTTACTGAATTCGCCTTTAGGGAATGCTTACTTAAGCAGGCACAATATAGCATCCCACTATCTGCATCTAATCATCCCAACTATATGGGTATTTCTTGAATGAATTGGATAAATAGTGCTGTTGTTCAGTTTCT
The DNA here is from genome assembly GCF_004798865.1 of Varanus komodoensis. Taxonomy (NCBI): domain Eukaryota; kingdom Metazoa; phylum Chordata; class Lepidosauria; order Squamata; family Varanidae; genus Varanus; species Varanus komodoensis. The sequence goes on from NW_025335761.1 coordinate 51,934,596, forward strand.
ACCAAATCATAGTATTTGAAGGCAGTCCAGTACTGCTGTTAAGCTCAGTAATAGCGTCCTTTCAAATATCTTATAAGCACTATACTTAGAATGAAAAGGCTGCTCTGTTTTGTTTTGTCCCCCCACACAAAAAAGAAACACCTTCTCCCATAGTTTCTGTTTCACAGGCACGAGGAGAAAGAAATGTTTCCATAGAAACAACTGGATAAATATATATTTAAGATAAAGATGACTCCATAAAGCTCTGAACAATAATTTTCATATTAGAAGCTCCAGCAGTGAGAAAAGTAAAATGAACTCAATGCAAAATTGTAGGCATGATTGAGGGTCTCAGCCTTACTGATCTTCATTAATTGTAAGCTCCCATTGCTCTTGTGGCCAAATGAACCCCTTGTGATCTGTATAAGCAAGGTCAAGTTAAAATGGACACCTTTTACTCCAAACTGTCAATGGAGGAGAGTTTAACTAGTCAAATAGGTTTTTTAAATGAACAAACACACTTGGGTCATGTTCTGAATTAACTTCATTCATTTCCCCCATTTTCTTTGCTGCCTTTCTGTTCCTGCACAATAGTGCTGTTCATGCTAGAAATGGGAAAAGAATAATCCCATTCAAAGATGTGCACTACCAATACATGCATTTGAGGGGAAAAATATGCCCAAATTTGCACGCAGAAAGAAAAAACTGAAAGATTGTAAGACGATATGAACACAGGATAGAATGAGCTTGAAGGGGAACTTTGAAAACTTGGATGAACCCAACTTTTGCTCATTTGCTCATCCTTAATTCATAAAATCATAGAGTAGTAGAGCTGGAAGGGATGAGAGGGCCATCGGGTCCCAGTTAAGCCATCCTTCTCGGATGGTTGTCCAGTCGTATCCTGATTGGCTCTAGTGTGGAAGAGCCCAAAACCTCCCTAGGCCATTGGTTCCATTGCTATACTGTTCTTGTACTCCACACCTCTCTTGGCAGAAGGCATGCTGGGAATCCTAAGCTGGCCACCTCATGGATTGGTGGTAGAAGTGATAGTGATAACATTGATGTTAAGGAAATAGAATGTTTTTGTTTTTGTTTTCCAACCCTGTAAGTGCTTAATGTCATGCCAGGAAAATAGCTTGCATTCATTTCTGCTTTATCTATAATCAGGATGCAGTTTGAGATGCCTGACATTTTTATGCAAGCATTTTGTTCAACTCTCCAGCTTTCTCACCTGTCTGGCTAGGGAATTAATCTGGCATCAGTGCAGAAGAGATTTGTTCTTGAAAATAAATGCACAGCCCCAAAGACCTAATTTATTTATTAGAAGTCTGCAATTGCTCCTCAAGTTCAGTGACAGAGCTAATTAATTCCATTGACTTCTTCCAAAGCCACCTTTTCATAATGAGGGATCACATTCACTGCCGGGTGAACTAATGGGGGAAGCTGATAAATATGCAGGAAGGAATGCTGCATTTCTCACAGCCATGTGAATCTTGTAAATCATGCTAGAATGACTCTTCTTGCTTGTCAACCATCTATTTATTGCAACTAAAGCAAAATATTATCCCTGTTTTCTCTTGTTCTGAAAGGCCACAAAGATATTCATGCCTGCACGCAACTGCTGATTCGGTTTACAACTGAATTCTGCCCACATACCAGTCATGGCTGCCTGCATGGAGGCCAGTTGAGTAACTCTGAATAGCAAGAGGATGATGAATAGCACTGAGTCTGTTGCAGCTGGCAAACTCTCAGCTGCTTGACTGGATGAAGAGAGCTAGGCAGGGACAAGTTCTATCCCTGCACCAAGCCTGAACAACTTTTTCTTGTTATTCTTGACATTTTGTTTTGTTTTTAAACATGCACCACTTTTCCCAACATTAACTCAATGTTGAGGCTTCCCAGTAGCAATGGCCCCTTCATGGTGTTACTCTTTTTCCTAAACTTGTTTTGTCTTGGGGTTTTGGTGCATTTTTGCTTCTTTGTTTCCTGCTGCAAGTGACCATAAGCATGGCTTCTTTTCAGGAGCTTGTACTTAGGAAAGGAGTAAATTTCCCAACTTGAAATTTCCAAGGCCAGTCCAGTCAAAAAGGTAAAGGTAAAGCTTTCCCCTTGACATTAAGTCCAGTCCTGTCTGACTCTTGGGGATGGTGCTAATCTCCGTTTCCTAGCCAAGGGAGCCACCGTTTGTCTGCAGACAATTTCCATGGTCATGTGGCCGGCATGGCTAAACACTGAAGTGTACGAAACACTGTTACCTTCCCACCAAAGTGGTACCTATTATCTACTTGCATTTGCATGCTTTCGAACTGCAAGGTTGGCAGGAGCTGGGACAGAGCAACGGGAACTCACCCTGTTGTGCAGATTTGAACTGGTGACCTTTCAATCAACCAGCCCAGCAGCACAGTGGTTTAAACCACTGCGCCACCTGCATCCCTAGTCCAGTCAAGGAGAAGGCAGTTTGCAGAGTCCAGTCAGTCCAAGGTCAAAGGCACAGAGCAAATGTCAGACCAGACTGACTAGAAACCATGCAAGGATGCTTGTTGGGTCATGTGTGTGCAGCCAGTTTGTCAACTGGGCCGAGAATGCGACCCTTTGTCACCAGTGTTTGTCTCAGTCCCCTGCCAGGAACTTGGATCTAGGGCAGCTGCACAGCAGGCCACAGTCTGGGGGGCTGAGCCCAGGGATTCCAATAGATTCCCACCCCCAAATGGATCCCTCACATATCCTTACTTGAGACTATAATGCATTCAAGAGAGGCCCTTGAAGACACAGAATTGGATCAAGGGGCAATATTTGGGGTAGAGAAATAAAACTGAACGTCATTAGCACAGAGGAAGAGCCAAAGACCAAGGGATGCAATGAAGTTATCCCGGGACAATGTGCAGGAAGAGAATAGTAGAGACCTAGAGAAACTAAAAAATATATCAGTTTTCTGTAGTTTCTTTGGAAGTTTTCCTCTCAGTTTTTTCTCTTCTTTTTAATTAGTGGAATCTGTCATATTTTATAATCTTGTTTCTCCCTTTGAATCAGAAGATGCCAAGGTGGAAGAGACACCATCCAGTGAACTATTGTTTGGAACCACAGGACCGTCCAGAAGAGATACCTTACCAGGCAATTCATCTGACATGGCATCCACCCTTCACCATCTATGTCAGAAGAACCAGCTACTGTAGTATCAGGAAAAGGACCTTTAAGAGACAGGCAGAAACTCAGAGGGGGTGAAGTTCATAGCAGGCTTAGCTCAAAAACCTCAGTGTTTTGCTGAGATCACAGATATTCCTCAATGAGCTTTAGCCAAAATAGATCTGACCAGGGTCCTAACAGTCCCTTCCTTTGCCTTGCTGAATAGGTGAACTTACCTTTGATTCTACCTTGCTTTGCTGCCTATCTTGACTTGACCCTGCCTTAGCTCTTCTTTGCCTTGCTGCACGGCCAGACTGGACTTGGTCTTGCCTTGTTTTGCCACTTAGGTAGATTAGACTCTGCCTTGCTCTTCTGTTAAGTATCACTGCTCCAGAGAAGCTCTCCTGGGAACCTTGAGCAGAGCAAGACAGGATGCAGTCCTCTTTTTTCTGTATCTATGAGATAACATATTACTGGTGTCCTATGTCAAGTCATTTTTTGTCCAGACCTGTGATAAGTAATGAACACAAATTGTTCACTTAATCAGAGGCAAACAATCTTGATCTTCAAACTAGTCGGACCAGATTCCTTCTGCTCGCACTCCATGTGCTCCTTTAGTGGCTATAAACTGTTGCCCCAGTCTTGCAAGGGGGAAATGTGCAGAATGGTTTGCTCTTCGGAAAAGGAGAAGAAGTACAGGGGGAGCAGAAATCTACACTCTCATGCTTGTGGTTGCACTCCTGTGTTTGCACCGTTGCCTGAGCAACAAGCCTATATACTCACTGCTGGGATTGTGGAGACCCCCTCCAACAGGGCTTGCACCAGCTGTTTGAATGGCCTTGGACAATGACTGAGGAGAACCATATACTGCCCCAGGTGGGAAGGTGTATGAACTAAGCTACAAGGAGTTCTGGAATGTGTTGTCAGGAGGGACCCAAACCAAGTTGGAGGATGGTGGTGCCAGGACTCAGCTGGTGAACTTCTTGAGCAATGGCCTGACCTCATCCGCTTCTGGGTACAGTCATCCGCTGCAGGCCGAATGGTTATGCATTTACTTGTATTTGATTTATTAAATATACATTAAGCCACCTTTAAGGATAAATGCTCTTAAGATAGCACTGGCTGCTGGCTGCTGCTTTGGCAGGGGAGGGAGGAGGTGTATGGACTGGAGCATTTGATTAGAATCCACAATCCATTGTTTGCCCATTTCTTTTCCTTCCAGGTAGGCTGACTTGGCTGTTTATTGATCAATGCAAAGGTAATGGCACATCTGACAGGCTCAGGAGATGTTGCCAGAAGCCAAAAGAGGAAAGGTTGCCTGATGAAATAAAAAGAGAGAAGCAGAGAAATGTCATGTGAGAGATTTAAGTGCCACAATTTGTTTCGTCTTTTATTTCTGGAGCTTAGTAAGAACTGGAATGGGAAGGTGCCAGGGGACTTTAAAGCAAATCTCTTATCCTTAGATAACTGTGACTTTAAAAATCAGCAAGTTCCTGGCAAGAATGCAATGTTTATTGTTTCAGCCACTAACCATTACAAAATATAAAACGGAATGCCCACAATAATACAATGCAACTGAACTGGAAGTACGTAAAGAAATAGAAAGGAGCCCTGCTGGGTCTTGTGAAACAATGATGGGAGTCTACAAGATACAGGAAAAGCAATAGGTAATGGAATTGGATCATTAGGGAAAAAGTTCCAAAGTTCACAGTAGGGAAGTATCTTTCATAGGAAAAACCAAAGAATCATAGGATAGTAAGCAAATTTTCATGTTCTCCGGGACTCTACCTTAGGAGAGATGTTAAGCAAAATTGGACCAGAGGATGCAGGGAAACATAGAAATAGAGCAAGTCAGAAGGGGTCTCCCGGGCCATCTAGTCTGACCCCCGGCTCCAGCCAGCTCCGCTCATGACCTGCCCACCATGTGCATGTCCAGCCTGTCTTTGAACACCTTCACCGATGGGGCCTCAACCAGTTGGCACGACATTTCTTCTCTAAACAGAACCAGCCGTACAGTGGAAAAGAGGAGACATTCTGCAGGCTTAATTAAGCTCTGCTAGGTAGTAACCAGAAGCATTGGATGCAACCTGAAATCTGCTGCGCACCTGGTGCACACTACCCTAATTTAGTCTCTGTGCTTAATCAAACTTTATTTTAATGCCTGCAGTGAGGTTTCTCCTAATTGAAATGGAGAGAGAGGGAGAAGAGAAATTGGACATTAGCCTCCCTTGAGGAGACTGCACACCATCAAGCCATGTGGCCAATGAGGTGGGATGCAGCAAGTTCCCCCTTTGACCTTCCTAATCAGGATGCCCTAGTAGGCTAAGCCATGATGGGCTTGTGGCTCAAGATGACAAAGTCTCACAAGCCCCCTGGCCTTTTGTTCCTGGTAGCAGTTAACACTAAGAACAGCATCACTGTCCAGGGCTAGTATATGCCTAAGAATAAAACTGGAATATTCCCTTTCTTTCTTTAGTGTCATTGGCCCGAAAATAGCAGCAGTAAATTAAGATTTGCCAGTGCTGCCTATCAAAGTGAAATATGAACACAGAGATGCTAATCACAAAGAATCCATTTTTGTCTCAATTTGTTTTATCATCTCTATTCCATCTGTGCCTTAGATGTGTAGGAGAACTTCAAAGTTAGGAATAGAAGTTGGTTGGAATAACATTGGAAGGAATATTCATTATTTGTCATCATTCAACCCCAGCTCTTGTTCATTTTTTATAAACTGGGGTGGGAAACCCATGGGCCTTGACTTTTATGCAGCTCCTAGCATGTGTGTGTACATGTGTATGGCCATGCACACGCATGCCTGTGTGCACACGCATGCACGCACGCACACACCATGCATCTCCAGTCCCTTTCCATCTCTTTCTTCTATGACATGCTGTCACCAGATGGACCTGTTTGCTCTACCTTGCTATTCACTTTACTGTTCCTTCCCCCTTTCCTGGATTGCCTCTTCCCTTCACTTTCCCTTCACCCTCTTCCCAGCCTCAGCTTTAAAACACCCGCTTTGCACACCGAAGGCCCCCGATTCAGTCCTTCATCTAAAAGGACCAGGTAGCTGGGAAGACTTTAGCCTGACGTCCAAGAGACATGTTCCTAGACAGAGCTAGGGGTGAATGAATCTGCCCACTTTTTCATCTCAGCTTCTATTTTTTTTCCAATCTTAAATTCAGGTCATCCCAAACTTTGGGATCTATTTCTTTCTATTTTTATAAATGGCATTTTTGTTCACATCTTGATCCAAAAGGGTGAAATTAGATAAGTTCACATTCAAATTAGCGATGCTGCTAAATTTGGTAATTAGTCTGCTCACTGGTCAAAATCCATGCATTCATGTCTCATGTATTTGCTACTGAAAGGTAAACATGTTCCACTTTATGCATCAAAAGAGCAGAGCAATCCAATATGGGGGCCTGTAACCCTGTGAACTTAAAGGATTATAGAAGGAGCACAAGGCTGAAAGTTTCTCTCACCCCGCCAAACGAACCTGGTGCCTGCTCATGATGTGTCTGAAGTATGTCAGCCTCAGTTTGTCATTTTTGCTTCTAAAGAAACTTCTGGCTTGATTTGGTCCAGGATCCACTTACTCTTCTTTCTTTCAGTCCAGGATAGCAAAGCTTAGATGGCCAATTTTGCCCCAGACCATGCAGAGGCAAGGGTGAGGCAGCACCAGAAAAGTTCATGTGCTGGTGGAGCCTGTCTGCCCCCTCACCCCACGAATGGCCACAAAATATTGTCTCTGGGTTGGGTCTTCCGGCCTCAGGGCTGCACTCAGCAAGTTCTTTCCACCCTGGAGGCAAGGCTGGAGGGAGAGCTTCAACTTCCTTAATCCCTCATTGACCTTCTGAGGTTGAAGCTGGAGCTCAGCTGCACAGCATCTGGGATTGCCCAGGATCATGTCCTTAGTTACTTACTTACCAATTAACTCTGGGTTTATTAATAATAACTAATTCAAATGTGATCCACATTTCTCACCCATTCCTTTTATGAATAGACAATACCGTCTATTTTGGACAAATAGTCTGATCTGATGTATGATGACTTCTTTCTCCTTCTTTAAGTCTTTGTCACGCATTGTTGAATATAGTCTTCTTAAATTATTCTCAGTCTCATTCTCTCCCTCCCCCCCTCCCTCCCTCCCCCTCTCTTTCTCTTTTCCACCCACACACACAAATTTTAAGTTGGTTTGTAGCTTGCTGATAAAGCTTTCTTGTAAACTCGGTGTATCTATTGGTACAAGCTGAGATGAACATTACAGATTCTGCATGCTACCACTACAAATCTCTTATGACTGAAAGCCAATAACAAAATCACAGCACTCAGTGCAAAACAAATGGGAGGTAAGACATTAAATTCATTAGGAAAACAAAACAAATCTGGGTTTTCATAAAAGAACTAAAATCTTTGCTGTACAGCTGGCAAGCGTATTCATTTGAAATTCTGCTGGAGAATAGTTATTGTAGGGCAGTTTTTCCCCTCCCTTTTTGGAAAGGATGGAGCCTTTAGAGTCTATGAATATAAAATATACCCTATGATTATTCAGATAAAGTAGGAAGAATACAGAGCAGACGAGTTTGGATAATACAGTGGAGATGTAATCATTTGGCCAAGCCTTTATGCATTTTTTTTACATTTTCTTCTAAGGATCACTTTTCTGAAAATTCTTGACTGTGAGTTAAAGTAGTTCTTTTCTGTATCCCTAAGAAGGAAATCTCTCTCTCTCTCTCCCCCTCCCCCAATATATATATGAATATGGCCTCTGTCTTGACACCTAAATAAAACCAACATTTCCCTGATTTTGGATGCAGATTATTTTGTCCCTTTCTATTCACTGAGTGCCAGTTTGAATGAAAGTGGAAAGAGGACATTGATTGATGGCGTCATGGCGTCTCTCTGTGGAAAGACGGACCATCAGAATGAATGTGTACGTCTACTGGTATCCTTGCCTCCAGGAAGCATGGAGCAATTTTACAAGCTCCTTCCAGGAACCAACAGGCCCTGTTCCCCCACAGAGGTGGGTGTGAATTGTTGGGAGATCTTTAGTGGACATATGGAAAGGGAAGTCCTTGGAAGAATAATGGGTTTTTCTGTAAACTAACAAAAGAAGGCAATCAACAGTATGTGGATGTATCGACTTTATATCTGGACATCATGTTTTTGATGTGGGGTACATAATGAATGGTTTCTGCATTTCTGGTGAGACTCTGATGTGGGAAAGATTAATCCCCTCTCTGTCTTTGGCTCTAAGTCTTGTCTCCAAAAGGAACCTGAGACAAGACTTAGGGATTCGGGATCCGGGGTCCACCCAGGCTTGCCCTAACTGTTGACCAGCTGAGTTCAGTAACAGCGGGGAGGGAGAAAGGAAATGGCCAGCCAAAGGCCTTAGAAGATTTCTCCCTCCTCCACCACAAGATCTCACAAAGATGATTAAGATAGAAGAACAGAAAAGGCGGATGACAGCGCCTGCTGGCTACAGGAGCCAACCCCCACCCCCCCAATATTTTTCAATGTATCTCTTCCAAGACCAAATGATTCTTGCATTTTCAATAGCTAAGAATGGGTGGGAAATGCCTTGAAGGGTGGGAAACAGTTAATCTAAGCCTTACAAGAGCTCTTAATACAGACCTAAAGCAGGATTTCTCCTAGTAAAAAATGGGGACTGGAAGCTGGGAAGGCTGAAGGAGGAGGTGCACCATGAATTTATTGTTCCAGAATACAGGGCTCCCTCTGTCAGCCTGCCATGTATTTTTACTGTCCATAGAGCTGACAAAATAGGCTTTCATTCACTAAAGTTTACTACTCAGAACATTTCCTGGCGAGGTACCACAGGGCTACTAATAAAGCACAACAGGTTGCTTTGATCTCCTTGCAACCATATATAGGAAGATTTCCCATCACACGTGGCTACCAGCTTTGCTTGTTAGTTTTGCAGGATGATCTGGCTAGCCATGGTTTGAAATAGGGCATAGGACAAACGGGATCTTTGGCCTGTTCTAGCATGGCTGTGACCTCTCCCACCAAACCCCCCCCTTTCACATTTTGCACTGTACTAAAAGGAGAAAAAGCTCCTGCTGGTGGTGGAGTCATTCTATTGAAGCCTGGGGAAATTTTCAGGAGAGGGAAAGACTCAGTCTACTCCATCCCTGTACATTGAGACGTGGTATGAATTGAATTTCCCTGCATTTTATCTAATTAAAAAGCAAACACATCACATGTAGTTAGACTTTAATGTTCTTAGATATTCATGCTGATTCCTCTTCAAAAGATACATGTATCCGCACAGAAATTCGAGAACAGGAATTTAGTAGCCTGACTGAAAGCATTTGGCTTAATTTAAAGGGAGCAAAAAGTAAGAAAAACCTAGTTATTGGTGTCTATTACTGACCACCCAGTCAAAAAGAGGACAGGGGTTCAACCTTCAAAAAGCAGCTTGCCAGCATTTTCAACAAGAATGATGTAGTCATCATGGGGGACTTCAGTTTCCCTGACACACGCTGGGTGACAATTTCTGCAAAACATGGACCCTCCAAGACATTCCTGACATGTGTAGCTGACAACGTCCTCCAGCAGAAGGTAGAGGAAGGAGCAAGATGATCAACTATCCTTGATTTAATACTAACAGAGATGACCCAGTGGACAAAATAGCAGCCATAGGAACTCTGGGGCATGGTTACCATGTAATACTTGAATTCTCAGTTATTAAAAGAAACAAAGGTTAACTGCAGCCAAACACATTCCCAGGACTTCACGAAAGCCAACTTTAATAAACTCAGAAGAATGATAAGCAAGATGTCATGGCAACTCGCTCTTAAGGGAGAAGAAGTCCAAGAGGAGTAGGATAACTTGAAAAAAAAGGGTGAGGGGATCTGTGACAACCCAGATTCAGGCTGGACATCAGGAAAAGCTTCCTCACGGTCAGAGCAATACGACAGTGGAACCAGCTGCCCAGAGAGGTGGTGGACTCTCCCACACTGGAGACATTCAAGGAGAAACTGGACAGCCACCTGAGTGGGGTGGTGTAACGTGGTGTCCTGCAACAGCAGGGGGTTGGACCCGATGGCCTTCATGGCCCCTTCCAGCTCTACTATTCTATGAATCCATGGTTCTATGCTGCAATTTAAGATTAGCAATTTAGCAAACAGGGAGATGCAAAAGGAGGAAGCAGGAGCCCCTGGAATAAGAAGGTCTTTAAAATAATAAAAACCAGTATAATACAACCAGTTGATTACAGAGCTTGGGCTTTTGTGATTTTTATTGTTACAAAAGTTGTGTTCTGTATCTTTTACACTGTACTAGAAGGTTGTCATGGAGACACAACTGTCTCCTCCTTGGAAGATCACACAAACTACAATAAATAAAACCCTGATTGAAACTGATGTAAAAAACTAGCCCTGTATATTTCATCATATAATGTTAATGAATCAGTTTAAATATTAATCTGAGATTCGAGTTTACATTACGTGCTTGTGCAGCTCACAAAACACAGGCCAAATATGCTTAAAGACAGTCTCCATTCATAATCTTGCAATTTTATTCTGAAAAGATGATAAAAATTGCATAACATTTACACATGCGAATTTCTATCTTTAAGTGAAAATATAGAAATAACAACAACAATGCAAATAGAACTACAATGCTTCTCATCATAACAGATGCAATTCAGTCCAGAAGCTGATGGGCAACTTCAAGTTTCCAGCTCTCCCTTTTGGATGGTCCTTTGACTTTAAACCAGACTTGCCCATCGAATAGAGGACCCTTCCAGATAGAAGACTATGGTTTGCCACTCTCCAAACCAGAGGACTGTCTTCTGCAGAGTAGGATACTGGCCTCCCTGCACAGAACCCATTGAAATATGATAACATATATGAGGATGATGCAAGAATTGGACAGTTATAAATGTGTCCCTGTTTTAGTCTGTGAGATTTTGGAAGCCACATATTTCTTTCTTCTGGAAGTCAAGCTAGGCGGGACGTCTGTGGGCTTGATTCCGTAAGAAGGCAACGTAAGTGAAGAAGCAGCTCTTGTTTTCCTGGGAAGCAATTCACTCGATCACAGACTGTATGAAGAGCTTGATCCTGCTAGCTGTGAGCTCAGGTAATTCCGTTCCCTTGCTTATTACAGGCCTATTTTAGCAGGGTGCGTTCACAGGAGGACAGGTGGCTATTAAGAGGCAGAAGCCCCATGACGGCATATCATGGCTCATCACTTTTCTTCACTGCTCAGCTCAAGTGCCTTTATTACATGGGCCAAGATGATTACAGTGTCTCGCAGAGTGGTATTCCCCCCACCATCCACCGCTTCTTTACTGCTTTCCAGATGTTATTTAATTATTTTTACTGCTGATCAGTAGCACTTCTCCGTAAACCTGTCCTGCTTTGTGATGTGAAAATTAATAAAGCCAGTACAGGGGTTTTAATGTTCCTGGTATGCATATGAGGATCGAAAATACCATGCACGCACGGATCCGCACACACAAATGCAGTGCCTCCAGGTGCACTTGCTGCAATTACTTTCATGCTAGTTTTACAGAGGGCTCAATTTATTTTCATTGCAGTGGCTGGAATAATAGTTCCCGTTGTCCAACATCTGCTGCATGTTAACCAACCTGTAACAATAAACCGAAGGAAAGTTTCTGCTGCACAGTTGGAGGCCCTGATCTCAAAGGAGTTCCAGTGTCCTTGGGACTGAACTAAATCTGTGCTATTAGTCATCAAATTATAAAATAGAGAGAATGGTTAGAAATCACTTATTTCTCCCTTTTCCCAGATGACAGACACTGGGGTCTCACCGAAGTAAAATTAGTAATCTGTAACTACGGTACAGGTACAATCTTCACACAGTATATATAAAGGGAGCAATTCTCTGCCTAGAGGGAGAGAACAAAGTCCTATGACTCCCAGTGCGTTCCAGTTCAAAGTTGTGGATTATGCTACAGGGGTGGCTACTGTCCTAGGTGGCTCTAAATGGAGACTGGATCACTTCTGGGGCTCTTGACCCATCACAGGGGTGGGTATCGTGCACCATCTTCCCCAGCACAGCCAGTGGTGAGAGATTATAGGAGTTGCAGGCCAAGACATCTGGAGAGCCATGGTTTGCTCACCTCTGGTCTGTCAGAAACTGCTTGCCAGGAAGTTATGTGGAACCTCCATGTTTCAGTGCAGTCTATCACTCAGTTGTGCTGCAGGACAACAGAAGGGGAGGACTGTTGTCACATGCCGAAAACAGCTGGTGGGCTTCTCAGAAGCAGTTGGCTGACCACCATTGGAGAGTGTACTCTGAGGATGGGAGGAAAAAAACAGGCATGCTTCATAAAATTCACAAGTCCCGAGCCTGGCTACCTTCAATTTTAGCTTAATTATGTCTCCTTTGCCTTCCTGAAGGTAAGGACCACCCACCCTGAATGCCTCCAGTCCTTCAAGCACTGGCTGAGTAACAGACGATGGACTAGATAGATAGGTTATCTGTCAGGGGTTTTCTTATGCTCTTTGCCTTCAAAGTATTGTATTAGTAGGGCTGGGCTACCCCTATTAGAACTCTTGGTCCCATCAACGTTAGTCAATATAGCCAGTGGTGAGGCATGATGTAAGCTGGAGGATGAAACATCTGCAGAGCCACAAGGTGTCGGCCCCTGCCATTTTGGAAAGCTATAGAGGAGATTTTATTTGTTGGTTTGTTTATCATGCTTACGTCCCACCTTCCTTCCTTCCACAGAACTCAAGGTGGTTTGCATCATCCTTCCCAACCTCTGAATCTTATCCTCAAAACAGCCCTGTGAGGGAGGTTGGGCTGAGCGTCTGTGACTGGTCCAGAGTCACCTGGCAAGCTCCATGGCTGAATGGGGACTGGAGCCCAGATCGCCTGAGTCCCAGTCCCACACTCTTAACCTCTATACCACATTGGCTCTCAGATTGCAGCCTGAAACACCCCCTGTTCAAAAAACACAGGGACCCAAGAGATTGTGTGAGGATAATACGTTATTCAGGATTTCGGGACTTGTCTAAAGGTCTTGTCTCTACCTCTTGTGAGCCTGTTCGGTTATTAGATCAACGGGGCTCTATTACCTATAGAATGACATTTTCTGAGCACACGGGGAAGGACTCTGCCCCTCATGTTGCTCCCTGACTATGGAATGAGCACCTTCCAGAATTGTGTCTGGCCCCTAAACTGTTCACTTCTAGAAATGGTGCGAGGACACATCTCTTTAACAGAACCTTTAGACATATTTTTTAGCATGCTGCTGTTTTCATTTTGTGTTTTTTTCATTGCCTTATTTTCAATTTCTTGTGAACATTGGGGGCTTTTTGACAACAAGGATGGTATAGAAATATCATTAATAGATAGACATAAATAATAAATACTCTCCAAAGAGCACTGGCCTCTCCCTGCAAATCTCATTTGGTTCTTCTTTGTTGTTTCAGAATTGTGTTTTCTCTTGGCAGGTGCTGCAATGGTCAGAAAATAAATTGTTTCCTGCTAGGAAATCTCTCTCCTTCTGATGAAGAAAAATGAAATTCTCTAGAGAGCAATGCAATTTCAGCAAGTGCTCTTACTAAATGTCAAGCCAGTAGCTTTGCAATCAGGAGCGCCCAACAAAACCTGGGACGTTCTTAATAGGAAGGTGCAAGTGTGTGTGTGTTTGTGAATCCAACTTCCAGCCCAGGGGCTTTGCTTCCTTTGACTGAGATCACCAGAAGCTTCGAGCCATGTGCCTTATTTATTCACTAATATGCAGACTGACTGTAAATGGAGAGTCACAGCTTAACACTCCAGTGGATGCTGTGCCCCAGAGACGCCTGCTTTTCAGCTCCCCCAGTGCAGCCTGAGTTCCGTCTCAGTGTGATACACGCTGCAGCCTACCAATCTGTGCATTTTGTTTGCTTACGTTGGGGAAATCCAAAGAAATCTTTATAGAGAAATGTTGTTTATATGTACCTTTGTGATGTAAAATGAAACCTGCAATGTCCAGAAAGAAGCAGAATTCCAAGCCAGGCTCCTTTTTTTCCCATGAAGCTTTACTCGTATGATCTGTCCCTTTAAGAGACTGAGACTCTCTGCTCGCCTGAGGTGGCTGCTACATTTAGTTGCAAAGTTAATCCTCTGTGGAATGCGGCTCTGAAGGAAAGCTACTTGATGTCCATTCTTCTGCTAGCAGTGGCAAAGCTGCTCTGACCAGTTTTTCTGGTCATATTGTAATCACACTTGCTTATATGTTCAAGATCACATCCAAGACCTGTAATGATTCATGTGCCTTTCTGATTGCCATGTCAATATCCTGTATTTGTGCACTATTGTGTTATTTCCCCTTTACAGATTTCTCACACTGTTTTGACTATGACTACATTATGCACCCATTATTTGCACATCCTCAACTCTACTCCTGTGTATGTAACTCCAAACCTGTAAAACTCCCTGTGTATGTTCTGGAACTTTGTAGCTGATGGACACGCCTCTACCTGGCAATGCTGTTGCAAAGGTTTGTCTCTACAGTGGGGATTTACCTGGGTTGTTCTCTTTTGAGGTGAAGGTATCTCCCTGCATACATCCAAGAGTACATTCTCAAGGCTCCTAACCCAGGATTCCCTTACAATTACTACACTCTCTTTGATTTAGTGAATTTCATTTTTTTTCAAATCATATGAACTTGCCCTGAACTTGCCCATAACACATCTTCCTGAACTTGAGAATCCATTCAAACACTTTTTGCTTTGCTACACTACGCTACGCTACACCAGTCCTTTTGAAATACACTGGGAAAAAAGCATATCCATGCTTTTGTTGATGGGGCGAGTGTACCCTTTTGCAAAATACAGACAGAAATGTACACTCATCTTGCTCAGTCAAACCAGAAAGCAGGCCACAAATGAAAATGGGACAAAGAAGAACCAAGTTTAAAAGGAAAAAGTGGACAAACTTGAGCATCCCTGGTTCTTCCACCCTACCCTGAATTAGCACAATCCTCAGCTGGGGTGTCGAGAGGAAGAGGGATAATCCCCAAACTCCCCGGCTGCTTCTTTCGGTCGAAAAGGCCAGCCACTCTGTGGCCATCAGGGCAGAGGTCTCTTCAGAAGATGATCTGTCCAATTCATTTTGGCACCTTTGGAGCAACCTTTTCTGTTCTCCCACCAGATCTTTACGTGCACTGGCCAGCAACCTATTTTATTAATGCAGACTGTGGTGAGGGAGAGGGTGGTTTGTCCAAGAACAACTGGTGAGACCATCACTTATGATGGGATTTAACCCAGCGGTTTCTTGACTTGTAGCCCATGCATTTAACCAGGGCAGCAGGTTTAGGGTAAATATAAGGAGGGCTGATGGTGGGCTGTCTTTGCTCTAGGTACAACATGTTGTATATTGCATATTGTATCCTTTTGCTCCCATGTCAGATGCACAGAAGCTTCCAGAGCTGGAGGCCGTTGTGCATCCTATGCCGGCATCGCTGGCAACCTCCATCACCACTGTGTCTGACCCCAGGCATGTTCTCCAGGCACCCGTTTTGGACTGTCTAGATATAGTACCAGAGAAGGGCAGAGAAGGAGGCTGGACCCCAGCTGCAAACCACATCAGACCATGGCCCCGGCCTCTCCCCTTCCCACCTATGGGTACCTCCTTTCCCCCTCCAAGGCCCAATTGCAACCTGCAGAGGGCAGCTGAGGTGGGACAGGAGTGTGGGCTTCAGAGTCCCCGCTCTGAGATAGCAGGATTTCAGAGCTGGGGTGCCAAAGAACCCCTTGGCTTCCCAGACAATCCTTGGGGGCCATACAATTGCACTTTCAGTCACCTGAAAAAATTCTGATGACCATTAAATGTAAAGCCAACCAGCTTGATGCTCAGGCTTCAAGGTCCCCTTGGGAATATAAATCACTATGTTGGGACAGAAACAACAGATAGGATAAATATTTAGACTTCGGTATAGATAGGCAGGATAGATGTATACAGAGAATGGCATTTATGGGCAAGTGACACAGGATTAATAACTCCTTTCCCCAAGGAGTGAATGGAGTCCCAGGGACAACAGGTACATCAGAAGAGCAAATAAGCAAACAACAAGAAAATACACTCATTGTCAGAAGTGGAAACTCTCATGCTGGGAGGAAAAGCCCAAAAGGAAGGCTTGTGTTTTTTGGCCACTTTTTGCTGCAGTGGGAAGGGCTAGAATGGAAGGGATGATTTCAGCTCTCGTCATGCAGCCGCAGGGAAGCTCGGGCAACCGAGAAGCCCCTGGGATTTGTTTCAGAGTGGCTGTCACCAGTTCAATGGCCACCAAGTTCCCTGCCCAATTCCTTGGTGGGGCGTGTTTTGGATAATGTGCTGTTGAGGAAGAAGACCCAGGTCAGCAGGGTGCACCAGCTTCACAAAGTCTGGGGAAATAATATTTAAAAAGGACTTCACTTGGTACCCAAAAGTCCTCTTTACAGGCTCCAGGTGAGTCTCCAAGAAGGGCATTCCGTAACTGGGGTGCCATCCTTGAAAAGGTCCTTTCTCTACCTGCTACCCAACCCATCCCAAGTGGCAGGGGCACCTGGAGGAGGGTCTCTGAACAGGCTCTGTTTGCGAGACAGCTGCCAGCAAGGAAACTGCCCATTGCTAGCGAGGGAAAACATTTTCTTGAGGCATTTGTTTGTTTGTTTAATTTATTTAAAACTTTTATATGCCGTCGCCACATGCCTCAGCATCTCGGGACGGCTCACAACATTTACCATTTTATTTTTCAGAATGCCAGGAAAGACCTGCAGAACTTCATGTCCCCTGTATTAACTGTTGACATTTATGCTCTGGAATTACATTTTCTTCCTTTCTTCAGTTCATGCTGTTCAAACTTTGGTGAAATATGTGCCAATAAGACTGAAACACCTCAGTAAGCTTCTTCCCCACAGCCCATGTCTTCACAGGTTCCAAGCAGTGAGAGCAAGAGAAAGACACATTTAACAAGGCACTGAATATCTCTGGCAGCTCCTATGAAATGTAGTTGCCTGAAGTTACACATTGTGAGGCACGGATAATTGAGACATCAGATGTCGCTTCAAGAAATGGAATCTGAGTCTCTTGTTGCAATGAATTGAACTGATGTCTAAGAGCTATTTTTGTTCAGAGAGTGTCTTATCTTCTCTTTTAAAATGAACTGCAAGATGAGCTATGTTTATACCTGGTGCTCTCAGTCCTGTGTCAGAAAGCCTTTCCTAACCCGGTACCCTTCAGACTTGTTGGAATACAACTCCCAGCAGCCCCAGTAACATGTGAGAAGCTGCCAAACAACTGCAAGCCCCAAATTTATCCCAAATGTTTCTCTTGCTCTTTATGGCACAGAATGAAGCCCATTCTTTTTAGGGTATGAATTAGAATCCTCTGCCCTGAAGTCTAGAGTAGGGCAGGCAATGAGTCCCCTGCCACTTTTCCTGATGCCCATTGAGGTGACTGTGTGCAGTGTGTGAAAAGGACGATGGGCCCGGGTGGGAAAGGGAGGTGGGGCAAAGGGTTAACCGACAGATGGGGGAAGGTGGAGAAAGAGTTTCCTTTCTGTAAAGCAATTTTCTATGGGCACTGAAAACTGTGGCTTCCAAGGAGTTGGCGTTAGAACTCAGAGCCACTTACGTCCTGCAATCAAGTATTTTACCTCCACTTAGGCATGGAAGGCTTCCTACCGCAGCACTTTTTTCTCTAAATCCCTCCTCTCCATGTGCGTGCGTGTGTGCGCGTGCGTGTGTGCGTGTGCATGTGCGTGCGTGTTTTGAGGAAATGAAACTCCATTGGTATCAATTGAATTGTCTGGGTTGCTGGGAAATGGGCACGTAATATTTATTTATTATTTATTAAAACATTTTTATGTAATAGGAAAAAGTCTAGGCAGGTGTATGCATATGTAAATAGCAACCTTAGAAGGCCGTCTGGAGTGGGGAACTGGCTGGGGATAAAGGGCTAACCCCTCCCTTGGAGGGCCAGTCAAAAAAATGTCAGGTTGGTTGGCCAATGAGCCCATGCTGCATCCATTACATCATGAGTTACTATAGTTCAGCACTTCTGGTAAGGATGCTTTGGCATTTTGCTTAATGTTGAAGGGTTCAATGCATACAGAAACACATGTTGTGGGATGAAGTGCATGCAAAAATACTTATTCTGGGGTAAAAGTCCAAATCTGCACAAGATGGCTGCATCCCCTCCCCCTGGCCTGGCCCTCTTTCTGCTGACCACCAATTGTTTGGGAGTTTCTTCTCTTTGTGGCGTCAGTTCAGCATCCTGAAATGTTAAATGCCTCCCTGAAGGCTTAGTTTCCGGCAGTAAATTATTTAGATTAAAATATTTACATGTTTGTTTCTTTATTTCAAACATTTTGTGGCCACTTCTCAGGGCAGATGCCCTTCCAGCAACTGCACTGACAATTTGGGCCAAGCTCTTGTTGCCTTTGATGAGCCCCCTTTTGTCGTTGGCTCTGATTCCGAAAGCTTCTCTCAGGGTGAAATTTAGCCCTCTGCTAAACCAAACCAAGTAGCTTAGTAGCTCAGTAGGTAGAAAAACGGATTTTTAAGCATTGCTCTTTTGGATTTTCTACAGCAGAGATCAAACTGTGGGGGAGCCAACTCACACACCCTAAAATATAGTGTGTGATCTGATTTCTGCTGGGCTTGGTTCTTTATATAGTAAATATATAATCTTTCCCAGGAATCTTTCCCTGTAAACAAGTTCCCAGCTTTTCCTGTGCCCATGATTAGCTGTTATTTATTTTATTTATTTATTTCATTTAAATATTTTCTATGCTGCCCATTACTATAATAAGTCTCTGGACGGCTCACAAGAGAGGAACCTAAGAAAAAAACCATAACGATGACACACAACACACTGCATCTAAAATAGTAGTAAAAACAGGATAAAAACAGGGTAAGACCAATTAATTGTTAAAATACCATTAGAATAAAAAGGTATTCACCTGATGCCCAAAAGAATTGCACAATGGCGCCAGGCAAACCTCCTGGGGAACATATTCCACAGTCGGGGTGCCACCGCTGAAAAGGCCCTTCTCTGAGTAACCGCCCTCCTGATTTTCTTCAAAGAGGGTTCCCAGAGAAGGGCCTCTGCCTCTGATCTCAAGGGGTGGGCCAGCACATAGGGAAGAAGGCGCTCCTTCAGGTATCCAGAACCCAAGCTGTTTAAGGCCTCATAGGTTATTACTAACACCTTAAATTGGGTCTGGACTTCAATTGGCAGCCAGTGTAAGTGATATAGGACCAGTGTGATATGAGAGTATCTGCCGGTCCCTGTTAATAAGATTAACTCTGTTAAATCCTGCCAAGCAGTTTTCTTACATTAATGGATTCCCCATGCCCTTTTGACAACCGAAGTGCTAATATTGCAGCACCAGAAAGATAACTGGCCACGTTCAATAGCAAAATGGGTTGTGGATCTGGTGTTGCCATGGCTCTTAAATCACACTCAAGACAGACAGACAAGCAGGCAGGTAGGCAGGCAGGTTATAAAGTAGTATACAGAGAACAATTTCTCACATTTTTACATCATGCTGGTTGCAACAATGGATTGATACTCCATAATAAGCTTATTAAACATGCAGTAAATGGTCTAAAATTAAGAATATATAGAATTACAGAGGGACCCCACCACCACCACCACCACCACATACACACACGAGCCTAGGCAAGCAGCTTTACAGAGTGCAAAAGAAAATTGTTTGGGCTCATGCTAGGGAAAGCTTCAAGAACCAGGCAATGAAATAGCAACATGGCAAAATGTGTAATGCCAAAAACTTGATTTATAGTGGCTTTTAGCTACAGATTTCCTCAATACCTTTCTGTTTCACAGCTGTATCATCCTCTGATTTATATCTTCATTTTTCTGATACATAATGTCATGCAATTTAATTTAATTGCCTTGGATCGGACTCTTAGTACTTCTACCTGTTCTCATTAAAGTCATCGACAAACTTCCTATTGATTTCCTTGCACTCTGCAGTTGGCACCTAATTTGCTGCAAAATGACAATAAAACTGGGGATACAATGCCTCCCTGCTGCATAACATTTGGTAAGACATGGAGAGCAATCAATAATAAAATACCTTCCTTCTTGATCTGTAACCTTAACTTCAGTTGTATGGAAAGCATGCATCCCGGATGCGGCATGTCGGGTTCCGTGTCTGAACAGATGAGAGAGGGAATCTACCGAAAGTCATAGCTCTGGCTAGAAAGTAGCAGAAGCATTGCCTCTGTTGCTGTTTCCTCACTAGATGAGAAAAGCTAACAGCAGGTGGATAGATGAGTCCACATTGTGATGCTTGAAAGGCATAACATTGGCTTATGGATTGATAACCAATTAAAAAGTGAGTTATGGATGGAGGCATGGAAGAAAACCACAGGTATTACAACTGGCACCATGAATTCTACAAAAGGAGCATTTGAAATGTGGACAGTTCCACTGACCACTCGTGCAACAGGGACTGGCTGTTGTTCAGCAGTAGTGCACATGTTTGCATGCAGAAGTTATCAAGTCCCTCCCCTGGCATCCCCATGTGCAGCAAGGAATTATTATTATTATTATTATTATTATTATTATTATTATTATTATTAACATTTCTATGCCGCCCCTTGCCGAAACCTCGGGGCGGCTTACAACATGATAAAATACATTGAAATACAATAGTACATAATAAATTACCATTAAATATAAAAATACAAAAAAATGACTTCTCCCTGGGCCTCTACAGATTAGCTGCCGGTCAGTGTTGACAGTACTGGGCTAGATGGACCTAGATGGTCCGACTCAGTACAGAGCAGCTTCCTATGTTCCAACCCCCATTGTTTTTCCCCCTTCAAGTTATGTTCATGCTATTTCACAGGGGAACATCTAGGGGCATTGAAGGTCTTCACTGTATCTTCCAAAATATCCCATGGTTTTGCCCTTTTGATAGAGCATTTTGAGCAATGAGAATTCTTCAAACCATGGTCTCATAACATTTGAGCAAAGCTGTCATAAGATTCCTGTAGTGCTCTGTTTGGGGTGCCTTCATAATACCTCTATGTTGTCGTGAGGCTCCCTGTGAAAGGGAACAACGTAGCTCAATCGTCTTTCTGAGGCTCCCCAGTTGGGGCGCCTTTCCTAATTCCGCTCTGTGAATTACCCCCTTTCCTTTCTCCTGCCACTCTGCAAATGACTGTTCCCTTTGGCTTTCTTCATCATTTGTACAAGGAATTCTGCAAGCGGCACCAT
This sequence comes from Varanus komodoensis, assembly GCF_004798865.1. Lineage (NCBI taxonomy): Eukaryota > Metazoa > Chordata > Lepidosauria > Squamata > Varanidae > Varanus > Varanus komodoensis. Next base: position 51,955,917 of record NW_025335761.1, read on the forward strand.
CTTGTGGACAGGCTGTGGCTTCGTGATGGCACACATGCCTTGCATGCAGAAGGTCTCTTCCAGGCTCAAGCAGTTCTGAGCATCTCCACGCAGGACAAAGAAAGCATCCTTCCTGGCATCCCAGAGAGTCACTGCCATCTCTGTCGACAGTTGATGCAGCTACGAAGGTCTTCAGGGCCTTTATGAGGTAGCCTCCTGTCCACTCACAGAACCTCCTTCCTTACTACATGCATAAATTATTTCCTCATTCATCAAATCTATATCCTACTAAGTATAATAAAAACTTAAGTGGCTTACATATCAATAGTAGAATCACATTTTAAAAATTAATATAGAATTGCATTTAAAATAAAAAATTAAAAGCCATTCTAGTTACAGTCATAGCAATAGAGGGAGTAATACAGGAGAAGCAAATGAAGCAGATGATAAATTTAATTGCAAGTCAGAGAAATTTGGATGAGTGAGTACATTTTCAGGAGGTATTTGAACAATGCCAGTCTCAGGAGAGCATTTCCCAAAGGTTAAATCCTACCAGCCAGCTATTATGGACTGTTAACTAGCAGTTAACCAGCAGTCTTACCAAGGCATGGTTAGCTGACCACCACAATGGATCGCCAGTGGACCAGGTTCTACTCTCCCTGCATTTTTGGTATGCTGAACCTTCTCGTCCTCCAAAAGATGCTTGAAGACCTGAAGCCCAGAAGGACGTGAGAGGCAGGAGAGCCTACAGGTGGAGGAGGCAACTTTTCCTGGTGCCCAGCTGCCACCGGTCCTTACAGGAAATGACACAGGCCCATGTCCAAGTGGCTTCTAGAAATTCTCCACCCTGTGGGTGGGCAGATCATTGGGGAAGGGAATCGTTTCTCCAAAGGAGAAATGGTGGCAACACTGGCTCAGAGATGGGGCCCACCAATACCAGTGGCAGTCACACAGCTTCTTCTTTGGTATCTTGTTTTGGGCTTGCTTTGGGACAGCAGCAACTACTGTGTTGGCAGCCTGGCCACCATTTTGCACCTTCCACCATGCCTTGGGCCCAGTGCTGTTTTGAGTATTGGTTGGAAGAAGGACGGAATGGTGCTCCTGTGAAAGGAGTGAGGAGGAGAGGGCAGGACAGGATGGTGGAGAATATTGCAGAAAATCCTCCATCTTCTAGGGGTGTGAGAAAAAGAAAACACCATTTTCTCTAAACAAAAGTCTTCTGAGAAATGTTGACTTTGTTCTAATGGAAGAGGTGCTTGAGAGACTTGTCTCAATGTGGCTTTTTGGAAGTCTGCCAAAGAAGTGGGCAATAACTTCAGCAATGGTTTTCCCCTTAATACTTTGAAAAAAACGCGGCTGTCACGCCTGCATTCCACCCACCTCCTGCTGTTTGTTTATGATTCCACTGGAGTTTTTGTGGTTAATCAGCCAGTCCATTAATTTTATTCCATATAACCAGGGTCCTGACAATTTAATAAATGAAATAAAATGAAAGTCCTGGCTGGGGCCACTGAAAACCTGGAGACTGAATAGCCTTACTCACACTGAATAGAAATGTTGGGCCAGATCTGTCGGGAAAGTTTGGCTGGCTCCAGTAACAGGAATAGTTTTAATTGTGGCTGGACTGTGAAGCACAGGAAATTATATGGAGCACCAGTTGGCTGGGAACATGCAGAGCAATACCCCTGTTCTTCCAATTAAAAAAAGCCAGCCAAGAACACCTGCTTGCTTTGGTGGAACTCACTCCTGGGAGTCGTTGTGCTGTTCTCTCTCCTTCCCCAACCCAGCCATAATTTTAAATCTCCATGTTTCAGTCTCTGCTTGCTTTTCTCAGGCAATGACAGGATTTCAAATGGATATAAAATTTCCAAATCACCATGTGTGAACTCTTTCTAACTTTGCTGAGACCTTGACCCAAAGAGTGGCTTTAACTGGTCCCAATCTGCAGAGGAGTCAAGAACCCCCTCAAGTTCTAAATCTTGTCTACCAGCAATAGAAAAAAATTAACAATGTGTTTGTAAGTGTGTGGATGAAACACTCATGTAATAGAAACTGTTCGGCTGAATTTGCATTCTTGTTTGTTATTGTGCTACAGAACATACACAGGGAAGAGAGTTGCTGGCCAGATGCCTGGAGAACAAAAACAAGAGCAAGCCTAGAGAACAAGAACAAATCTGGTTTGGCCCTTTCTTTCCACGCCCTTCCTTTTTACTGCCTTTTTCCCTAGTCCCCCAGCCTCTCTCTGTGGTGTTTGTCTCTAGATCCACTCCAGATTTTATTCTGCACTTGAAGGGCTTGTCCAGGGTGCTGAACCCTCCCTCCCGAGTGGCTTAGCACCATGGATGAGTCCTTAAAAGTTCATAGTAAAATCTAGAGTAGTGACATCGGTGGTACCGGCCTGCACTACAACTTTGGAGTGCTTACTGGCTTCCTTACAATCGTTTTGTTGTCAAAGTAGGTGAAAAAGGGGAAAAAAACAGTTCTGGAAATGGAAAAGGAAGGAAAGGGAGTAGTTTTAGTTTTTTAGTTTAGTTTTTTTTTTCTTTTTCAGTATTCCAGCAGACAAAGTCCACTTTGTTCCAGAAGACCTTCTGCCTCGAGAAGATCTTTTGTCTAGAAGTGGGTCATTTTGGTTGGGTGCTATTTTTTAATTTTTTAAAAAAGTCTGTAATTGATTGGTGTATATTGTATTTTAATGTATGTCATTGTTTTAACCCATTTCAATGATGCCGGTAAGTTGCCTTGAGTGTAATTTTCTTTGGCAGAAAGGCAACAAGAGTAAATTAATCACATCAAAATATTACAGCACGGGCCAAGAGGAAAGCCAACTCCTGAAGGAACAGCAAAACTGGAAGAACAGGAACAGAATTTCTTCCAAGATCCCCTGTCCCATTTCTGTCACTGTGGCATCAAGTACTGGACTGGGCCTGGAGGGACCTGGGATCAAGTCCTTCCTTGGCCAGGATGCTCACAGCCTGACTGAATGCACAAGGTTGTCGTGTGAAGAAGAGGAGGAGGAAATACGTTATATGCCATGCACGCTGCCTTTGGCTATGCGGAGGAGAAGGCAGGATATAAATGTGGCAAATGATCATGTTCGCCATTATCCACCAACAGAAAAACAGACGGATGGTTATTCCGCTGCCCGTCTGGCTGGTCTCAGTTATAAACTGGTAATGGAGGGAAGAGACCAGACAGAGAGAGTCCCACCTGCTTCCAAGCCCTCTGTGAATCATCTTTGAATGAGCCTTAAGGAAGATTTCGGAGACTCTTAACAAACTCAGACCACATACGATCACCTCTCCCTAGCTAAAAATAGTCTGATTAAATAAGTAGTTCATTAATCATAATTCCCACTCCATTTTATGACACACTGTGAGTAGCTGAATACTTGAGAAGAATGTGGTCTTTATTTACACTATTCAATTTCACAGTTTCATAGAACAAGCCAGGTCTGAAGGGGCCAGGAAGGCCATCCAGTCCAACCCCCTGCTAGTGAAGCATCCCAGTCAGACCATCCCAGTCAGATAATTGTCCAGTTGCTTCTTAAGTGCATCTAGTGTGCAAGAGCACACAACTTCTCATTAGCCATCAATACCGATTTAATTCAGATCTGCACAGCTCTGCCCATGTTCTGCTTAAAGCTGGAATACAAGCTCAGCAACTGCTTCAGCCAGTACTGTGGCAAATGAAGCTTCCTTCTCCCTTTCAGGGGCAAGTAAGCTTTTTGTAAGCCGCCCTGAGGCTTTTTGTGAATGGGGCAGCATAGAAATGTTTTAAATAATAAATAAATAAATAAATAAATAAATAAATAAAGTGGCATGAATTTTGGAGGCAGGAGGCAACACTCACTAGCATCCCTCCCGCTCTCTGGTTACTGGCAGTCATCTTGTTTTCCTGGAAAGGCCTGCCAAATGACACTGTGTCATAATATAGCATCTATCCCAAGGGCGTTTGGCAGAGGAGCAAAGTGCTAGTTGCCAATCAAGGGAAAAGTGGAAACTCTCTGGAATCCTGTTCACCAAAAGCACTAGAATTTGGATAGGGCATGCCATTCTGGGCCAACACTGCCAATATTTCTTGGCTAAAAACTTGGCAAATACTCAAGTATAACCATCTGGGGAAGCTCATGCATGGATGGATGGATGGCTGGATGGCTGGATGGATGCTAGATCCAGCAAAACTAGGATTTCAAGCAAGCATATAAGTTTGATGTTTCCATGGGGCAATACAATAATACCCATGCAAGTGAAACCATTAGCACATATAAGTCACCATTATGAGCCAGAACAGAAATCAACAGATATGGCAAATCTTTCTTTCCCAGAGAGAACTCAGAAACGCTGGGCCTATTCTGAATCAAACTAAGGGGGATCTGCCCATCTTTGCTCTCAGTGCTGACTGGCAGCAGCACTTCAGTGTCATTACTATCGTCATTACAATCAAGTCTTAATTATGAAAGTGCCAAAAGAATAATTTGTGCTGTATACGCATTCTCAGAATACTTCCCTGCCAACAAGCTATGAAACTTTCATAGATGCACATGTGACCTGACACAAATATTGGAGTTAAAGGAGTTTTTCTCTTTTTTCATTTTAGGATTAATTATTCTGTGGGAAGACTGGGACTGTCTGTTTTATTACGGTGCCATTTGGGATTCACCTCAAATACTTTGCATTGATCTGTCTTCTGCTTTTTAATATTTTAAAATGTGGCGGTAACTATCATACACTGAAGGTTTTTTGAGGTTCTAAAGGACTTTAAAATAATAATCTATAAATTAAATTCACAAGGGGGGGAATGACATCAGCTGTGTTGTGTGTGATATTCTGCATACCCTTGTGCAGCATGATATACTTAGATTTGTAAACATGAGTGGTACACAGGTTGTTGGCATTGTCTTGTGATAGGCAGGATAGAGGGCAGCTTGGGGGTGCTCCTGGACCTGGGACTAGATTACTGTAATGTGCTTTATGTGGGGCTGCCTTTGAGGATGATCTGGTGAATTCAACTGGTCCAAAATCAGTTCTATACTAATTACATTGGTTGCCAGTTGAAACCTGGGCTCAATTTAAAGTGCTTGTTTTAACATATAAAGCCCTAAACAGCTTAGGACCTATTTCCCATAAATACCTACCCACCATTAAAATCTGGGCAGAAGGTCCTTCTAATGCAGCCATCCCTCAAGGAGGTGAGAAGGCTGGCAAATGAAAGAAGGATCTTCTTGGCGGCTGCCCCCCATTTATGGAGCAGACTCCCCAGAGAAATTCACCGGGTGCCAAAATGGTTCTCTTTTTGGTGGCAGGCAAAAACACTTCCCTTTTCCAGTTACTGGAAATAATTGATTATAAATTGTTTTAGTGTTGATGTATACTGTTGTCCTCCTCAATTGTTATATTCATAAATCATTGGTGTTATATTGCTGCTTTGTTGGATTACATGATGATTTTATCATTTTAATATTTATGATTTTGTTTTTGTTGTAAGCTGCTTAGAGATTCCTGTTGGAATAGTTGGTGGCATACAAACGTAAAAATAAATTAAATTAAAAACATATTTTGCCTTAGACAATATTAGCTTTCTGGGCCTTAGATTCTGGCTCACATATTATCTGGATTAGGATATGGTTGACAAACCAAAAGCACAGGGTAACTATTAGTGGAGAATCATCAGGATGGAAGCCAGTGATGAGCAGGGTCCCCCAGGGCTCTTTCCTGAGACCAATCCTATTCAGTCTTTTCATCAATGACCTGGAAGAGCCAGTGACCAGTCTGCTGATCAGGTTCACAGACAATACTAAAATGGAGGTGGTGGCCACAACTGAGGAGCAGGTACTCCAGATCCAGAAGGATCTGGACAGACTATGGAAGTTGGCGGGGGACAACAGGATGGCGTTCAGTGCAGATAAGTGCAAGGTCTGGCACTTGGGGGATAGGAATAGGTGTCATAAATACAGGTTAGGGGACAAGTGAGCGACTGGAGAGCAGCACTTGTGAAAGGGATCTCTGGGTGCTGGTTGACTGCAGGCTGAACGTGTGTCAGCAGTGTGATGTGGCAGTCAAGAGGGTGAACACCATCCTTGGTTGCATAGCCAGAAGCATGGCTTCTAGATCGAGAGAGGTATTACAGCCACTCTATATGACTCTGGTGTGCCCACAATTGGAGTGCTGTATTCAGTTCTGGGCTGACTCACTCTGTTTCTATGTTTCTAATATATTATCTGATATAAAAGTTGGTGATTTTTAAATCAGATCTTTGCGTTGGGCAAGGAAGCGGGGGCAAAACATCTCCAGCCTCTTGCTACATACCTTCTTTTTAAAAAAAAAAACTCCAAAGTAGATTTCAAAAATATGTAGCCACTAATGTTGGGTCAATGGTGAACATGTGGCTAGAACAAAGATTGTTTGATCCGCAACACTGTTCGGCTAGAGCAGAGGTGGGCAGAAGGTAGATCTGGATCTCTTACTATGGAATGTTTTCTGATTCCCAGTTGTTGAAATGAATTGATGAAAAACTGAGGTAACTGGGATTCATTTTTCTGTGGACAGGTGGGGAATTTTGTTCAGTTCTGATACTCAGAACAAATCCCTGAGCTCAGATCACCCCATCCACTTTAAATTCTAAGCGTAGGGGCAGAAGGTGGCAGGATATGCGCGCCTCCACCAACTCCCTTCTGCAAGCATTGCACAAGCGCAACTCACCATTCACGCAGACTTAATTCTTTGCAGGGGAAACCCTCAAATGAGCAGAGGGGTTTGCTCAGAAGGAGGCGGATTAAGTGCAGCTCCCTGATACGGGCTTGTTTCCTTCCAAAAACGAGCAGTTCCACTCCTTTTGGGTCACCTGAAAGTGACAAATCCTTCTCACACAATTGGTGCATGAAGCTTACACAATGCAACTGATAGGACACAAGAAGACAATGGCGATGCAAGCACTCAGTGGGATTCTTCCCCATCTTTTGAACTGGTTGGTGGATCTTAGGGTTCCCGTAAACCCCTCTCCAGCCCTGCTAAAAAGTAGGTACTTTAAATCTGTCAGCCACACATGAATTTAAGAAAGCATGGAAGTAGAAGGTACTGCCAACCCTTTTCGAAGTCACTGAAGCAGGTTATATTTTCCATCATGATCAGTTTTATGAGAAAATCCAAGTACTATTGTCTGAAATGATTCATGAATCATAGCCAGGAAATAAATGAGACATCTTAATTTTTGCAATCAAAAATGTTATTGGCCGAAATAATACCTTTTAGAATCAGATGATGAGTCTTTTGGCACTTCACTGACTTCCCTAGAACACAAAATGAGATTGTACAGCTCAAACTAATCATTTCACATTGCATGCCATTTTTTCTTCAAATTACTCAGCCTTGCTCAGAGACCCAAGTAACTGTATCCTTGTTCAGCTGACTTGATTTGTCTCTGGGCATTTTCCCCCAGTAGCTGCGACGTTCTACCATGAATGGGTCAAGGAAAAAGAGTTGCGGCACCGTCGATGGACACCACACTCCATAGCACTGAAAGGGCACATTTAGTTTATCCTAACAAGCTCAGTTGAACACTTTTAGTTCTATGGAGCAAATTGCTGCTCCATTTTCTTTCTCACTGCTCTATAGACTACACAGATCCCTACAGACTGCAGCCCATGGGAGGATTCCGGGGGGGGGGGGGTGACCTCTGGACCTCTCAAAATTGCCCACCCTTGGTTCAAATACCCCTTCAACCATGGAGATTACTAGAAATCCTTGGGACAATTGCTAAATCAACCTCTCTCGTTCTCCCTCGCTCCCTCGCTCCCTTTCATTCTCACTCCTGCTCTCTCTCTGCAACTCACAGGGGTGATGCAAGGATGGAAGAAAACAGTTGTTCTGTTTCTTTAAACCCCTTGGGTGAATGTGTATAATTCCAGCACAGAGGAATCAACAAGGGAAGAGGTGGAGATTAGCTTAGCTTTAGTGGCATACAGGGAATAACAAAGCAATCCTATAAATGTTTACATAGTGGTAAGACCACTAAGTCAGGTGTCCCAGTTGAGTGGATATAAGGTTGCACCTAAAGGGTGGTATAAAAGAGTTCATGGACATTTATTTATTTTTATTTATTTAAACCATTTTTATGCCGCTCCATTTGCATAAAGCCTCGGGGCAGCTTACAACCTTAATAAATAAACATAAACAAACAGTTATATAATTAGAATTAAAAAACCAGAAACATCTCGGCATGTACATAAAAACCCAATAAATACAACTAGGACATGATTGTCCTAGCAGGCTGTTCTGCGCAGAAGGGGCCACAAGGGAGAACATGGACTTGCGTTATACTGAATTCTCCCCTCTCTGTCGCAGCTTCTCTATCTCACAATGTCATCAACTGGAGTTTCCTCTCTTATGACAGTTGACAAGACTGGGAGAGACATGACATCAATACATGTGATGCTGATAGAAAAAGGGCACTGCACTGTTGCAGGGGAAAAGCAAGGCGGGGGAGAGTTTCAGCAGCAACCCCACCAACCGTAGCATGTCTTTGTGATCTTGATTCTTCATGTAAGCAATAAATTTGTGCTCTCCTGTGAGAAGAACATCCAAACAGTCCTCATGAAATCAGGACCAGAGGCCTGCATAGGCCACCATTCAGTTCACAAGATGGAAAGTGATGTTCCTGAGCTGGACGTAAGTGCAATCACACATTCCTGCCATGTTCTCTTCCAATTGGTAGTCAGAGAAATGCTCCCACCCTCACTGGAGAGAGCCATGGCTAGTGAATGGCCATGAACTGGCCAAAATGCCTTCCACACCTGTCCAAATTGGTGGCTTTTGCCGTAGCTTGTGGAAGCCAATTTCATAGTTTGGGTTGTGTAAGGAAGGATTGCCTTTTGTCTGTCCTAAATATCCCATGATTATGCTTCATGGAATGACCCTAGTTTTATTTGAGAGGGAGAAAATCATGCCTCCCTTTCCACTTTTTGCTTTGCCCAATTCCCTTTTAAAGCCATCTAAGTTTCCAGTTTAACTGGGTTCAAAAAACGGAGAAAAATATCCCATACCAATTTATTCACACCATGCATACTTTTATTCATCTCTATAAATTTTTCCTTCAGAGCAGAGGACAGAGCTCATGTTTAAGAGCTGATTTTTTAATTGGAAAAAGCACCACTCAGAGTTCCCTTGGCAGCATTCTGAGAATGGTGGTGAAGAGCATATCCCCTTAATTTTATTATTTTGACTTTAATGTACTGCCACATTCTCATAGGCTACAGGCAGTTATAACCTTTGGTGCTCATCTTCCCACACTATTGCTGAGCCATGGCCTAGTGCTCCATTCTGGAATATGCTTGGACCTTTCCCAACTGGTACATCCATTCTCAGGCATGATGGAGGGCAGGGATGGTTACAGGGCACCCTCCTGCCCTGCCCCATTCCATGGTTGGGTTCCTGTCATGTGGGAGACTAGACGGGTTATGCATGGATCTTCCCCACATGATGCAGGTTGGAGGTGGGCCAGAGGGTGATGGCCATGCACCCTGTTTTGCATAGGACAGTCCTCTACAAAGTCAGTCCCTGGTCTGGCTGTCTGGCCCAGGTTGGATTTAAAGCTAAGGAAGCATCAGAAGTGGGAGCTTGAAGGGGCCTCAAAGGACTATTCACAATCAGCACCTGGGTAGCAGACTGAGGTCACCTGAGCATGGTCACCTGCACACAGGTGTATTCTATTTCTATCCAGGTTATAAGAATTATTTCTAACGTAGTGTCTAGGCATACATCTTAATGTATCCCTGCCCTCTTTTATCCTACTTCTGGCAAGGCATCCCCTCTTCTGGCAATGCAGCCGTGCCCACCCTACAGCCATCAGTGGGGGCAACAGGCATTGCTTGGCTCCCCAATCTGCAAGTGCAGTGAATGTACCACTTCAGGGCTTGGATTTTTGCAGCTGTGAAAGTGGAATTTAGTAATGGGCACTTTCTGTTTTATTCTCTGCCTCCCCCCTTTCTCTTTCGTTCTCCCTGATCAAAGCTGCTAAGATTTCTTAACAGAGCTGGAGTTGCTCGCCGAAATGGAAAGATGCTTCAATAAGATGAAAATGGGCAGTCGGCTAGTACACTGAGGCCTCATTTCAAAAGGCTCCTTGGCAGAGGCTTTGGAAAACCTGCCTTTAATTCCTTATTGGATCGGCACTGTGAGCAAAGAGAACCTCAAGACAAAGACATATCTCAGATACTCTCATGCGGTTGAGAATGCAAAATGGGGTGATGAAAAACTTAGAAAAGAAGAAACTAAGTAGGGATCTTCAGACAGCTTCCATTTATAACTGCCACCAGCTGACTTTTTAACCAATAGTGAACAATGAATTTGTTCCCTGGGTCTTTGCAGAATGGCAGCAGAATTGCTTTGCTGAACTGGGAGCTCCATGGTCCATTCTTGATCCCCTTCCCATAATTATTGTTTCAGATTTTTATTAAGTCTCCAGTGTCCCAGTGAAGGATGAGATATACAGCACCCAGACAGCTCAACTCATAGGCTGGAGTTCAGTTTCTAGGACAGGATATAAATTCTCTTAAAAAATCAGCAAAAACATGAAATAAGTAAATAAATATGTATTTTATTTCTATGCTGCCCAATAGCCAAAGCTCTCAGGACCGTTTACAACAACCCATAACATAAAATGCAATACAAAATACAAATAATAATAAAAGCATCATGAAAATTCACTGCAAAATTTAAAAGCCATATTTAAATGACTTACATTAGAACTCTAAACAAGAAAACCTGTATTATTTAGAGTTGTTAAATGCTATGGCATAGAAGACAGTCTTGACAATGCTGAAAAGGTAGTAGGGTTGGCATCAGGTAGGCCTCCATAGGGAACATGTTCCATAATTAGGGGCTACCACTGAAAAGGCCCTCCTCCTTGTTGCCACCAACCAAACATCCTTCAGAGGTGGTAGTTGGAGAAAGGACCAGCAGTTGATCCCTGTGGTTAGGAGAGGGGTTCCATCAAGTATGGTGGTCCCAAACTATGTAGTGGCATTTCAGATATAAACCAATGATTTAGAGCATCCTTCCCTAACCTGCCCTCCAGATGTTTTGGACTTCAATTCACATCATCCCCTGCTGGCATGGCCAATGGTCAGGAATGCTGGGAGTTGTTTAAGTCTGGATCCAACTTACTGAACACATACCTGTCTGTCTGTCCATCCAATTTTAGTCTTGTTTTCTTTTCACAGAACTCAAGGTGTTTTCCATCATTCTCCCCACCACTGCCGCCATCTTATCTTCACAACAACAATCCTGCGACATGGATTGGGCTGGCTGTGACTGTCCCAAAGTCGCTCAGTTGGCTTCACGTCTGAGTGAGGACTAGAACTCGGATCTCCTGAGTCCCAGCCCTGCAGGTTTAACTGCTACACAACGGATGGCCAAATATGCTTTATTGCAGGAGTAGAGAAACAATTGTAGCCTTGCAGCCAAATCAAACTAGTGACTTCACACCAGTTGTGAGTGGGGCCACTGCTCAATGTAGATGCAATCCCCACTGGTCTGCTGCCCACATGTTTGCTGAAGTGAACTGAAGGGTCATGAGGTCTCTGGATTGTGTAAGCAACCATGAGGAAGGCACAATGAGCAGGCAATAAATGTCCCACGCAAAAAAGCTCAGCATTGCCCGTACTGGGCTAGGGAGCCAATGGTGTGGCACAGTGCAAGGCAGCTTCCAGTGTCCTTTCCCATATCAGGTTCCTAGAGAGACAGCCTCCCATCCCATCCCATCCCATCCCATCCCATCCCATCCCATCCCATCCCATCCTATCCCATCCCTCCGTCTCTGTCTCTACCCCATTCCAGATCAGAACTTCTGCTTCCACTTCCTCTTCACCATCATTTTCTCCACAAGCCATTATGGCCATCTACTTCAGGATCTCTCAAGAGATCTCTAGCTATCTGGAGAACATCTCCCAACCATTAGCTCCCATCAGCTTAGCCTTCTGGGGTTCTATCAGAGATGAGCAATCCGGCTAACAAACGGAACTATCGGCCAACACCTGAAAGCAGGTACACAGCTGAAGAAAGCCGGTAAACAAAGCAGCTTCAGAAGGCTCATGAAAATAAACCAAGCCACAAACTAGTCAAGGGAATACGTGCATGTGGCTCGTCCTAGTCCAAGGATTTTCCAGTGTTGCTCTTCTCAACAGCAACCCCTCCAAGTTCTTCCAAGTTCCTCCTCCTCCTGGGGGAGTGTCCTCCTTAAAAATCAAGCTTTGAGGGAAAACATCTCCTGTGAAATCCAAGTTATTATGCCTACTCATTGGGCCAATGAAATATTGCTAGACAATGCCATCCTGATCCACTTCAAAGCACTGGCAGTGGGACAGATCTTGGTAGATGTGGGAGCTGTCATGGAACATAATGGTGGGGAAAGAGGTTTCAAATAGGCAAGAGTTTAAAGACATGACGACATTAATCTCCCACTCAAAGAGACTGATTACAAAAACGTTTGAGAAGAGAGTACGACCGCAGCCCGGCTGTGGAGAAACTGCTGCAACTGAGAACTCTGTAACGAAGGTGCAATTATGTTCCACTTATGCATCAGCCGAATGGTGCTAAAACAAGTATAATTATATAATGTGCGTAAGTGCAGTTTTTATACATGTGTATTCCACAAAGGCAGGAGCCAACAGGATGCTTTTGTTAGCTGGGTTGATATTCTTCCTGTTGGCTCAACACAGCTAGAATTTCCTCCTATCTCCAGATGTTGCAGATCCCAAATTTCCTTCCACAGGTAAGAAAGGGGCAATTCAAGAAATGTTAATTAGCCTGCCAGGAGAAGCCACAGAATGAGATAAGTCTATGTTGAACTGAATGTCAAGAACTCAAGTCTGGGGAGTAAGGTGGTCTCAGCCTCCCCCCCTCTCCCCACTCCTGCATCTCATGTCTTTGTGCCTGTAACTCCTCCTGCAGAAATGGGGAAAGAACCTTTGTTGTGAAATCTTCTATATGATCAGAATGAGCAGAATCCCTGTGGCAGAAGACGGTATCTGCAGAAGAGAGACCCAGGACTCTGGAGAGAGACAGGAACTTAACTTGCCCTTAACTGGTGAGGGCTGGTGGGAGTTGAGAATCAAAATGTCTGAAAGCACCATGTACCAGAGGATGCCTTGAAAGAGAAGACTGCTTTCTTGGAGCTCTTCAATAGAAGATGGTCCTCCGTGAAGCAGGGCATACAGTCGATCTGGAATGAGGCCCTCTTTGCCCTGAGGAAGACATCATGACTCCTCCCGTAGGGCTTTTTCAGATCATACAGTGCATGCAACCTGGGAGGCTGCAGAACAGTGGGAAGATGTGTAACAGAAGGGCTCTCTCTCTCTCTCTCTCTCTCTCTCTCTCTCTCTCTCTCTCTCTCTCTCTCTCTCTCACACACACACACACACACACACACACACACACACACACACACACACACAGAATGCCTCTGGCTCACAGTTATTAGGTGTGCTCCAAAGCACTACAAAAGCTATGCAAAAACAACTATAAAACACCATGAAAATGGAGCAGAAAAGCAGAAACTTTTTAGCTGAGGGAGTTGGAGGACAGATTTTGGCACAGCAACACTGCTCCTTTCGTGCCTGCTAGAGGGCTTTTGGGGAAGTGGTGGCATGCGAAACACCTGCATTAGAGGGAGGCAAGATGCATCCAAGCCACTCCCTCAGGAATGTCATGTTTGGAAAACCTTGGCAACGGTGATAACAGGGATGCGTGAAGAATCTGTTTTGGGGGTGGGAATCTGTCAGATTCCCTGGGCTCGGCTCCCCAGACTGTCTGGCTTCCTTGGGGCGATGACTGAGCATTGCCTGGCCCCCTCCAGGAACTGAGCCTTGTGGGACTAGTGCAGAAGTGGAGTCCTTCTTCCATGCACGTGATTTGCATTGTGCGGCACATGAAGGATGCTGGTTGCACAACTGACGTTCCCTGAGCATCCTCAGACTTCCCTTCAGCTTGGCTCGCTTTCAAATGGGGTCAAGCATGAGAGGAAGTTCATGAACTGAAGAGGGATGGATTCTGTGGAGCTTTGTCACAATACCAGTGCTGAGCCCTAAAAAGACCTATTCATTCATTAATTCATTCCATTTATCTCCCACCTAGCACTGAGCTAACATTCTCTCCCTTTTCAATTTTTTCTCAGAAAAGATTCTGAGATTTCTTCTTCTCTTACCTCTCTAGAAGTGAAAAGCCATTTACAAACCTTAACTGATGCCTGATATCGAAGGATCAAGTGGCCAGAGAGTTAATGAGTAAAGGAAGAGCGCAGTGACTGAATAACACCATCTCTACCCTGAGGGGAGATGAAATGTAAATCATCAGATCTCTCTGCCTAGCTGCAGAAGCAGCAGCAATTCATTATCACTTATTTCAGCATGCAAATGAGCCCTTCATTCCCGATGCATAAAGCATCTGTTCATCACAGGCAAAGGATGCAAGGAAATGGGGTGGAGATGAGAGGAAAAAGACCTAGTTTCCCCATTGTCATTTTCAAAGCAAGTTTCCTGTACTCGTTCAGGGAGGCATTTCTTCCCCAGCTGTCCTTTGTTCAGCTGAATTAGCTGTGGAAACGAACTCCATTCCAACATACCTGCAGCCCCAGAGAACCTCCCGTCCTGTGGAAAGAGGGCTGAGCCTCCAGCTGCCTACACACCCTTGCAATCAAATCACAGCACTGGGAACGCAACCATCACCTTGTTGCGCCCCACACCAAGACCGGACATTCATTCATTCACTCATATATTGCAATTTATATCCTGCCTCTTTCCTACAAAGGGCTCAAGGCAGCTTACATCATCTCTCTTCCTCCATCTTATTCCCACAACAACAACCCTGTGAGGTAGGTGGGGCTGAGTCTGTGACTGGCCCAAAGTCACCCAGTCGGCTCCTATCGCATCCCAGACAGGCGGCCATGCAGCCTTCACCAAGAGAGTCCACCACAACTCAGGACACTCTGTCCCACTGACCCCGTGGGGGTGTCTTTACACGCACAAGGTGGCCTCAGCATGCATGCTGCAGTCCTCCAGGAAGGCAGCCGCTGGGCATCCCGCACCAAACCTGAGACCACCTAGGCTAGCTCAGGGGAACAGCTGGCTCAGCAGTGGGCAGGCCGCCAACACGATCCATAGTCTTTCTAGAACTCCCACACACCTCAGCTCTCCTCTGACACTCGGTTTGCCTTACTACTGCTTTTGTAGATGAACAGGTTTTCTTCTTCTAATGGTAAGTTATGCATTCTAAACAGACTATTAAAACAAACTTTTTAACATGATTAATATGCTGCCTTTTTTCTTTTTTAGAGAACTACATCAGTGGCTTGCATCATTCTCCTCCTCCTACTCTCACTCTTATTCCCATAACAACCCTGCGAGGCGGGTTGGCCTGAAAGTCACCTAGCTGGTTTCATGACTGCGCAGGGATTAGAACCCCAATCGTCCCGCGCTCCTGCCCAATGAACCACAACAGGCTCTCTTGCCAACTTGATTGCAAGTTTGGGAACGTGTGAGCTTCCCCTGCACCCCCAAAAGTGCTCCAATTCATGCTTGGGGTTTTGGAAAGAATCACATTTCAGTCATTGGCGAACTGCAGTGAAATTTGTGTGCCTAAGAACTGCCACCACTAGGGGTGGCCAGAGCTGGGGTCACTAGTTTTGCCAAGGACTCCTTCAACCCCAGAGTCTGGGTGCCCATGGAAACAAGCACACTGAGCATGCCTGCCACCTCGAGGGGTTGCTTCCACCCCCAAAATAGAGTGGTCCTAAGAAGAACTTCCAAACCAAGTCCCCTTATCATGTGTTCTTCCATGAAGTTCAAGCCTTTCTCATCTTGTTAACAGAAAAAACTAAGAGGAGCCCTGCCGGGCAGGCCAAGGCCATCTAGTCCAGCATCGTGTTCGCAACATGGTCAACCTCCTGCTTGTGGAATGTGTCAGATTCACACAGAGTGTTCTGGATCCAGGAGACGGGCTACTTCCGTGCTGCACCATCCCCAACCCACTGAGATATGCACGCCGCACAGGAACATTGCTCTGCATTCCTAACGACCTGCATTCCTAATGACCTGTACTGCTGCATCAAAAACTGTCAGCAATTAGTTTGGAAATGCATTTGCATATTATATTTCCATCTTGGGAATAATCAGAACATTCAATCCAGGTCTGCATGAATTAAAGAATGGTGTCTTTCCCAAACATTCTTCCAATGTAAATTATTCACCAAAAGCGTTTCTAAGGCTGCAATCCTAGGTGAACTTACCTGGATGTAGGCCCCACTCAGTCAGCCTGCCATCTGAGGAGATGTAAAGAAGAACTACTCCTTATAATTTTCCTCTGTCAATATCATGAGATTCTCTTGTGTTGGAATTATCTCTTCCCTAGATTCCACCCCTTTTCCTTGCCATGTTTGTGATCAGTGGTGGACGCAAGGACAAATGCCATTCAAAAATTTGTTGTCTCATTCTTTCTCTCTCTCTGCTTTGAGTAAAAAGAAACAACTACAAATACATTCTCCATTGGACTATGAGCTTTGAATTATACACATCCTCTATATTAATAAACAATCTTTACCATGCTGAGAGCTAACATCCACTCCAGAAATGACTGAATACAGAACACTGTTAATAATAAACTATCCCAAAGGCAAACATCTTTTTAAATGAATGCTGTTTCTTTTCTTTCAATTGTTTTTAAGCATTAATTGTACTTAGATTTGGGGTGCAGGGAAGCATAACCAATCATTACTAATTATACATGTACACAGTTACCTTATGAAGTGAATAAAATAAAATAAATTTAAGAATACATACTTTTAAAACAAGTGATACATCATTAAGGAACCCAGAGTCATCTATTCTCATTACTTTCTTTTCCACTGAATAACATGGTCAGCATGTCAGCCTTTCCAAGCTGGTGCCCACCTGGTTGAGTTGGACTTAGGTTAGTCAGCAGAAGCCACAATAGGCTTAGATGAGTATGAATTTCTAGGTATGGTATGGATTCCTAGGTATTTACAATGCAAAATGGTGATCCCGGGTCCAGATGACCACAGAAACCATGGTGAAGCATGGAAACCGTAGCAGAGAACGTTGATTTGTTTCTTTCAGGAAATGAAAGATATGATACAGAAACACCATGACCGGTTCTGGATGACGAGGAGAAACAACCAGCCTTGCTTCATTCACACGACATGCAAACCTGGCTAATGTGAATGCGCTAGAACAGGCACATGTGGGTGTGTTCTCTACCTGTGTGGGGGAATCTCACAGTATGAATGTTCATGCAGATATCTGCATCTACATGATATTTGCAATTTTTAATTCTTAAAAGCCCATCTGCTTGTTGACATGCAGGAAAGGTTTCCTTGATAAACTAAACATGTGCAGCAAGCATGTAGGTTGCAAAAGCCAGAAAGAATCCACCATCTGTTTTCCGCACATGCACAGTAAGAACAGGATTTAATTTCTTTTTGCAGCTAGCCACACTCACAACCAGCAACATCAGCACATGTTCTTAAAAACGCTCACAGATTGCTGAACTTAAAGTTGTGTTCAAAAATGTATTTTTTAAAAATGTGTACTTTAAAATGCACACTTGTTTAGAAAAAAGTTCCTTTTGGGGCTTTTACCAATACAGAGGGAAGTTGTGCACTTTTGCAAGGTTTTTGTGTAACCCTTTTGCAAAATGCATGTGGAAATGCGTTCTTATCCTATTCTAATGAAACCAGAACCAGGCTGGAAATGAGAACAGGAGCAAGGCAAACTGAGCAAACATAGAATTGTCCACAAGAGCTAATAATTATTAGACGGATGCGCAGTTGGCTACAGAGCCAGACTGAAAGAGAACTTACCGATGGCACCTGCTGAGACTTGGGAGAAATAATGAGTAAGGCACTGCAAGGTTTAGTCCAGGGCTTGGAGCTCTCCAACACTTATATTAATGGCTTGGATGAGGAGGGAATGTTTATCACATTTGCAGATGACACAAAATTGTGTGGGATAGCTAATACCCCAAAAGACACAAACGAGATTCAAGGTGGTTCTTGATAGGTTGGAGTGCTGAGCTGAAAAGAACAGAATGAAATTCAGTGGGAACAAATGCTAAGTTCTGTGCCTAGGAAAAAGAAACCAAATGCATTGTTACAAGATGGGGTATACTTGGCTCAACAACACTGTAAGCTTGAAGGATCTCAGAACTGGTTTTAGATCACAAGTGGAATGTACGCCAACAAGATGATGTGGCTGCAAAAAAGGCAAATGCTATTTCGGCTGCAGTAATAGAAGTATCACTTCCAAAACATGTGAAGTACTAGTTCCCCTCCACTCAGCACTGGTTAGTCCTAATCTTGAGTACTGCATCTAATGCTGGGGACCACAATTTAAGTAGTATGCAGATAAACTGAAAAAGTTCAGAGGAGGGCAATAAAAATTATCAGAGGACTGGAAAAAAGCCCTGTGAGGAGAGACATGAAGAACTGGGCATTTTAGCCTTGAGAAGATTGAGGAGAGCTATGACAGCACTATGGTGGCAGAGGATGAGGTGGCTGGATGGAGTCACAGAAGCAGTCGGCGTGAGCTTAAGTGGACTCCGGGGGACGGTGGAGGACAGCAAGGCCTGGAGGAGTGCTGTCCACGGGGTCGTGCTGGGTCAGACACGACTTCACGGCTAACAACAACAACATGATAGCCCTGTGCAAGTACTTCAAGGATTGCCAGAGACAGAAGGGCCGGGATCTCTTCTGGACATGGAATAGCAGGCTCAAGTTACAGGAAAGCAGATTCTGGCTGAACATCAAAAACTTCCTGTTAGGGCAGCATCACAATGGAACCGATGATGTGGGGGGGGGGGGCTGTGGGCTTGAATGACGCGCTGGAGACCTTCAAGAGGCAGCCAGACAGCCTTATGTCGGGGGGTGCTTTAATTGGGAGTTCTGCATTGAGCAAGGGCTTGGACCCCGTGGCCTTTTTAGCCCTTCCATCTCTACTGTTCTGTGATTCCTGGTTCTCCTGTTCCTAAGCATGAGCTGCTGTGTCCAATTAAAATCTAATGAAAAGCACAGAGGAAGTGCGAATCCTCAGAGCGAGGTAGGTGTGCAAGGCCCTAGTGGAAGAGGCTACGCACACTTGCTTTTCCCTTGATGCAAATGAGATCTGATATCCTTCCTTGCTGACTGGGGTCACTGCACCTCATTCCACGCATTATTAGCCATTCACGGTGCATCCTTCCCCGTTTTGGCAAGCCACTATCTCTGAACAGGGGCTAACGCAAAGAAAGCTGTTTGTTTTGCCCCACGAAGAGCTGCTTCCAGAGACATTGATTGGCAAAATAATGCAGGTATGTATATGTGAGTATTGGGAGAGGATTGGCACCTCTCCCAGTGTCCTGATCCCAGTCAGATCTGGCGGTTGTGATGACCGCTGTTACAATTTTTCACACAGCGCAAGAGCCAATCACGGAACCTCCTGCTGCCACATCTCTTGATGCCCTTAGCAACCCATTGTTCCCTGTGCCTGGGAGGAAATGGACTGAGACTGAAAAGGAAGGACTTAGGTTAAACACCAGGAAGACCTTTTTCTCCCAAGAACAATAGCTAGGAAATGAAGTCACACCACTAGAAAGGATCTCAAAAACTGAGGGGGAAGGGACAATCTGGTTTTATGTACTTCTGGGGTAGGGAGAGAAATTGTTCACCCCTCCACTCCAAGTGGGAGAAGGGGCTTAACCTCCTTTTCTGACAGCAGGCAGTAAAATTCATTTTGAACAAAGGTTGTGCCCCCATGAGCAAAAGGGTATTACCTTGTCAGCCCAAGTCTCACACAAGGACATTCTTGGTTGCAGAAACCATGATTTGTTCAGATTACTTCTTATTTAATAATTCTTTCATGCACAAAGACACACACAGTGCCAACTAACTTTCACCAAGAGTATAAGATAAACAAAGCAACATAATTAATGTGCTTTTCCCCTCTAGCACTACTGCAAAAACAGCAAGGGAGACCATATTCTACTTAATCTATTTTAAAATACTCAGAGCTTTTCAGAATGATTCTAAGCCATCTAATTAAGGGTCATAATCTAGAATAAAAGGGAAGTGGATTGCTTCAATAGCAGAAATGTCAAAGAGCCACACTGTGATCTGAGTCTCTTTACCTGATACTCATAATGTGACAGACCTCTGCAAACACCTAAGGTAAACCTTATCCAGATTCCTGAGGGATAACTCTCCTACACTGAGTGGGCTGAATGATCCCCACAACATTCATTTTTATTATATTTATATCCCACCTTTTTCCAGGGAATTCAGGGCTGAGAAGTAAGATTGACATAGAGGCTGTGACTAGCTCAAGGTTCTCCCGCCTTTATAGCTGAGTGGGGATTTGAATCCAGGTCTTTCTGGTTCTGGTCTAATGAATGGACCACACCAGCTACTTCTCTGTTCCTCTGCTCCCAATCTTTGATGTGCATCGGTTCCCCAGAAAACCAGAAAGGAGTAAGGGAGGCAAGTTTAGAAAGGCCAGCTACATGACTATCACCTAGTTTGGCTCATCCAGTGCATCCCAAATCCCAAACCTGCCATCTTCAGTCTCCTGAGAATAAGCCACCCAGGCTTGGGCAGGGGGATATGGCTCTGCAGCAACCACTGGGCAGGGCTACCCAAATCAGCTAGGCAGGGCCACCTACCCTTTTTGCCTCTACCCGTTTGACTAGCCAAGGCCCCAGAGCTGCCATTATAACTAGCCACATCCTTCATGGCAGCCATTTGGTGATCAAGCCCAAAGCAGTTCCTCCCATTCCTAAATGTACACACTGGTGTAAAAGCTTTGGGGACTCCTGCTTTAATGCTTGTTGGTCCAGAGGCATCATATTGAAGCATCATTCCCTCCCCTGCTGCCCCCCCACCCACTACACAAACACGTAGTGTAACAATATACAGACAGTGAAATCTTGTGCGGATGCTTGCTTGCTTGCTTGCATGCATGCAAGGTAAATGTGTGCAGTACAGCCTTTCATGTACTGAAGGCCAGAAGCTGTTCCTCTGAATGAACAAACCCCTTCTTATTCATGTTGCCAGTCACAGACCCTCTTTAAGACACTCAATCTAACTGCATTTACAGAGCCCTGTCATGATCTCTGTGTTCAGTGTGCAAAGGCCTAAGCAGAAGCCGGGTGGGCAAATTAGAGCTTACACATACACCCACCTTTCCCTACACATTTTTGCCACATAGACATGCAGGGCTTCCAAATATCCTGAACGGGATGGGATTCCCTGGCACAGCACACAGGGATGGAGGCATGAGGAAGGACTTTGGGGCAGATGTCCTGGACCCTATTCAGCAGCAGCAGGAGTGGGAGAGCCTCCAAACACAGCAGGAATGACTTCATGCACTTTGAATTAAGTGATGCTAGGCACATGACTATCTGAAGAAGGGGAGCCCTGTACATTCAGAGTCCAAAATGACTGTACTGCTATGGCCACATGACAGCTGACAAACCTGGGGATGCTTTCTCTCTCTCTCTTTAAAGAACCAGCATAACTCTTTCCTCAAGCTGAGGAAATTAAAAGAAATACCTAGGTGGTAAGAGACATTCATCTAACAATCTGAAACATTTATATGCAGCCTTTCTATTAGCCTTTCAAAAGAATAGTCCCTGTTAAAAAAAAATACACAAGTGATAAAGCATTTAAAAAAGAAAAAAATAAAGAGGGATCAGAAGACAGAAGATAAAAGCACAAAGCCCAGGGAGTTTTAACGACTCAATTTGGCAGTTCAAACTCCTGCTGAAAAAAAGGAAAAAATCTATTAACTGGGACTTGCCAGTGAAAGAACGCCAACCTGATGTAGAGAGAGCTGATTAAGAAAATGTATGTGTCTCTTTTCAGAGCTGATACTGACACCCCATTAAAGAATTCTTAGGCTGAAGCCTCTGCACACTTCCTGGGAGTAAGTCTAACAGAACCCAGCTGGACTCCTTTATGAGTAGACATGCAGTAGCCTTCTCGGTAGGCATCACAAGTGTACTTGCACAAATGCGTGTGCACGCACACATCTGCAAAAACCACTTCAGCTCACACAAGGAGGGGCACCCAATTTTTACTGATATACTAAAGCGAATGACAGAGTGAAGAAAATCCTGCCTCTGTTTGCAGCTGCTCACCTGCTTAGCAGCAATGTTTGCAGCTGTTAAGGTAATCAGGCACCTGACTAGTTTTAGCCAATTTTTTAAAATAGCAGTTTAACTAAAGAAAAGATGCAGCCATCATCTTCCTGGGTGCAAAACTACATGTGTCCTCAGTTTCGATGCAACCTCGTGTGGGGAGCGAAAGTTAGAAATTGCCTGGGTTCACACATCACCGTGAACAACCCGGTGTGGTTTCCTCGGCAGGTGGATTTTTGCCTGGATTTACCAGTCCGATGATTGTGTGGTTCCCATGGCAACAAGGTTTCCATGCTCCTCATTTTCACCACACATCCCAGAAGCCCCCACAAACAAAATCTCTTTCCTTGTGCTTTTATTCTCTATGGAACTCAGCGGCTTTGTCTTGACTGGGCTGCTGAGGTTTTGAGGCAGGTTCTCACCCTGCCAACTCACAAGTGTACTTGAGCCTCTGAAAGGTTTCCTAGTCATTCTATAAAAATATTATTTCCAGTTTCCATTCTTTAAAAATACTATTATTAAAAACAAAATAAACCATTTTGTTGCAATTCCCCCCTTCTTCCTTCATGCATTTATCCACATTCTCCATTTCTGAAAACAAACATGGAAATAAGCACTTCCGTCATCCAACAGGAATAAAGCAGGTGATGACACATGTGTTGCTAGGGGGCTGAGGGAAACAGAGACCTGAGCAGTCACTTTTGCAGCTGCTCTTTCCACAGGACTCTGAGATGCTTCCACTCCGAGAGAGGCAAACTGACTATCCTGGGTTGAAGACAACCAGAGAAGCCACAGCTTCTAACTTCTAGGCATGAAAACCTTAGAACACACCATCGATTCTCCCCATGATTTGCAGAAACAAAAGTTACCATGCAGAAATCCCATGACTGGGTCCAGACAACCCTAGGTAAAAATGACCCTGGATTCCCATGACATTTGAACCTGGCATTGATGATTTCCAGGACACTTCCAGTATGAGAAAGGAGTTCGGCAAGGCTGTATACTGTCGCCCTGCCTATTTAACTTATATGCAGAGCACATCATGAGAAAGGTGGGGCTAGATGAATCACCAGTTGGAATTAAGACTGCTGGGAGAAATATCAACAACCTCAGATATGCAGATGATACCACTCTCATAGCAGAAAGTGAAGAGGAACTAAAGAGCCTCTTGATGCGGGTGAAGGAAGAGAGTCCTAAAGTTGGCTTGAAACTCAACATTAAGAAAACTAAGATCATGGCATCCGGTCCTCTCACTTCCTGGCAAATAGATGGGGAAGAAATGGAGGTAGTGACAGATTTTATTCTCCTGGGCTCCAAGATCACCTCAGACAGGGACTGCAGCCAAGAAATTAAAAGACGCTTGCTCCTGGGGAGGAAAGCTGTGGCAAATCTAGACAGCATACTAAAAAGCAGAGACATCACCCTGCCAACAAAAGTGCATATAGTCAAGGCTATGGTTTTCCCAGTTACAATGTATGGTTGTGAAAGTTGGACCATAAGGAAGGCTGAGCGCCGAAGAATTGAGGCCTCTGAATTGTGGTGCTGGAGGAGACTCCTGCGAGTCCCTTGGACAGCAAGGCGATCAAACCAGTCAGTCCTAGAGGAGATCAACCCTGACTGCTCTTTAGAAGGCCAGATACTGAAGATGAAACTCAAATACTCTGACCACCTAATGAGAAGGAAGGACCCCCTGGAGAAGAGCCTAATGCTGGGAACAATAGATGGCAAAAGAAGAAGGGGGCGGCAGAGGATGAGGTGGCTGGATGGAGTCACTGAAGCAGTCGGTGTGAGCTTAGATGGACTCCGGGGGATGGTGGAGGACAGGAAGGCCTGGAGGAATGTTGTCCATGGGGTCGCGATGGGCTGGACACGACTTTGAGACTAACAACAACATTGATGACTTCTTGGTATGTCTTTTTTTGTAGATTGTGTGAAAAGCTACCAGACCAACAGTGAGGAAAGCATGGACAAGTCTCCCCATTTCAGTATATTCAGAGTGATCCAAACAGTTTCTGAACAGCATCCTTCACCTATTTCCACTGCAGCTGCCACTGGCTAACTATTATCTTTTCTATAAAAGGAACCGAAAAAGCTCTTATTTCTAGATCTTCTTCCTGCACTGTCTACACAGTTTGCCATGGTATCATGGATGACATAAGACTAAATTTGCATCTTATCTGAAATCATACAAAGTCCAGCTCCAGTAAGTTGAAGGCACATTTGGAGCGTGGCTAGAAAGGGTGTCAGACACCTCCGCTGCTGTGGGAAGTGACAGCCTAACTCTATTTATCATGGCATTCCTTTGCTACTTCACTTGCTGTATCTGAGATACAACCAATGTGTGACAAACAAGCTGCTCTAAACCAGCTTCAGCTTCCCCCTTGGCAATGCACTGTCATAGTAACCAAACAACTGGGTCATCTCTAGCCTCATTTTGTTCCGTTGTCACTGAATCAATTGGGGGATAGGAATGGCCACAACGCCAGTGTAAGGGACTGTGAATTTGTGCCACTGTTTCAAATAGAAGCTGCTTTCGCTGCCTGGCCCAGTTCTTAAGACAATAAAAATGCATTGGACATGATCGTTTGCCAGGGAGTGGATGCTCTGGAGAGACAGCAGTGCTGTCACGATTTTTTAAGTGCCTCGTCCTGAAGGAAGCTGCCATCTTCTTTCCAGGGGCAGTCCTACAATTAGGCACAGCCTAAGAGATGGCCACCTCAGCTGGCAGATACTGGTGGGATGAGAAGCAGTGGTAAAGTGTTGGGAGGACAAAGTTGCACCTGCCAAACAGAGTGGCCACTTCAGAAGAGGAAATGCATCATACAAGAGGCAAAAGAGGACACTGATTTGCATATACTGTGATGTCTGCATATATGTAAATTTAGAATTTTAAAAAATCATTTAAATAGAAATACAGTGCCTCTCACCATAGTGTGCAAAATTGTGACCAGGTGATTTGACTGCTTTGTTTGGTCTGCACTTCAGGTGGTAACTGCTAATTGACAATTGCAAGCTTTTCTCTCTGAAGGCCCTGAGTTAACAAAAATGCCTGGCATTGGTTGTAGTTGGGGTCATTTTTGACCCCAAATGTGCTGCAGGCACAAAAAATGCTGCATTTAGAAAGCTTTTGTTCTGGTTGAAATTTTCTCCCAAGAGGTTTCACTCAACGTAACAATGGTTTTCAGCACACAGCAAGAGCAGGGAGTCTAAGGTGTAATCTTTCCTGAGGCTATGTAAAATGAGAAAAACTGCAAACATTTCTTGACCCATTGATTGTTTCCCTGCATAATAATAGTTTGGCAATCTAACTTGAAAAAAATCATAGCATAACTTTCCTTGAATGGATTTTAATTCTGTTTGCCTGAGGTTTTAGCTAAGAATCTTAGCTTTTTAAAAAATCACAGGATAGTCTAAATCAAACCTTTTGCTCCTTTGTTTGGGGCCTCTTATTTGTGGTTTGAAAAGGCATAAAGAACCCTGTAGAACAATTCCTATGGAGACATTGGGGTACTTTGTGCCCTGGGCATTGTGGGGGGTGGAGAGAGACATGAAATGCAGCGGGCTGAAAGACAGCAACTTTTTAAACTAGGCATTTGGGACAGAAGATTTAATCATGCACTCTGGTCTATTTCTGCATTTAGAACTGTGTGTATGGCGATGCAAGCATCTTGCTGTCTTTCCCCACCTTAAGGGCAGGACCCAGAAGGGTGGAGGAGAAAGCCACTGTTGCTGCATTTCCAGGCCTTTGCTGAGCCACAGTGGCCACCATCTTTCTTCCCTAAAAGCCACCACAGCTGCTTTTCTTGGAACTTGGCCCGTGCAAGCTAAACAAACAAACTTATGCCACAGCCAGCCATTGTGGGCCTGCCAGGGCGCAGGGGCGGCAGGGCTTTCGCCGCGACAGCCAGGCGACCGTTCTAGATCAGGTGTGCCTGACCCTGCAGTGCCTCGGACTTCCCTTCCTGTGAGCCCCAGCCAGCCCGGCTAAGGGTCAGGAATGCTGGTGGCAGCAGTACACACCGCCTGCAGTGCCCCAGCAAGGCCTGCCAGGGACGCTGTGCGAACACAAGGAGTCCTCCAGGAAACCCGCGAAGAGGGCCGGTGCGACCGGGAGGTCGGCTTGGTCCTCAGAGGCAAAAGGCCAGGATGCAGTTTGAAGGCAGGAGCCAAACGCAGCGGAGGCGGCTTGCGCCTGGTAGGACCGGCCGGCCGCCCTCGCACTTGGCCGACACGCCGCTCTCTGCTGCCCCCTCCCGGCCGGGGCAAGCCAAGAAGCCCTTTTCTCACCCGCGCCGCGCGCATCCAGGTTCAAAAGCGGGCCTATCTTAGGACGACGTCTCAGTTGAGCACTTGGCGTCCCGGGGCGTCCTTCCCTCCCCCGGCCCTGCACCTGAGCGGTGGAGGTGTGCGTGGCTCGTGCAACAAGTGGCGGGGCGGAGGGTGGCGGGTGCAAAGCACGAGCGCCGCGCCCCGTTTCTCGCCGATTTCTTTTCTCCTCGAGTCCCCTCTCCGTTGCCTGCCTTTCCTCACGTGCCGATCGCAGGACTCCGGCACGGGGGCGGCGCGCACGTGAAGACGCACCCACTCCTTTCTGCTCCGTTCCTCCTCCTCGGAGGGTAAGAGCTTTGTGCGAAGTGAGGAGGGGCTTCGAGCGCCCCTTCTCCGCCGACGGACTCAGCCCTCCTCCCGCTGCTGCTGCTGCTGCTGCGGAAAAAGGGGGGCGGACCCCCTCCCTTTTCCTTCCTGGAAAAAATACGCGCGCGCGCGCGCGAAATGCAACGCCTCGCTCGCGGAGTCCGAGGGCAGCCTCGTTGGCCGATGGAGCGGCAGCCCGGCCCGCTCGGGCGCGCTCCGGCTTCCCCCTCCTTGGGCGTGTGAGGTGGGGCATGACCCAACAGGCGCGCTTGTGGGGATGGATCTCCAAGCGGTCAGATTCTTGTGCTGCTGCTGTTGGCTTCTCCTCTCCGGTCTGCCTCATACCCAAGGTAGGATCGACCCCCGGGGGAGGGTGATTTGAGCGCACACGCATCCCCCCCCCCGGGCGGCTCTCCCTGCAGACCTCTTCGGGCGAGCGCTGCGAGCGGCCTCCCCCGCCCACAGTACAAGCCGGAGCGTGTCTCCTCGGAAGTCAGCCCCACACTGGAGACATTCGGAAAGAAACCGGACAGCCGTCTGAGTGGGATGGTGTAAACTGGTGTCCTGCACTGAGCAGTGGGTTGGACTCGGTGACCTGCGTGGGCAAACCAACTCTACTATTCTGTGACTCTATGATCTTATCACCTCTGTCTTGGGAGGTGCAAGGCGGTCCTCTATCTCCTTTCCTGGGAGTAAGTCGCCTCCAACTCAGTAGCGCTTACTTCTGAATAAACGTGCCCATCATTGCACTCCTGTTCCATTAAACGCCAGGGGATTTACTTCTGATTTGCCACGAATAGAATCGCAGCGCCAGTAGCCATAAACTGGGCTTTCTCTCTTTGGGAATAGAACGGGATCCTGCTAGTCCTGTACTTAGATAGGAAGAGCCCTTTTTAGAGAGTTTTGTTCAATGCTTTCCTCCTACAATTTGAAAAAGTGTGTGTGAGGCACGGGGTGAGGAGAGAGAAAGAGTAGTTTGCATTAGATTCACACACTTGTTCCCAGTTTAATGTACCAATCCGAATTAACCCCATTTCCAGTCTGGAGTAATACAGTTGTTATTCATAATCTCCATTAGGAAATAAACTCTATTTTTCATACATCATGTCTTTGCTCATAAGGGAGGTTGGGAATTGTGCATTCAGGGACTGAACCGCAGCTGCCAAAGAGGTAGCAATTCTAGGGACATTGCAAACTTTCACCCAAACACAGTCCTATTTTTAACAGAATCAAACAGTCGTTACTATTTCCCAGAAAGCTTTTCTACTGGCAATTTCTTCCAATTACAATAATAAATCCATCCCAATTCAGTGAACTACTGTCTAGCCTGTGTCCTGCATCATCTTCTGCCTCTGCTGTAATTTATGTCTGGTTAGGTTCACTACTTAAAATAAACCCTGATGCTTTCAGCAAGTTGGTAAAGTGCTGGATGAATACATTTGCTTTACCTAATAATATGAAACACAGGTTAGATAAATTTGCTTGTCTTTGAATTATGTCATATAGAAAAGTTACATTTATTGTTTCAGAATTCAGCACTCCTAAGCCCCTTTGATTTCAGTGGGAGAGATGTGGTTATACGCTCTTAACTCTGCCATTGAAATGGAGCTCAAGACTGCGGAACTTTTATGTGCTAATTTTCTGAGTAATTATGAATAGGATAGTATTGTCAGCATGCTGGTTTTTCATGCATTTGCACTTATATGTGCAAAAGCACACAGAGAAATCTGAAATGATAACATTTGGTTCTGTTAAATGTTTATCATTTTACACCCAATTTATTGTGTTTGTGATCAGCTGCAAACACTGGCTTGCAGTAGCTCAGCTCCTATGTAGAAAAATGAATTAGCCTTGAAATAGTCATGTCCTTTAAATAGATCATATGTCTTGTGAATAAACTTTGGTTAATCAGATAGATAAGATCTGATATGGCAATTTCCCCCATTATATAGCAGAAGCACATCCAGTCCGGGTGAGTTCAGTGGGTTTCAATGCAATCCTTTACATATGTACGCAGATGTAAGTGCCATTCTGTTTGGTGAGGCCTACTCCAAACTGTTTGTGTGCAGGGCCTCAGCTTTATGCCTTTTAGCACGCACAATGCCTGCACATCATGTGTTTAGGGAATTCCACATAGGAATCTTATTCTACAAAATCAGCAATGCAGTGAGCTTCTGATGACTCTTCCTTGTCTGAACCAGTTTTACTGAGTTTTTCTCAGTGAAACTCCATTGCTATCATGCTGCAGAATATTTGGAAGCCAATTGGGGGCTGGTAGGAATCCCTTTGTATATACAGCTCGCATGCATAGTCCTTGAAGTAAGTTCCCTTGAAATCTGTGGGATGTCTTTGCAAGTGAAAGTTTCAAGTCAATTGATACAATCAAGCATGACAGCATGACTTTTGCTGGATGTAGATGACATCTTGGTGCGACAGCAATTTTCATAATTCAGAAGGTTCTAGCCTATTTTGTTTTCCGCTCCAAAACTAGTTGCAAGGGCGGTCGGTAGCAAACTGTTGCAGCATCGAGTGCCTACAGTTTAGGATTCCAGGCTCTTCTCCTCCTGTCTCCTCATATTCAGACCCTCTTCCCTAGGTGCTAGTCCATGAGCCCATATCGAACCAGCCTTATGCCAAGTACACTGGCTACCAGTGACAGTCTGGGACCAATTTAAAGTGCTTGTACTTGCATATAAAGTCCTAAACAGGGTCCTGGGTGCCTCAAGGATTGCCTGCTCCTGTATGACCCTACCTGTCCCTTACGATTGAGCCAGGAGGTCCTTCTTAGGGAGCCATCCCTTACGGCGGTGAGGGGGATGTTAGCAAGAAGCAGGGCCAGTGTGGTGTAGTGGTTAAGAGCTGGGACTGGGACTCAGGCGATCTGGGTTCTAGTCCCCACTCAGCCATGGAGCCAACTGGGTGACTTTGGGCCAGTCACAGACTCTCAGCCCAACCTACCTCACAGGGTTGTTGTTGTGGGGATAAGATGATGGAGGAGATATAAGCTGCCTTGAGCCCTTTGTAGGAAAAAGGCAGGATATAAATTGCAATATAAATAAAATAAAAAGCAGTTGCACCCCACCTCTGGAATAGGCTCCCGAGAGAAGTGCACCTGGCACTGATGCTGCTAGCATTTTGGTGCTAGGCAAAGACTCACCTTTTCTCCAGGTATTTTAAGAATGGATTTGAATGGCTGCTGGTTTTTATATTTACCCCATGGTTGGTTTCAGTGGATTTTAGTTTAAATTGGTTTATTTAATGTTTTATATTATATTATAATTTTGATATATTATCTTTTATATTTGGATTATGTGTTAATATGTTTTGAATATGCTCATTTAATATTATTGATTTTAGAATGTTGTGTTGTTCTTATATTGTGAGCCATGCAGAGAGCCCAGATATGAGCTATTGTAGAGGTGTGTAAATTCATTAAATAAATATGTTGCAAATCTTATTATTTTAGGAGTTGATTGCAAACCTGGTTGTCATCCAGTAAATGGATTTTGTGAAGTTTCAAGTGAATGCAGGTAAATTAACCAACAGTATTTTTGCTCTTGCTTCAATTAATCATGTTTTAATTTTAATTTAGTTGTCAGCAAACAGTGCCTAAGAATAATTTGTCTGAAAAATATGATTTAGTAACAAATGTCTTAATTAGAACTGCATGATTGTTTTTTCCATACTTAATTTATTATACTTGTAGTAATGAACATTTAAAAAAAAAGAATAGCACAGTTTAATATGTGACATAAGAGATTTCCCAACACATTATAACAATAATTACAGCCATAAATGTTGCTGCAGAGAAAGAAATGCATGCAAATAGTGTTATGTAAGACACAATGAATTCCGATTTCTGTGACTCCAGCTTGCACATTCTGCAGCTTGTTTCAGGTCCCCTGCATTTTGCAAACTTGCAGGTTGTATTCCCTCTTTGGGGGTGGATTTATCTGTGCTATTGCAAATTAGCACAAGCACAATGGAATTCTGGTTAAGAAGAAAAGAAAATCCAATTCTTTCAATAAGAAAATGACAAATGATGCCTGGCCATCCTCAAGATGCTGACCGAATGGGTCTAACCAAGTCCGTGCCTCTCTGCCTCTAAATACATGTGTTTAGCACTCGTCCCTTGATCTGGAACTGCATGCAGTCTGGCTCCTACGGGGATTTCATTACAGCATGTCATGTCCCTGCTGGAGGATTTCTCAGAGGAACACCAGAGCCTCCCACTGTTCCTGAGGCTCAAGACCCATCTGGGCCAGAAAGCCGAGAGGAGATTTCAGTCATGCTCACCCAGAACTGATCCCTGCAAGAGTATCACAGGCTGAAGAGGCCGACCAGGCTCCTCAAACTCAGAAGTACCCGGCTGCAGTAATCTCCTTGCTGCTCAGGAGTAAGGGGGCTCCTCAAGAAGAGATGCTTTCCAGAGGCTGTGATAAGCTGCAGCTGGATCCTGGATGGGTTCTGGAAGCTGCTGCTTAAGGAGAACACTTGAGAAGAACAATACCACCCTTTCAACTCTGGCTTCTTGCTACCCAGACCATGTGTTATGACTGATGTGTCATGCTGCTGCTGCAGCCTGGACTCCTTCATTTTGTGTCTGGACTGAGTGGCATGGAGTGGTTGAGGCCCCATCGGTGCGGGGGTTCAAAGACAGGCTGGACATGCACATGGTGGGCATGTCGTGAGCGGAGCCGGCTGGGGCCGAGGGTCAGACTAGATGGCCCAGGAGGCCCCTACTGACTCGCTCTGTTTCTTTGTTTCGGTGACATGTCTTTGCCTGCTCTGATGCACTCCCGCTTTAGCCTGGCTCAGCAATAGTGGGACAAAGCAGTAGCAGTTGTGCTGATCAGCTCTTGGTAGGGAGCAACACAAGGGCCGAATCTGACCCTTCCCTCTTACACACCTGAATAATGTTGCTACTGAGGTTTGTGGAGGGCTCCATATAATGACTGGATCCGGGTTCAAAGCAGGTGATTCTTTATCCAGCAAGAGGTCTGCATTGGAAGCAGGCTTCCACCCAGGTACGGCTGGGACAAGGAACCGCCAGCCTGTGGGGTGGATTCAGCTCATGGGGATTCCTCAGTCTCTTTACAAACTTCCTTCCTAAGCTCTTCCCTCTCTCCTAGGCCCTTGCCAGTGCTCAGTGCTAATGAAAGGTGGCCTTTCTCTAGTGCCATGCAAGAAAAGGCAGTCCTTTTATCCACGCAAAGAGGCACAGGGCTGACTTCCTTCTCTCTACAGGGAGGAAGGAGGCTGATGCCCCAAGGAAGCTGACGGCTCCTGTATCAGTGGGGCTCCTCCTCTCCAAAGAGGCTCATCACCATGGATAGCTCTGAAAAAGCTCAAAATAAAAGCCACAATAGGTAAGGCGCCCCACTGACACAGGAGCCACCATCCTGTCCTGCTGATGACTCCAGGATGTGGAGCTTCAGGGAGTCCCTTCCCTGGTGTCATCCCATGCCCATGGGGCCGGAAAACTTCCCTGGTCATGATCTGCAACCACCACATGTGCTTCCAGAGAAGAATTAGCTTTATCTTTATAGGGTTTTATAGAATGGTGGGCTCTGGACGACACGGCCTTCCATTTGTAACCCTCCTGTATTTTCCCATCTTTTCCAATCTTACCGGGAAAAAAAGTGTTACAGAGGAAATGGCAGACAAATTGCACAGGGCCTTCTGAATGGAAGTGCTCAGAGGGTCCTGTGTAAGGTAATACCCAGTACGGTAGTTTAGAGTCTTGCAGCAAAAATATCTGCATCCTTCTCCTATGCTACTTGGCAAGGAAGGGATAATTCCAAGCATGCAAATTATGCCTTTGGAGGGGGTGGCGTCGCCACTGAAGTGAATGGGGAAGCCTGCATGCTAATGGTCTTACAGGTACTGGAAAGCAGAGATGGTTCTGAATTGGAGTGGTAGAGTGAAACTCTAGAAAAGAATGGATTGTCAGGGCAGGGACTTTGTAGGCAAAAGCCAACTGTATTAGTTAGGCAAGGAACCTAAAATACCATGAAATATTTCTGCAATATTGCTATATTGAGATATTTAAGAATATCTCTGCAAAACAGGAATAGCGGAAAGCCAGTTAATTAGTCTAGAATACTGCTTCCTTTTAAATTATTATTTCTCCAAAATCTTGGTCATGGGATTTTTCCCCTTTGTTTTCTGTCTGTTCATTGTTTTTAGGCATAGGAAGCTGCCTCATCCCAAACCAGGCTGCTGGTCCATCTACCCCAGTATTGGCAACTCTGGCTGGCAGTGTCTCCCTAGGGTTTTAGTCAGGTTCTGTTCTAAAAGATGCCAGGAATCAAATTTGGAACCTTCTGCAAGCAAGGCAGCTGTCCTACCCCTGAGCTATGACCCTTCCCTGCCAAATCAGCAGTTAAATTAAGCAGTCTTGTACTTGGAGTGTCTTGTATGATGGTTTCCAGATTTTGCAAAAGAGATCTTAGTCTGGCTTGTTTTCCTTCTTTCCTTCTTAGGTGTCAGCCAGGTTGGCAAGGCCCTTTGTGTGATCAGTGCATACCTTTCCCTGGTTGTGTGCATGGAACCTGTGCCAAACCGTGGCAGTGCATGTGTGAAGAAGGATGGATTGGCAGCCTCTGTGACACAGGTTTGCCAACAGTTGCCTTTCTGGGTGGAAGAAAAGCAGATCTAGCTGCATCCCACCAAACGGTTACAGCTCCATCTGGTGTTAAAGATCAACAGTTATTTTAATAGTGCTTACTTGTTTCTTTACTTTGTGTTCTTTGCAGTGGAGATGGCTCATTGCTACTTAGAGGATCAGGTACCTGGATAAACAGTGCTCCGACTGCCAGGTGTTTTCTTAAACTTGAAAACTGTTGTGTCCAGTCATCAGCCAGAATTGGTTTAAAGCACCGTACCTGGGGGACTGCTTGGGTTCTGTCTCCAAAGCAACCATAGGTGGTGGATAGATTGGATTGGGACAGTGGAGCCAGGTCTTTGAAGCTCCCCCCGCTCCCCCCCCCCCAGTATTGCTTCCTTGACCAAAATCATGTGCCATCTCCAGAATGGTAATTGGCTCAGTAGTGGGGAGGGGAAGCTTCCTTACCTTGCCTCCCCAGTGGAACTAAGGGTGCTGCCCCCTGCCCACTTCTTGTATGACTGGAAGTGGACTGGGTCAGGCATCTTTTCATGGACTTCCATCTCTAAGATGGGCTGCAACCTGCATTTCTTTTAATACACTAAACGAATTTGTGCAAATCAAGTGGTTTGTGTAACTTTACACCAATCTGTACACATTGTAATAGATTCACATGCTTTTCAGGTGCCAATATGCATTAAACAGGTGAATAATGCATATTGCACAATTTTAAATGGTTTTTTTTAAAGTGCAAACTGTGGCCCATCTTAGACAAGGTGGAATGTGAGATCACATGACTCACATCATAATAACTTGGGGGTTGTGCAGTGCTGGTGAACCAGAATCCAAGCAACCGGGTTGTGAAAATCCATTGGATGCTCAGCCTGCTATTCGATTCCTCACACCTCCCTTAGTGGGGCCAATCAAAAGTTGATCAGCAGCCAGGATACCCAAAATCTAGCTTCTTTCCTCAAGAGCTTGCCTATCATCTGCAGTCTTCATCTGAGGGCCGGTGCTACGGCCTACCAAGAACGTGCATGGGCCCATGGGATGGGCCTTTTCTGCCTTTTAGACTCACCACAGAGGCAGCCATGCCACAGAACCAGCACAGAAACTGGTTCCACTGACCAGCAAATAGAACTGACCTGCGATGGAGTGGAGCCACAGGGTTGTAGGCCAGTACATTGTGAGAATCAGGGACACTGACGCCTGCTGCCTCCAGGCTTTCCTGTTTCCCTCTGAGCTTAAGCTGCAGTCTCCAATAACTTGGAAGAAAACAGATTTTCCTAGCAAAGAAGTTTGGGGTGCCTTGGTCTTGAATTACAAGTCCCATTAGCATGACAAAAGTCAACTCAGATTGATTGTTCAACAAAGAGCCCTTCAGCTTGGGACTTAGTTGTTGGCATGGCTATGGGGAGTCTCATGATGGGGACGTGCATTTCAAAATTTATCACTGCACCACTGGGATGGATGCTCAGTATCTGCACTGAGGAAACCCAGTGTACTGTATGGAGGGGAGGGCCCATCACACAGTGACAGAACGCAAGCTTCAGGGTGTTGGGTCCCAGGTCAACCCTTGCCACTAACATGCGGCTTGCACCTGTTGGGGAGGAATTACAGCTCAGTGGTGGGGCAAGGCTTCGTGTGAAGGCATTCCCAGTTTCAATCCCTGCTTGTTTCTATGCTCAGGGTCACAAGAATGGTAGCCAGGTTGGCAGGGACGACATATGGGGAGAGACTGGGGGAACTGGGTCTTCACAGCCTGGAGAAGAGGAGACTCTGAGGGGATCTTTAGTGACTTTCAGATATGTGAGGGGATGTCATGTGGAGGAGGGCCAGGACCAGGTCCTGTTCTTCCCTGCAGTGGACAGCAGGATGAGTTCCAGTGGGACAAAGCTCAAGGAACCAGGCTTCAGTACTTCCTGATGGTTAAGACCCCTAGGATATGGAATAGGCTTCCAAGGGAGGAGGTGGGAGCCCCATCAGTGAGGGTGTTCAAGGAAAGCTTGGACTATCACATGAGCAGGGCCAGATGGAGTCAGGTCAGGCTAGATGGCCCGGGAGGACCCTTCTGACTCACTTTTTTTCTATGTCTCCAGCTTAGAAAGGGACAGGTGATATGAAAGACCTCCGCCTGGGATGCTTGGGAGCCATTGCCAAGCAATGCCAGTGGCCAAAGAGGCCGTGTCTAATGCAGCAACCTCGTTTCCTTGACATCTCCCATGAAATGCCAGGCGTAGAAGGGTTAGGAAAGCATGCCAGCTGAGACCTCAAAGAGCCGCTAGCAATGTTTGGGGAGATGGGCCAGCAGTCTGACTTTTCATGAAGACGGACCTGCCATGCAGTCATCAGAATATGTGTTGGTTTTTCCGTTGTTATTGCAGATGTTCACCCGTGTGCTTCAAAGCCTTGCACAAATAACTCAGCCACTTGCATAGAGACTGGCAATGGTGGATACATCTGCTTGTGTGCTCCAGGATACACAGGGAAAAGCTGTCATGTGAAAAAGGGACCTTGTATAGTTAATGGGTAACTATGGATCAAAATTGTTTGCTTTTATTGCTTGTTGTTGATCTTCCATGCTTTATTTGGGGTGCAGAACCTCAGACCTGGGATTCCATTCTTGCCTCTTGGGGTTCCCAAGTAGGTGGTGCCTTTGTCCTTTCCCCCAGCCATCAATTGTTGGGCAAGTTCTTGACTTTGTTGCAGCTTCCCCCACCCATTCTAAAATAGGGAAATGGCTCTCCCAGGCACTAGTTACTGGGAGTTAGTACTCAAAAATGAAATACACTGGTCCTTTCCAAAAGGCCCCTTTTGCCTTTGTCCCTGCCCACCACTGGAATACGGTGCCCAAGAACATTGTGGAAAGAGGCTATGGCCCTCAGACAAAAGAGCCTCTGTACCTGCAGGCTCTGGCATACCAGCAAAGCAGGTACTATGAGATCAGTTTATGTATTTATGTGCTCACGTGCCTGCCCTATTCATCTCTTAACTAGTAGGTGAGGTTAATTTTTGCAATGAAAGGCGTGTGTGGCTGAAGAAGGGCAAACACCCCTCTCATCCCACATGCTCTCACTTGGGGCGCTTTCCTTCCCAACCCAGTTTCGGGGCTCAGCGGGGAGAAAAGAGGCGAAAGCAACCAAGCCTGGAAAAATAAGGGGGGTGGAATGGGTCTGGTTCCCCGCTCTTCTCTTTGTGACTGCTGGCGGGGGTGGCCTGCATGATACCACCTCTCCGAAAGCCGTCTGGCTGTCTAAGCACCACACTGCGCTAGCTCGCCACATCAGGCTAACAGTATAGTGGTTAGAGTGTTGGACTGGGAGTCAGGAGATCCGAGGTCAAGTCCCACCGAGACCGTGAAACTAACTGAATGATTTTTGGGCCAATCAGTGACTTGCAGCCTACCCTACCTTGCAGGGTCCTTGAGAGGATAAAATGCAAGCTGCAAAGGGCAGGAAATAATTGTATAAATGAATGGGCTATACATGTAATCATACATTTGGGATTAAAATGGGATAGAGGTCAGAGAGAACCACACTGAGGTTTGGGGCAGGGCAGAACTCAGTCTAAAAGGGGATCGTTTCCACCCTACTAATGGCCTTCTCACTCTTCTTGTGTCGAATGACAGCTCTCCTTGCCAGAATGGAGGCACCTGCGTGGACAACGATGGATTTGCACCTCACGCCTCGTGTCTGTGCCTTCCTGGGTTCACCGGACACTTTTGCGAAATTGACCTCGATGACTGCGAGCCCAACCCGTGTGAGCACGGAGGCACGTGCGTGGACGTCGGCAGGGGCTTCCGCTGCCGGTGCCCCACCGGTTTCAGGGGCACGCTGTGTGGCAGCCGCTCAGTGGCCTGTCTCAGCAGCCCCTGCGAAAACGGGGGCATTTGCCGTGAGCGCCCTGGCAGAGGTTTTAAATGCATTTGCAAACCACATTTTCTTGGGGTTACCTGTGCTGTTCCCAGTAGAAACACGAGTGTGAGTCTAGCAGCTCCGCACCAGCAGAAACACCATCGACCCCTGAAAGCTCATCACAGCCCTGTCCACATGCAAGAACGGGAAATCTTGACGATCAAAGAGACGATTGAAAATAGGCACCCTTTGCTGAGTAAGAGCCAGGGGATCTGCTTCATCGTCCTCAGTTTGCTTACTTGTCTCATTGTGCTGGGCACCACGGGGATTATCTTTTTCTCCAAATTTGAAATGTGGCTCGCCAATGCCCGATACAGCCAGCTGGTGCGCAAAGAGAGGGATTGCTTTCTGAAGACCAGGGATGGTGAAAACCTTCCCGTAAATATAATCTTTCCAGAGAAAATGTAACTGATTAACAAATGAGGATTTATCCAGCCGTCGAGGCTCCTTGTTCAGAACATCCCGTTCAGAAATGCTACATGGAGCTTGTGTGGCTCGCTCTTGTTGTGCAGCTGGTCAGCTTCTCAGTCTTGCTCATGAAAACAATGGCTGCCTTTGGGACCAGTAGATGAAGAAGAAACAATCCCCTTTTTGTGCCCCTCAGAGACATTTTCATTTCCAGTACACACTCACACAAATAGTATTGCGCAAACCCATGAATTTTAATTTAGGTCGCAATCCTATATTCATTTAAACTAGAAGTACATTCTGATGAACTCAGTGGGCCATAGTTCTACATAGGCATATATAGGCTTGAACTCCTGTTTCATTTGTGTTTTTTAAAGTTAGACACACCTTTGTTAAATAAGAGAATTGTTCTCATAATCTGTAGCATGTGTGACAATGGTGATACTTTAGATCATTTTCCATGCTTATTTTTAATAAACAGTAGTTAAGGGCTAATTATTTATTGCTTACTGCATTTATATCCTGCCGTTTTCCTAGAAGGCACTTACTCTGTGCTGCTGCTTCTCTCCATTTTATCTTTAAGGTCATGTAAGTTAGACCAGGTTAAGAATCCGTGGTTGATCCAAAATAAACCAGTGAGCTTCATAGCTCCAATGGAGCAAAGCTCAGGGAGCCAAGGTTCCATTTAGATGCCAGGAAGCACTTCCTGACAGTCAGGACCCCGAGGGTGTGGAATGGGCTTCCACGAGAGGTCATTGAGGCCCCATTGGTGCGGGTGTTCAAGGATATGCTGGACATCAACATGGTGGGCATGTCATGAGCGGAGCCGGCTGGAGCCGGGGGTCAGTCTAGATGGCCCAGGAGGCCCTTTCTGATTCGCTCTGTTTCTATGTTTCTGTAGCTGAGTGGGGACTTGAACTGGAGTCTGCCAAGTCCCAGTCCTGGGTGCTTGTTGTCCTTATTGCCACTGACCTAGGTGTTGGCTTTATGCTGGCTCAGACATTTATCAAGCTTATGCTCCATCTAGTTCATCTGGTGAGGAGCATCTTCCCTTACCTTCAAGCACACACACCTTGGAAGAGCCTTGCAGAATCAGCTTCATTCTCCAGGTATCCCGCCAGCCAGTTTTCCACAGTGACCAACCAGTTGCCTCTGGGAAACCACATGCAGAACAGGAAGTCAGTAGCTCTTGTCCTTTGGGGCTCCCCAGAAGCTGGCATTCAGTGACAGGCTGCCTCCAAACCTGGCAGGAACAATGGGCGTTGTTAGTTGCAAAGTCACGTCTGACCCATCACGACCCCATGGACAACATTCCTCCAGGCCTTCCTGCCCTCCACCATCCCCCGGAGTCCACCTAAGCTCACACCGACTGACTCAATGACTCCATTTAGTCACCTCGAACAATGGGTAGCAGTAACCATGTTTGCAGTTCGCATGGTGCTTCCTATGCTCGGAGCACTTCATTTTGCTTATGTAATCATTTTGCTTTCAACATCCATATAAGGTGAGCCATTACAGAAGACAGAATCAAGAGTGAAGGGGATCTTGATAGGCTGGAGTGCTGGGCTGAAAAGAACAACATGATATCCAACAGGGACAAATGCCAAATACTACAGCTAGGGAAAAAACCCCAAATGCATCATGACAAGATGGGAAATACGTGGCTCAACAGTATTGCAAGTGAGAAGGATCTTGGGATTGTAGATCGATAGGAGTCAACAATGTGATGTGGCTGCAAAAAAGGCCAAATGCTATTAGGCAGCATTAATAGAAGTATTACTTACAAATCATGAGACGTATTGGTTCCCCTTTACTCAGCACTGGTGAGGCCTCATCTGGAAGACTGTGACCGGTTCTGGGTACCACAGTTGAAGAAAGGTGCAGACAAGCTGGGAAGGGTTCAGAGGAGAGAAACAGGGATGATCCAGGGACTGGAAGCAAAGCCCTGTGAGGAGAGATTGAAAGAACTGGGCATGTTTAGCCTTGAGAAGAAGACTGGAGATGAGGTTTGACAAGCACTTGAAGATCTGTCACAAAGATGAGCGCCATGATTTCTTCTCAATCATTCTAGAGTGCAGGACATGGAATAATGGGCTCAAGTTACAGGGAGCCAGATTCCAGCTGGACATCAGAGAGAATGTCCTGACTGTTAGAGCAGTACAACAATGGAACCCATGATCTAAGGAGGTGGTGGACTCTCCCATCCTGGAGGCAATCAAGAAGCAGCTGGACAGCCATCCGAGAGGGATGCTTTAACTCGCTGAGCAAGGGGTTGCACCCAAAGGCCCCTGGCCCCTTCTAACTCTTCTGTGATGCTATGATTATGATTACCTCCCATTATTCCTGATTGCGGGTGGGACCTGAGGCCCATGGGGAGTGACTGAGCAAGATAAGCACTCTGAGAGACTTCCCGATTCATAGCTCAGTCTTT
Organism: Varanus komodoensis; assembly: GCF_004798865.1. NCBI lineage: Eukaryota > Metazoa > Chordata > Lepidosauria > Squamata > Varanidae > Varanus > Varanus komodoensis. The sequence continues at coordinate 51,996,066 of NW_025335761.1, forward strand.
TGGCCTACCCCCCACCTTCAGTGTTTGGAAACTAAGGGTCCCTGTTCCCACTGTACATTAACAAATGCATTTATAGCAGCCACTGATAGACTGAGGTGTGCAATCCTATGCATGTTTAGACAGGAAAATGTTGCACGATTCCCAGTATTCCTGCCGGCCATGCTGCCTGGGGAATTATTTTATTTCATACTGTCCAATATTTGTAGGACTTTTTCTATCTAAACGTGTCCAGGACTGCATCTTAATCCTCCACAGTAAGGATGGGTAATGTGGCTCCAGCGGCCTGCTGGATACTTTTCTTTGCACCCTCCATGGTGCCCTAAATGCCCAGTTTTCATAACATGGTTTCTGACTGGCAGCTGGGCTTGTATAAAATAGGTTTCTGTTGGTGTAGGGAACTGGGTTTGCAGTTCAGACCTTGTATTCTGACTTTTGAGTAGGGTACTGGTCCTTTGTTCGCACAAGTCATTCAGTTGTGGAGCCCAGGACAGTGTCTCAAATTGCCAAATGTGCCCCACAGCCCAGCAAGGTTGCCAGCTTCTGCCAGCTTCTGCTCCATGGCTTCATCTAGTCCCTACGGCTATCCAGTGTAAAACCAGCCTCCACAAGGCATGCATCTTCCTGCAATTTATGTTCACAATCTGAGAAACTTGCATACCTCCCACCTCCCAGAGATGTGGAGCTGGTGGCTACGTAAGGCAGGGCCTTTTGTGTGATAGCACCCTAGTTTTGGAATGCAGTCTAGGCCAAACTTGCATGCTGGCCGGGTGGCTGGTTCCATTGCTTTTTTCAGCCTTTAATGGTGGATGTCCCTTTCTGAAGATACTGTTGCTCCTGGGCTTTTGGGGCGTTGCCTTCTCCGTCTAGGATTATCACAACTTGATGTATTGCATCTTGTTAATTTTATTTGTGTGTTCCCTTGATTGTTCTCTGAGCAGAGGCGTGATCCATAAATTGGCTGAATAAAACATAGGAAATATATAGCAGGTGACACGCACCACAACCCCCCAGGCTCAGTATCCTGATTTGAATTATTTCCTCTTGCAAATGGACTGCATTCCTGTGCATACGGGACTCTGCTTCCCATGTTTTGTGTTGCTTTGGGCATTTGGGAGAGAGAAGGGCAATACAGCTGCTCCTCTGCTTCACAGACTAGAGTCTGGGAACCACCTGGATTAGAAGACGTTGCTTCTCCCCTGTTGCTTCATGAGACAAAGCACTTGTGCAAAGTTCAGTCAAACTACTGTGGTCCAGCTTTGCCATCCAAAAGTAATATTTCCCTTAGCATGGAGATGATGGGAGTTTTAGTCCAACCCACTGGGAGAGCCCCAGGTTGCAGTTAGGGACAGAGAAGAGAACAGTTCCCTTTGCATTTTAATGCAAATTTACCTAATTGCACATTTCTGAGCCAATGCGCAAATCAAAGATAAGTCATCATTCAAAAAGCCTGGAAGATAACTTTGGATTATCTCCAAATTCTGCAATAGATTTTTCCAGTAATGTGTGTACAAAAATTGGAGGGATATGCATACAGAAGTGAGGATATGAATGAAATAACATTCAATGTTCTTCAATGGATTATTGTAGGAAAATAGGCTACAATTTGATAACCATGCTAGGGAAAGTCGAAGGGGTTGGGAAAGAAAGAGGCATTCTTCTTGGTGTGCATTTCAGGGCCAGGGGGACTCGGACTCCTCAGAGGAGGAGGGGGAGCCCTGGGAAACGGTCCTCCGGGCTTCTTGAAAGAAGAGGCAGGAGGACTCATCCCAAGGCTGCCCACACCAGGTGCTCACGTGGACCCCGAGAACAGACACAGTCTGCAACTGCTGGAGGGGGTGGGGAGGATGGGACAGGACCCTGGCCAGCCAGATACAATCCTGGACCCCATGGCATGGCATAGGGGGAGAAGGGGTGGCCAGCTAGAGGGGCAGCTAAGGGGCTGGCTCACCTCCAGAGGGGTGTGGCCCAGGGGTATTTATTTATTAAAACATTTCTATGCCGCCCCTTGCCGAAGCCTCGGGGCGGCTTACAACATCAAATAAAATACACAATACATTAAAACAATAACAATTAAAATATATACAGTAGAATAAAATAAGCCGCCCTGGCCAAATAAAATTCAATAATATTAACATTTAAAATGCTGCTTAAATAAAAAGGTCTTCGCCTGGCGCCGAAAAACAAATAACGACGGCGCCAGGCGGACCTCTCTGGGGAGCGCATTCCATAACTTAGGTGCCACCGCTGAGAAAGGCCTCCTCCGAGTAGCCACCCTCCTAATTTCCTTCACTGAGGGCTCCCGGAGGAGGGCCTCTCCTGCTGATCTCAAGGGGCGGCTGGGCATATATGGACGTAAGCGCTCCTTCAGGTAACCAGGACCCAAGCCGTTTAGGGCTTTATAGGTCATCACCAACACCTTGAATTGGGCCCGGACTTCAATGGGAAGCCAATGAAGCTGCCGGAGAACTGGAGTCATGTGAGTACTCAAAAGGAGGGCTCCTGGAGGTGGTTTCCAGTGTGGGTTCAACAAACTGCTCTGTGCAAGTTCAGAGACTCTCTTTGCTGACTATGCTTTGTTGGATGGGCACTGCAGAATAAAAAGCTCTTGCCCAAGAATGGCCAGTTATTTTGGAAGGGGGAAGGGGGAAACGGGGCTCCTGGCAGCAGGCAGAAGGGGAAAAGGAGGGAATAGGCAGGCAAGCTGGAAGTGGAAGCTGGAGGGAGAGGGGCAGTGCATGCCCACCTGCCTTGGATGGCAGGTGCCCCCACCGGGGCGATTCCACTGACAAACCACTGGCTGCTGCTTGAGAGGTGAGAGGTGGCCGAGATGCAGGGGGAGGGCCTTTGTTTTGGTGATGCTCAACTTTGGGTTATCTTGCCCAATGGTAAGAATGAGGAGGGGGTGGAGGAGGAGGAGGAAGCAGCAGCAGCTCTACTTCATCTTTTTTATATGCTACACTTTTTCAAAGGGAAATCTCAAAGCGGGTTGTACTTATGCACAGATGCGTGATAAATCACACTGTTCCTATTTTTGGAAGTCCCTGTGCCGTTCATGCTCAAGGCATCTTAAATCAGCCCCCAAACAGAAGCTGCACTTTAACTGATGCTTTCATTGAGATTAATTTATAGTGCAACCCAAGACATATTGAATGCTCAAAGTTTCCATTGACTGCTGTGGGAGACTTAAGTGCCTGCAAATTTCTCTGGGATCTATAGAAAACCAGGGGCACCTTCACAATTTAATTCAGGGCACAGTGCAACGCCCCAGACCCCTCTGAACTTGGAGACTAATGAGCATTCTATGCATGAATGAGGTACAGCAATCTCTACCACACCCCACACCATGTATTTGAGCTAAATGACTGTTTTCAGCCTTCTAGAGCAAGTTCCAGAGAGAGGTCAGGATGGAGGCTGGGGTGCCGATAGGAATCCACATAAGCCCTTGGGTGAGGCATCTGCTTAAACCCTGTTTTATTCTCTCCAAGACCCAGGTGCAATCTCAGAGAGGCACAGGTGGTATAATTCTTTCTATGCTGGCTGTGGGGCAAACCAATGGATGCTTGGCCTTCGGCCCCCCAGCTGCAAGATCACAGGATCACCCCATGGCCCCCCAGGTAATGTTGGGATGCTTTTCTCATATCACATACCTTCAAAGGCAAAAGCCCTCTTCATGAAAAGCATTGCATGAAGAAGACTTTTGCCGTGTGGCAATGGTGGTATTATTGGTCATAGCAAACACTCTTTTCCAACAACCCAAGAGACAACTCTACACATGGACATCACCAGACGGTCAACACAGAAATCAGATTGATTATGTGCTCTGCAGCCAAAGAAGGAGAAGCTCTATACAGTCAGTAAAAACTAGAGCAGGAGCTGACTGTGGCTCAGATCATGAGCTTCTGGTTGCAAAGTTTAGGCTTAAATTGAAGAAAGTAGGGAAAAGCACTAGGCCACTCAGGTATGCCCTAAATCATATCCCTGATGAAGATACAGTAGAGGTGACAAATAGATTTAAGGAATTAGATCTGATAGAGTGCCTGAAGAACTATGGATGAAGTTTCGCAACATTGTACAAGAGGTAGCAACTAAAACCATCCCCCCCACAAAAAAAAACAGAAATGCAAGAAAGCAAAATGGCTGTCTGAGGAAGCTTTACAAATAGCTGAGGAAAGAAGGGAAGCGAAAGTCAAGGGAGAAAGAGAAAGATCCAAACAATTGAATGCAGAATTCCAGAGAATAGCTAGAAGAGATAAGAATGCCTTCTTCAATGAACAGTGCAAAGAAATAGAAGAAAACAATAGAATAGGGAGGACTGGAGATCTCTTCAAGAAAATTGGAGATATGAAGGGAACGTTTCATGCAAAGATGGGCATGATAAAGGACCAAAATGGCAGGGACCTAACAGAGGCAGAAAAGATTAAGAAGAGGTGGCACGATTACACAGAAGAACTATACAAGAAAGAGCTTAACGTCCCTGATAACCACGATGGGGTGGTCACTGACCTCAAGCCAGACATTCTGGAATGTGAAGTCAAATGGGCCTTAGGAAGTCTGAGCAACAACAAAGCTAATGGAGGCGACAGTATTCCAGTTGAGCTATTCAAAATCTTAAAAGACAATGCAGTAAAAGTGCTACACTCAATATGCCAGCAAATTTGGAAAACTCAGCAGTGGCCACAGGATTGGAAAAAGTCACTTTACATTCCCCTCCCAAAGAAGGGCAATGCCAAAGAATGTTCAAACTACCGCACCATTGCACTCATTTCACATGCTACCAAAGTTATGCTCAAAATCCTACAAGCTAGGCTCCAGCGGTATGTGGACCGAGAACTACCAGAAGTACAGGCAGGGTTTCGAAGAGGGAGAGGAACTAGAGATCAAATTGCCAACATATGCTGCATCATGGAGAAAGTTAGGGAGCTCCAGAAAAACATCTACTTCTGCTTCATTGACTATGCTAATGCCCTTGATTGTGTGGATCACAACAAACTGTGACAAGTTCTTAAAGAGATGGGAGTACCAGACCATCTTATTTGTCTCTTGAGAAACCTATATGCGGGTCAAGAAGCATCAATTCGAACCGGGCACGGAACCACTGATTGGTTCAACATTGGGAAAGGAGTTCGGCAAGGCTGTATACTGTCACCCTGCCTATTTAACTTATATGCAGAGCACATCATGAGAAAGGCGGAGCTGGATGAATCACCAGTTGGAATTAAGATTGCTGGGAGAAATATCAACAACCTCAGATATGCAGATGGTACCACTCTAATGGCAGAAAGTGAAGAGGAACTAAAGAGCCTTTTGATGGGGGTGAAGGAGGAGATTGCAAAAGTTGGCTTGAAACTCAGCATTAAGAAAACTAAGATTATGGCATCCGGTCCTCTCACTTCCTGACAAATATATGGGGAAGAAATGGAGGTAGTGACAGATTTTATTTTCCTGGGCTCCAAGATAACCGCAGACGGGGACTGCAGCCAAGAAATTAAAAGACGCTTGCTCCTGGGAAGGAAAGCTATGGCAAATCTAGACAGCATACTAAAAAGTAGAGACATCACCCTGCCAACAAAAGTGCGTATAGTCAAGGCTATGGTTTTCCCAGTTGCAATGTATGGTTGTGAAAGCTGGACCATAAGGGAGGCTGAGCGTCAAAGGATTGAGGCCTTTGAGTTGTGGTGCTGGAGGAGACTCCTGTGAGTCCCTTGGACCGCAAGGCAATCAAACTGGTCAGTCCTAGATGAGATCAACCCTGACTGCTCTTTAGAAGGCCAGATACTGAAGATGAAACTCAAATACTTTGGCCACCTAATAAGAAGGAAGGACTTCCTGGAGAAGAGCCTAATGCTGGGAACAATAGATGGCAAAAGAAGAAGGGGATGGCAGAGAATGAGGTGGCTAGATGGAGTCACTGAAGCAGTCGGTGTGAGCTTAGATGGACTCCGGGGGATGGTGGAGGACAGGAAGGCCTGGAGGAATGTTGTCCATGGGGTCGCGATGGGTCGGACACGACTTCGCGACTAACAACAACAAAGGTGGTATTGTTGCAACAGGGCCAACACTGGCATGGCTTTTGAAAGTCAGTAGCCGCATGCTCACCCAGTCAGAATTCGGATCCTGGCATGGTGAAACGGCAGTCTTTGCTCTCCATCCGCACTGGCTGTCCTCGCAGAAAAACACCCTTTGCGCAAACGGAAGCTCTTCTTCTAATGCAGTGGGCAGGCTCAGGGGCTCCAGTCAAGATTCTGCATGCAGCAGAATAGTGACATAATGTCCAAGCATTGCCCCCTCCTGCTGCCAAATCAGGGTCCTGGTCCAGGCTGGACCCCCCCACACCTGATAGTCACTTGTGCTAATAGGTTTGGTGGTAACAACCACAGCGAGGGCACAATCCTAGGAAGGTTTTGTTGCGGATATCCAGAATAAATTCTGGTAGGAAAAGGTAGTTTATATGTGCCTTTGTGTTATAAAATCAAACCTGCACTCTTTCTCAGAAAGCAGCAGAATTCCAAGCCAGGTTACTGTTTAGCATGGCTGTTACTTTAAGAAGATGGAATTCTTAGCTGGGCTGAGAAGCTGCTGTAGGCTAACGGTATCAGTGGGGAAAAACCTGTGTTCCCATCAGCTGTGGCGAGCAGAGACAAAGGGTCCATTTGTTTCTGAATGGACCCATTTAATCATCTGGTTCAACAGAGGCAAGCAGTGTAGTTGCCAAACTGGTTTTTCTGAAGGGTTCCTCAGTCAGACACATCTGCATGTTTAAGCAGACACAGAGGCCGATCCAAACAGTCAGGAATTCACTGAATTGACTTGTCAATAAGGCTCAATCAGAAAAATTTTCTATTCAATTGTCACTGGCATTTCTGATCAGTTTAGAATATTGTTTTGCGTATGAAGACATCAAGGTGCTATAACGTTAACATAATACTCTGTACATGATTGGAAGGTTATAAAAAGGTCTGCACATGGGCTGTGATTTTGCAGTTGGTGGTGAGAACCACAACCTGGTAGCCTATGCTGTCTTACGTAACTGCAGGAGGCCTGGGTGATCTTTCAAAAAACTGGTGAGGTTCAAGGCAAAAAGGGTCTTTCCTTACTGAACCCGGTTATCCTGTCTCGCAGCTGTTATTGAGGCACTCCGACAGTTTAGACAGGAAAAAGCCCCACAAGTACCAATCTGCCACGTACAGCTTTTCTTCTGTCTAAACATGCATAACGTTGTGCCCCAAATCTGTGGTCCACATAGAGTGCACCCATCACAAATACAGGAGAATATGTCTTTTTCAATACTCTGCTACATGAATTCTCCCAGACCCTAAACAGCCAAGTTTCAAATCCCTTCCCTAAACACAGTCCAACTTAATAAACACTGGGGGACTATATTGGCTTGAAAATCAGCATTTATGTGTGTAAATGTGTTTGTGAGAGAGAGTGGGCAGGGGGAGAGAGTATTAAGATATGTTAGAAATAAATCAAAAGCAAGGATTTCTTCTAGCATTTCTTTTTGGCAACATACTTATATCTGCCCAAAATTCACATGCTTATTTATCTTTGGGGCTATGTCCAATGTTTACTTGCTTGAAGAAAAGAAAAAACTAGTTCCCTGCATTTTCCTTTCCTGTATTTTAATAATAAAATATGATTAGTAGAACTGCCCTGGCTTGCTTGTTTGTTTTTTCATTCCTACACTGATCAGCAGGGATCATCTTAAGAAGCAAACATTTCGTGGGATGGGAAAGCTGCCAGCAAGTCTACATTGTTTTATGTACGTTAAATACAAACATTATGCTATTTCAACCTTGTCCTGGATCTAAGCCTGGAATCTCACTACAAACCGCACGCTCCGCAAGGATTACTACAGCCAATGCATCAGTGCACAGAAGAACTGCTAAAGACTTTTTCACAGTACAATGAATTCCTGGACTTCCCATACTATTGCTATTATTCTGCAAAAAACTGTAATAATGTGACATATATTGTAATGTTTATTAGGCACAATAAAGGGAATGAATACCTTGAAGTACGGATGTACACATTTTGTTAAATCCATTCCATCACAGGTATGTGAGGGGATGTCACATGGAGATGGGTAGAGACCTGTTCTCCCCTGCAGAGGAAGGCAGGAAGCGCTCAAATGGAGCAAAGCTCAGGGAGCCAAGGTTCCATTTGGATGCCAGGAAGCACTTCCTGACAGTCAGGACCCCGAGGGTGTGGAATGGGCTTCCACGAGAGGTCATTGAGGCCCCATCGGTGCGGGTGTTCAAGGATAGGCTGGACGTCCACATGGGGGGCATGTCGTGAGCGGAGCCGGCTGGTGCTGGAGGTCAGACTAGATGGCCTGGGAGACCCCTTCTGACTCACTCTGTTTTCTATGTTCTATGTTTCTATCTGTGTCTCAGGGATTATCGGGCCTTTTGCTTTTCACTGGATGCTCATGGAGAGAGTTGGATTTTCTTTAGAGATGTACAAGAATTCTGTTCCTTGTACAAGCATGTACTCGTGCTCATTTGTACAAGTTTGCACAGGGATAAATGTGCACTAGAGCAAGTATGAATACGTGCAGCTCTCCCCACGACCTTCCTGTTGGCCGTGCCCAGACTCTGGAACCAAAGGGATCTTTGTTAGCAGCCCTGAGTGGCACTTTGGATGGAAACATGGGACCTATTTAAGTTTTATTTACTTATGTATTAAATATCTATACTGCCTTAAAAAAAAGAACTCAAAGTCTTACATCCGTCTTCTCTTGCTGCTCTCAGTCTGTGGATTACATGAGTGGAACAGGCTGGAGCTGGAGGCTCAGGAGACCCTTTGTGACTCACTTTTTTCCTATGTTTTTATGTTATCTCCACAACAACCCTGTGAGGTAGGTTGGGCTGAGAGTCTGTGACTGGCCCAAAGTCACCTAGTTGGTCCCATGGCTGAGTGGAGACTGGAACCCAGGTCGCCTGAGTCCCCGCATGCACTCCTAAACATGACACCATAAAAAAGAACTGATATCTCTTTGGTCTGAGTCCGTAAAGCTCTCCTTTTGCATGTACTTAATGCCCCAACCCTACGATTCTGAACTTGGAGGCCTCCCAGTCTCCTGTGCCCTGCTGGGTTGCTCTCCACTGGGTGGGAAAAGCAAAGGGGGTGATATTTGCGCCTTCCACTCATGGAGTGCATTTTCCCACTCAAGTATCTGTGGAACTTTCCTAAAGCTTGTTGTATCGTGCATCCTGGTGTGGACGAATAGCTGAGATATTGCCACACACACGCTTGGTACTGCCCTTTGCCTTTCAACCAACAAAGGCTCCCAGAGCAGCTTCCAAGGAAGAATGGTGGCACAGCCTCTGCCCTTAAGCATGCAATCTAAGAAACATGACTCAAAAGGAAAGGGATATAGGGAGGAGCAAGGGAAGGAAAGTTAGTTGCAATGTTCTTACAGGGGATCTTCCTGGCAGGAGAGGCCAAAACTATTCTCTGCAGCGGTTCTTTCTCTGCTTGCTGTTCTGGGGCTGCGTTGGTCTTCTCTGTGCCCCACTGATTATTCCAGGAGGAAGGGTGTGCAGCCTCCCACGGGGTCCAAAGTCCTCCAGCCAATGGTGTGGTATGAGCACAATCCCAGGCGTGTTCAGACGGAGAGAAACCCCTACAATGCACTGCCTGGTGGGTGGGTGCTGGGAGCAGAGGGCTTTGAGCCATTGACACTTGCCCAGGGTTGCCTCCTTGCATGGCTAAAAACATGGCTGCTTTTGTCCAGAAGGGGCCCAGGACCATAGAACACCTTTACAACAGACTAGTTGAGGATGCAAGTCCTGACAGAGAGAGCCCGTTAAGGCACCTGATAGCTGTGGCTTGAAATCTTGTATTGACTGAAATCTACTGTGTCGCGTGGATGATGCACACAGGAGACGGGTTCAAATATTATGATTGGGATGCCAACAGAACATCTGTCTCTCACTGGAGGACCTCTGGCTGGAAACTACAGTTCCCATTACTCCCCTTCTGTGAGTCCAAAGCTGGCTAGGCAAAGCTGTTACACTCTTGAACGGTCGCTGATGGGGCCACCTTGCTGCATGCAGACTGGATGCATCGAAATGGCTGTTACTTCACACCCGCCAAAGTCCTTCCCCTTCTGTGATCCCTGCACCCCAAACACCCCCAGCAGGAAAGGCATCCGTTAACACAGAATACGAGCTTCAATGCATCAAGCATCTTCGCAGTTCAGAAATGAATTTGACTGTATTTCATTGCAGGGGCCCATGAAGCTCCACTGGATGGCAGCATTTGAACAGGAAACCGGTCTCAATGTCCTAGGAAAGCTGATCGAGTTAGTACAGTTTAGGCATAAGTATTGTGGAAAACTGTCAGAATCTCCTTACCAATGACGGGAGTGAACACTCGGGCCCATAGGGAAAACTGAATTGCCTTGAACCCCAGCGATTTTACTGGTGAGATCACCCAGGCCCACTGCAGTTACCTATAATGGGATGCTACCAGGTAGTGGTCTTCACCAACAAATGCAAAATCACAGCCCCTGTACAGACATTTTTATAGCCTTCTAGTCACATACAGAGCAATAGGTTTCCAGATAATGTTAACATAATAACATCCTGATGTCTTCATACACAGAACAATACTGTAATCCAATCAGGAATGCCAGTAAGAATAGAATAGAACATTTTCCTGATTGAACCTTATTGACAAGTCAGTTCAGTGAATTCCTAACAGTCTGGACCAGCCTCTCTGTCTGCTTAAACATGCAGATGTGTCTGATTGAGAAACCCTTCAGAAAAACAGGTCTGGCAACTACACTGCTTGCCTCTGTTGAACAAGATGATTAAATGGGTCCATTCAGAAACAAATGGACACCTTTGCCTCCACTCTGCAGCTGATGGGAACACAGCTAAGAATTCCATCTTCTTAAAGTAACAGCCATGCTAAACAATCACCTTGCTTGGAATTCTGCTGCTTTCTGATAAAGGTTAGGGTTAGGGTTGAAAGGCTGAAAGGTTAGATTTATTTTGGATTTTCCCAACAAATTGCTCTGTCTGTTATCATTCCTCCAGGTTCTTAATAACTCAAGACTACAAAAAAAGGGGAATATTTTACATTCAACAAAATGGATGTATCATCATCTATTCAATCAAGGAATGAACGAACAGATAACATTCATAAATAAAAATACATTAGGAAAACAATGTAATAAATGCAATACTTTTGGATGCCTGAGCAGACCAATAGACTGCAATGGGAGAGAAATACCTATGCCAGCCCTTGACAAGCTTGAGGAACCCCCTGCTGCCGCCATTGGTCCCCTCCCCTCCAGTGGAGTTTTCTGTGGGCGCATGACGAGGCCCCCAGCAGTGCTGGTGTTGCCTCACCCACATCTTTCTACATCAGCCGGGCAGCACTTAAACTACTTTTACGTAATCATAGCACACACTTTTCATTCCATTTTACAGTATAAGCAGATCCCAATTAACTTCTATGCTATTGCATTTCTGCCCTCTCTTTCTCCCCCTGATACAGTGTGGGTTGATAGGGTTGATTTTACCCTAATGGCCCAATCCCACATTCTATAGAGCCAGTCTCTCAGTGAAAGTAAGTTGTCAGACCTCCAAGTCTTTGCAAAAAGTAATCCTCTAGCAATGACCATATAAGATACATTTCATTGCATAGGTTCTTGCTAAACTGATCCCTTGATGTAATTCAGAACAAAGCAAGGCTGTTGATGGGCAGATGTGGGAGAAGTGACTGGTAGGATTTCCGGTCCCCCAACCTGCTTGTTTTGCCTTTCTCCATGCTGAGGGTCATGGAACTCTCTTTCTCTCTCAGCGTGGGCAGAGGACCCAACAGGGGCCGGGGGCAGTCAGATCCTGGTGTTGTACAAGTCCACATCCTGAATGGGAGGGGGAGCCACATACAGAAGAATCTCCTCTTGTTATCTCCAACTTGGAGATAACAGTGGGGATTTTTCCAAAGGGCACATTTTCCTCCCAAGAAGACTCCATGGAGTTTTTGTGGTTCCCCACCCTTGGTGCTGGGTTTCCAGATAGGAAAGGCCTCTCTGTGGAAGTAGGAGCTGTAGCAAACCCAGACTTTTGAAAGTGTCTCAGAAGGCTTAAGAACCAGGATATCTGAAGGACCACCTCCTCCTTTATGAACCTGTGCATAGACTGTAGTTAGTGCCTATGAGCCTGTTTTATGTTCCACCACCAAAAGAGGTTCAATTCCTGGGGATACAGGACAAGGTTTTTTCTGCAGCAGGAGATGTTAATGAAGCCCCATCTCTGATGTCTAGCCATCGGAACACTGGGTAAAATAAGCTTGTTCCTGGTTAGCCACCACATTTGCCAAGATTGTTAACTGATATTGCTGGTGCTTGTAAGCTGGTGTACACGTGCATATGTTTTCAATGTATTGTGGTTTTCTACTTTATGTTTGTGCTTGGAAGATCATATTTCAAATTTAAGCTAAGATTCCTCAGTAGATTGGAGTAGATTTATCAGTTCTGGAAAAATACAAAATGTATAATACTAATTGTGAAATGTTTAATTTAATTTCAGCAACAGTTTGGAAATGGTTCAGCATTTGAATAGTAAATAATCAGGTCAGAGTTTTGCAAAGCGCTGTGCCAAAATTAGCCTCCAAATTCCTGACAGTTCCCCACCCTATGAATGCAGCTTCACCTTAGTATTTCTTTTACATTTTGTTTGGGGAGGCTTTGCACTTATTTTAGCACCGAGAGGTGGTGTTTTCCCTTCTGTTACATGTCTGTCCGTCACACTGCAGCCACCCCAGCTGCCCACCCCTTGGCCTTTCACTGAAGCTCAGGAAGCCAGGGAGGCTGCAGTTGAATGACAGGTTTGATGTACAAGGAAATATGAGACACTCACCCACCCCCCACCTCTTTGGTCACCTCACAACTAAGTATCAGAACACCACAACCTCCCTAGAGGATTTCCCTTCTCCTTTAAATCTTTCTCTAAATGCAATTTCTTTCCCTTAGACTGAATGGGAGGTGGGTGATTGAATGACTGTAGGATGGCAGCGGAGGGGGCCCAGGAGAAAAATGCGATTCAGCGCTGGTCGCAGAAGGGCATATGCAGCAATAGCTTGTGGTTCTGACTTTTCAGCCCCAGAAAACAGACCCAACCTTGGTGTGCATGGCCATGTCCCCTGTTGGACCGGGGGCTTTGGGTATTGTAATCATCATAGCAAAAAGTGTTCTCAGCAGCAAGGTTTCCAAACAAAACTTGTATGAACTTTCTCCTGTTCCATTTCACATAAAATCTCATGGGGTCTGGCTGCCCTCCAACAGAGTGAGCGCTGTTATTTTCTAACGAAACTAAGCAGTGCCTTGGCACAAGCTTTCTCTGGATATGGCCACCTTCTTCTTGTGGATGAAGTTAAGCATGTTCAACCGGAAAGGTATTGCAATAAAAGTGACATATGTTCATGATGACTAGAATATTGCAGTTCAAGGATCTTTTTAAAAAAGCGTCTGTAATTTACTTTTCTTTTTAAAAAGAGCCGTGACAACAGGCTTCCTTGAGGGTTGCCAGAAAGAGTAATCCTAATGCTAATATCCACCATAAAGATCTTCTATGCCTTCATGCATGGATGATTTCAAAAACAGGATGGAATATTAATAAATAAGTTAGCCTCTACACGCATTTGCCATTCTAATGCATGTTTACCTTTGGTATACAGTTGGACAAGTGGCATCCATCCTAGAGTCCTTAAAGAACTCAGACATGAAATTGCAGATCCTGGAACACAAATATGTAACATGTCCCTGAAATCAGCTTCTGTAGTGCAGAACTAAAGCATGGCCAACATAATGGGGATTTTTAAAAGGATATCCAGGAGGACCTGAAAAATTACAGGCCAATTAGTTTAATGTCTGTTCTTGGAAATAGGTAAAAGGTAAAGGTAAAGGTTTCCCTTTGACATTAAAGTCCAGTCATGCCTGATTCTAGGGGGCGGTGCTCATCTCCATTTCCTAGCCGAGGGAGCCAGCATTTACCTGCAGACAGTCTCCGTGGTCATGTGGCCGGCATGACTAAACTCCAAAGTACATGGAATGCTTCCCACCAAAGTGGTACCTATTATCTACTTGCATTTGCACGCTTTCAAACTGCACGGTTGGCAGGAGCTGGGATGGAGCAACGGGAGCTCACCCCGTTGTGCAGATTCGACCTGGCAACCTTTCGATCAAGCAGCCCAGCAGCACAGCAGTTTAAACCACTGCTCCACCTGCATAAAAAGTAGTATTAGATAAAATGAAGAGGTATGTAGAAAGACAAGTCCCGCTGAGAAAGACTCAACAGAGGTAAGTCCTGTCTCACCAACTCTTTGGAGTTCTTTGAGGGTGCCAGAAAGCATGAGGAAAGCAGCGATCTGGTAGACATTGTTTATCTGGATTTCTGAAAGGACTTGGAAAGTGTTCTCACCAAAGATTCCTGAGCAAGCTTAGCAGTTATGGAATAAGAGAGGAAGTCCTCTAAAGGGCCAGTAGCTTGTTAAGAAACAGAAAGCAGAGAGTAGGATTAAATAGTAAATTCTCCCAACGGACAATTGTAAGCAGTGGGGTCCTGTTTGTATTGGGAACGATGCTTTTCAACTTGTTCATAAATGATCAGGAATTAGGAGTCAGTAGTAAACCGGCCAAACTTGCTGATAATAGGAAATTATTTAGAATGGTTAAAACAGAAAAAGGACTGCAAAGTTTTCCAAAAGGATCTCTCCAGACTGGGAGAATGAGCATCAAAATGGCAAACATGGTTCATCGTAAGCAAGTAAAGAAATGCACGATAGGCAAAACCCTACAACTTCCAGTATAAGCTGATGGGATCAGAGCTAGCAGTGGTCAACCAAGAAGGAGATCTTGGGGTTGTGGTGGACAGCTTGATGAAAGCATCAACCCAGTGTGCACCAGCTGTGAAAAAGGCAAACACCTTTATTGGATAGAATTAGGGAATATCATGCCCTCATACAAATCTATGCTGTGACTGCACTTAGAATAATGTGTGCAATCTGGTCACTGACCTAGCAAAGGATTTTATCAGGTTGGGAAAAAAGTACAGAAAGGGGCAACTAAAATGAACAAGGGCACCAGCTAGGGAAGTCTTTCTTTCATGTCAGAAGCATCACAGTTAAGATAAGGCATGTTACAAAACATATTATATTAGGGCATATTATAAAACAAGGAATTTAAAATGTTAAATATAAAACATGTATAAGTTAAACAGATCTAGCCCAGAAGATAGCAACATTGTTTGTGTTCTGCTGTCATCAATTGGGTGGACTCAGGGATGGTGGAGGACAGGAGAGCCTGGAGGAATGTTGTCCATGGCGTTGTGATGTGCACTGAGCAGGGTACAAAGGGCAGGTGTACATATGTGGTGTCGCCTGCATGTCATGGTAATCACAAAGGGCAGAAGCCACCAAAACCCCCGAAAACGCCAGGGAAGCGTGAGGAATCCACTTCAAGGTTGAGCATTTGTTGGTTTCCCTCAGCTTGGTTGCTCGGACTCCAGCCTGCTTTCCTGCGACTCAGAGTCCAGCTTCTTACCAGGTGAGCCTGGTGTTCATGCAGGCACCTCCAGGAATCGAGCCTCCTCGAACACAATGCAGGCAGTGTCCCTCTTTCACACACATCACTCTTGGCTTTGTCTATGCTGCACGTGCTGTTGCGCAAGGTTGTCAGTCGCACAACAGGAATTCTGTGAGTGTTTGCAGACTTCCTCTTGGCTTGGCTCGCTTCCTAAGTGAGGGCCAAGCATGAGAAAGACGTCTGACAAAGAGAAGAGGGCAAGTTCCATGGGATCACTGCCAGCCTGTGAAATACACCTTTGCAGACCAACTGCTGAGAAACATGAGCTGAACTGTGCTGTTGCACTCATGTCCTGCTCGGGAGTTTCCTGCGGGCAGCTGATGGGCCACTGTGTGAACGGAATGCCAAGCAAGAGAGATCAGCAGCCTAACCCAGCATGACTCTCTTTGTGTCCTTGGATACACAAAGAGTGCAAGATCTGCTGTTTGCATGCCATGGAACCAACCTGTACAGGATCCCGATAGCTCCAGGTTCATTGGGTGCATATATAAATATGCAAGTCTGTATATGTGTGAACAAGGACTCATGGCAACATGTCTCAGAGGCAGAAAATGTAGGATTTGTGTATATTTCAATAAAGTAGACAGTAAACATAATAAGCAGACAATAAGTAGACATTTCCTCAGCCTGAGTGGCTTGTTGGTGAGGGAAGCCAGAAGGCTCATCTTCTGAACAGAGCGTTTCCCAGACTGGGAAGTGGTGCGGCAATGATGATTCGGCCGTCAACAAAAGTAGCTCAGGTCTCATCATTTTCGATCTTGTTTGCTAATTAGCATGAATGGTTGTCGGGCCCACGTTGAGCAGGCAGAGAAGAAGAATTCTCCAGGTCTCAGAGCTTCAAATAAATCAGTAATGTTAGCTGTGTGGGACAGCCGGTCAATATTACAGAGAAGAAGGCGCATTAGATGCAGTCTTATAAAACATCAGGCTGTGTAGAGGGGAGAATGCCTGCTGTATAAGGTTTCTTTAAGTCAAGATGATCTTGGTCTATTGCCACTCTCTCTCCCATAATGGTGGAGCTGAGAATATCTGCAGAACGAGGCTATTAAGAAAAAGAATCTCCAATCTCCAGGTCGTCTCTTTTACAAATAACCACATTTATTCCACATTCCAGAGTCAAATTCAGGTTGAGATGTGTGCCCCTAAATAATATCTAATGCTTCCCATTGCTGTATTTCAGTAAGAGCACAGGTACCGTTACCAAAGGCTCCACTTTTCTGCAGACTAAAACTCTTCTGCCATAAATTTAGAAAGCCTACAAATTCATTTGAGATTCTTTTTAATAGCTCTTTGTGCCATCTGGCATCTGTCAGCTTTCTCTGTTCCATTTCTTCCTCCTCCTAATGGAAAACATTGAGCTTGGCCCTTGTCTCTCTTGCTAGACAACACGGCAAGAGCATCTCATGTCCAGAGTTTCTTCTTTTGTATCAGCACAACACCTCTGCACTTCCCAGAAACGCTCTCCACATTGACATGTCAACTGAAATGTCACTTCTTTCATTTTAAAATACTTCCTTATCCTTTCTTGTTACACAAACATAAAGGGGGCCTGAGAGATGAAAAGATGGTTCAGTTGAACTGCTGCAACACTCTTCTGCCAAGATGCGATACACATTTCAACCACATGTCCAGCTTCGCCTTTGCATGAGAGACCTTTGTACAGCAAGATCTAGAGATGTCTAGGGATTCCGATGAGGCTCAGGGCCAGAGCAGAATTGGATCCCGTTGGGCCACTTCTGGTGCTTCCTGAGGTGAAGTGGGCTTCCCTCCAACGCCAATAGAAATGAAGTTGGCCTATCACCATTGTTGATTGGTGCCCAGAGACACCGGCATTCTGCCTCCTTTCCAAGGAGTATTTTAGTTTCCATTTCTCCAGGACACCGATGAGCAGCTGCCAGGGAGCAAACAATGGGTCCACACTTTACTCCTAGGGCCTGTTTTACCAGGGATTCCAGTGACCATGCTTTGGGGCAAAGATGAGACCATTCTTTCAATCCTACCCAGCTTAAATGGGGTGGGGGGGATCAACTGTTTTTCAGTCATCGCAACTTAGTAGCCCCTGCACATATCTTTCTGAAACTTGGCATGTTTCTTGCCTGAGAAAACCAGTATGATGTGCAAGATTTTCATTCAATTTCCTACCCCGCAAAAATGGGAAGTAGAAGTGAATTGTTTGTTTGTTTATTTATTTGATTTATATCCTGTTTTCTTTTTTAAAGAACTCAAAGGAGCTAGCATCATTCTCCTCCTGCTGCTTTCAGTCTTATTCCCACAACAACACCCCTGTGAGGTAGCTTGGACTGAGAGTCTGTGACTGGCCCAAAGTTACCCAGTTGGCTTCATGGCTGAGTGGGGACGAGAACCCAGATCACCCGAGTCCCAGTCCCATTGCCACACTAGCTTTTCCCCAAAATTAATCCTCCCCCCTCAAAAAAATATGGAGAATTCCCCTTTCACATGAACTACTGCACCTATCCTTCTGAAACATTGCACATTTCTTATAGAAGCACATATCTATTGTTTTCAGACCAATTGTCTGCAGGGAACATAAGGGAATAAGCGTGCCCTCATTAGAATTTCCTCTAAATAGCAAGGCTGCTCTTGAATGAAGATACTTGTGCCCATTTCTCCTAAACCTGGCTGACTCAGTTCTCTCAGAAGGGACAACAATCCAAGCCATTGTGTTTCTTCCTGTTCTGGCAAAAAATAAAATGGTTATCAGCACTTTCCCTTAAAACATCAAAATACAAAAGTGCCCAGGATAAAAGCCCCGTAACCGTGAGGGTGCAAGATGCCCTCCGCTGGAAGGGTGGCTCTTCCACTGGGCAGAGGGAAGCAATCACCTCAGGCAACAGATGGGAGCAAGTGGCTGGAAGAAAGTGCTGTGTGCCAGCCAGCCAGCCCACCCTCCCCCAGCCCCAGCCTCCTTCGAGGTCCCTGCTGCAGCACTGGTGGCAAAGCCACCTGCCAGGGCATTCGGTCTTCGCACCTGGAATGCAGAACCATTGTATTCTTTGCCTCCGGCAGCAAAGCAGCCTAGGTTGGCCCTGCTCCTCTATATTTGCATATAGTGGTTGTTGTGTCGGGACCTGCAAGTGCTAAGGCCATGCTTGGGCCATAAGTGCCGATCTCCAGTTCCAGATCTGTTTTTCATGTCTGTTAACACATTTGGTGCTGTGGGCTTGGAATGGAGCCATGGCTGTCTGATCCTTTAACTGGGGAGTGTGAAGCCCACCTGGAAACTTCAGAAGCCCGAGCACCTGTTCCATCATATGGCGCCAGCTTGACTTGCCTCAAGGACGAGGTACCAACTAGAGCTGTGCTGAAGTTTCTTCTGCTTTTTTACCATTTTCATTCAATTCGATAGCAAGGGAACTGCTTTCAGAAGGCTTGGGCCAAAGGAGGAGACGATGTTAGTGTTTCTCTTGTGGATAAACTGCTGGATCCTTGTGGATACCTTGGTTCTGAATGAGACTGCGGAGTGTGTGTGTGTGCATATCCTTTCTGTCCGTCCTTCCTTGCTCAGTCACCTTTGTATAGGCCTGCCACCTCCTTAGCTCTTTGCCTGCAGGGAAGGCCCAGGGAGAGGTCACGATGTAATAATTCCATGAATTCTCTGAAGTACTCAGAGGACAAAGCAAAGGACAGATGGACAGACAGACAGACAGGTCAAACTTCAGTACCAGTTAACGGAAGATGCATTTGCACTATAGTTTATTTATTTATTTATTAAAACATTTCTATGCCGCCCCTTGCCGAAGCCTCGGGGCGGCTCACAACATTGAATAAAATACACAATAAATTAAAACAATAACAATTAAAATATATACAGTAGAATAAAATAAGCCGCCCTGGCCAAATAAAATTCAATAATATTAACATTTAAAATGCTGCTTAAATAAAAAGGTCTTCGCCTGGCGCCGAAAAACAAATAACGACGGCACCAGGCGGACCTCTCTGGGGAGCGCATTCCATAACTTAGGCGCCACTGCTGAGAAAGCCCTCCTCCGAGTAACCACCCTCCTAATTTCCTTCACTGAGGGCTCCCGGAGGAGGGCCTCTCCCGCTGATCTCAAGGGGCGGCTGGGCATATATGGACGTAAGCGCTCCTTCAGGTTACTATTTGGAACTGTGCAGTCCACCCTGTTGGGAACCTGTGCTATATTATATATATGCAGAGGTAAGCAGTGAGGGAGGGATGCGGTGGTGCAGTGGGTTAAACTGCTGAGCTGCTGGGCTGGTTGATCAAAAGGTCGACAGTTCAAATCCGCTCTGTCCCGGCTCCTGCCAACCGTGCAGTTTGAAAGCATGAAAATGCAAGTAGATAATAGGTACCACTTCGGTGGGAAGGTAACAGCATTCCATGCACCTTGGTGTTTAGCCATGCTGGCCACATGACCACGGAGACTGTCCGTGGACAAACGCTGGCTCCTTCGGCTAGGAAACGGAGATGAGCACCGCCCCCTAGAGTCAGGCATGACTGGACTTTAATGTCAAGGGGAAACCTTTACCTTAACCGTTAAGCAGTAAGTAGTGGATTTACTTGCATGTGGATCTACGAGAATCCACATGGAGAGGCTCTTTAACAAAAGTTTTAAAAAAAGGTTTATTTACTTACGAACAATCCGTGTGTGATCTCTTGAAGGAGAGATGTTGGAAGTTTTATGCTTGATAGGCTGCTTCACGATTAGCCTAGCGAAGAGGAAGGGCAAACCCTCATGTGCCTTTTCCCTTTCCAGGGGAGGTGGGAGGAGCAAGGGGGTAAGAAGGGCCTAGTTCAAGCAGAGGGCACCATGGCATTAACCCCTTCCCTCCCGCTCTGGTTAGTGGGCCGACCCATGTGGTGTCCATGCAGGCGATGTGACATATACCCAACACACCCAGATGACGGAACTGCTTTTGGACAATGGTTGGAATGAACCCATGTGGATTGCACATCTCAAGCGGACTGAATCAGCACTGTTTGGCCACCCAGTTCTCCTCCCAGTACAGTGTGGTTGCCAGGGCTGAACAGCCTCTGCCTTTCCTATACACACGCTCCTGGGATTTGGGCGGGGATTTGCTCTCCCACCTCTTCTCTCCCATAGTCCAGAGCAGCTCTCTCTGCTCTTCCTTGGTCCCCCCTCCCGCACTGCACGCTCACCTTGCCGCAACAGCACTTTTCCTTCTCTCTCGCTCTAGCTTTTCATAGAGTTCAGACATGCAGCAAAGTGAAGCTGTAGGCCAGCGATGGCGAACCTTTTAGAGACCGAGTGCCCAGACTGCAACTCAAAACCCACTTATTTATCACAAAGTGCCAACACTGCAACAAAACCTGAATACTGAGGTTTTAGTTTAGAAAAAACAACGCACAGCCAGTCCAAGCATATATCCTTGGCAGTGCACTGACCGGCCATGCAAGAGCTTGGACAAGTCGCGGCCAATGAGTCATGGCTCATGACATCCTCGCCTGGCGCTGCGACTCCTTTCCGAGCATGCGCATGGCCCCTGTGTGCACTGCTATCCGATGCTCGGCTGCTGGGGCGGTGCTGGGGCCACTTGGCTCGCGTGCCGACAGAGAGGGCTCTGCGTGCCGGCTGTGGCACGCGTGCCAGAGGTTCACCACCACTGCCGTAGGCACTCCTGGTGTGTCTCTTCTCCCACTGGCCAGCTAGAAACGTTCCCCAGTGCCATTCCTGCAGGCATCTCGGATGGCACCTGCTCCACTCGCTGCCTCCTTCAGAGCATGCGCTAAAGGAAAGACTTTAGGAAAATGCTGCAGCAGTCTTCTCTTATGCCATTCTAGTCTGGAGCTTTGTTGTTCTCTTTCCATTACTCCTTTACCTGGCTGTTCCTCCCTCCCACCAAACCTCCAGCCTTGCTATTATTCTTTCCTACCTCCTTGGCTTGCCTTTTCCCTTTCCCAGCCTTCTCTTTTTCTTCTCTTTTGTCTTGCTGTTCCACTCCTTCCAGCTTCTACCTTTTCTGTTTCTCTCTCTTCTCTTCTGTCATTTCCCTCTCTGAGCTTCTCTTGTCTCCCACTATAGCTCACTTTGACTAGCCGGCCTTCCGCAGAAGCTTTTAAGTGGCCCATCACTCCTCCATAGGAGCCATTTGGTGTGGAGTCCACGTCTGATTTGCAAAATTTCTAAATGTGCCCATAGGCCCAGAAAGCTTGAGAACCCCTGATCTGGAAAAATGAAGTTACTGGGAAAGACTGCATCTTCTCTGAAGTATGCCCTCTATATTTTGAAAAGAAAAAGGTTGAAAAGAAAAACAAAACTGAAAGTGCTTGGGGTGGTGAAGAAAAAGAGCACCAGTGGAGGTGAGCATGAGTGGACTGTTAGCAGCAATGTCTTCAAGCCCTTTCTTCCAAGTCTTGAGTCAAGTCTCAAGTCCTTACTTTCAAGTCTACGTTGAGTCATGGCAAGAAATTTTTGAGTCAAGCCTCAAGTTTCTTCTCAAGTCCCAAGAGCCAACTTTAACAGAAAAAAAGGGAGGTGCTGGTGAGGTGCATGCAACCCCCCACCCCAGTGTTCCCATCTGCACTTCTCTCAGTGATGGGAACTGAAGTAAAGGATGAATTCCTTTACTTCAACCACAATGTAGAAATCTCAAGTCTAGTCGAGTCACTGGCTCATTGCTCCCTAGTCAAATCTGAGTTGAATCGCTCGTGCAACTTGAGCTGGGCTTGGGACTCCAGTCCCCAGCACCACTTGCTAATGGATGGGACCACATTAAGGGGCATTCTGAGCTGTGGGGTGTCAGACCTCTGCCCCCAAACCTCCATTTTTAACTGCTGTGAATACTGGAAACAAACCCTGCTAGCACCAGGTGTGTGTGTGCTGCGGGGAGACCTGAATTGGGTATCAAAGTTCAGAGTGTTGCTTTTCCAACTCAGCTGTAATTCTGTGCACTCCTATTTGGAAGAAGGCTCAATGAGCATAAGGAGCCTTACCTTCAAACAAGAATGCCCAGAGGGCTGCATGTTATTTAATGCAGAGGGAGGGCTAGGAAAACAGAGCTGTTTTCACTCCCGCAGACATGTAACTGCTAATGTTGCAGCTGAGTTTTCCCCTGCTGCAGTCTTATTATTCCAACACTTCATCGATTATGTTAGCCCTGGTTCCTTGCTAGCTTGGGCTTCCCGGGAGGATTTCTGACTTGCACTGGAAACACAGAGTGCCTTGCAACACTTTCTTATGTTACAGAACCCACTGGAGAGAAAGCAATTCTTCTGTCCCCTGCGATGGAGTTTGGCATTTTAATGGATTTTTGCTCCATTTTGCTGTGGTCAAAGTAAACAGTGACATAACTGAGAATGATGAAGAAATGGACAGGATAATCATTTGCTATCATGCAAATGGGACCTCTTACAGGAAATAAGATAGTTTCAAGCTCTGTTAGATATTTGCCACCTTATCATGACTTTCAGTCAGGGATCCATAACTGTTAAGACAAAAAAATAAACCTTACACATGTGGTAAGATTCAAGGGTGTGCTAAGCATGAATATTTATGGCTTCTGGGACATCCCTCAAGTGATGGGTCATCTGGATTCTATAATTACCTACTTTCCCAAAATTGTTCAGCCTCCTGTCTACCTCTCCTAAATTGTTTATGGCTCTTGCTATATTATAGATTTGTTTTGGCAGAGTTTCTTACAGCCTAGCCTGTGCATTCTTGGGGATTATTTATAGAAATGCATACGGGCATGATGATTTCTTGCTTGGCAATTCACTTCAGGCTTTCCCAGGAGTTTGAATGCTGCCAAGACAGCGGTTAGTTACACTACCACCATCAGTATGAGAAGGTCGGTCTGTGAGGCCAGGATCTCAAACATGTTTATTCAGCAGTAAGTCCACTTGAATTCAGTGGGATACATTAAGTATGGAGCTCAATATCAGAGCCATTGGCTTTGAAAGTATACCCAGAGCATTGCCACAAAAGCATGCTTGGATCCAGAGATCTTGTGAGTGGAGTTCCATGCATCAGATGCTCTGTCTGGTGCAAGGGGAGAGGCGATTCTCCATTCGTGCCACAACCCTGCCCCAGCCTCTCCTCCCCAAATCTGCTCCAGTCCCTTCTTGGACAGTGTGTAAAGGGGAAGGGTGAATTGGCAAAAAGTAGCCATTTTTTCTCCCTTTTGGCTGGGGTTCCTCTAGATGAAGTGCCTTTCTTCCATTGAAAGGAAGACCTTTGTTTGTGGAAGAGCCGTTTAGGATCCAAATCTTGAGGTTAAGGCTGGGAGATCTCCAAGATTCTCCAACATTCACTCTGAAGCTATTTTATCTCGCACCCATTTTTATTTTCAACCCGGTTTTTTGTTCAATTGAACAAGAGACAAGCAGGCTTTGAAAGTGGGGAAAATGCACATTTCTGTGCATATTGCTTAGCAGTGTTCGCTTTTCCCACATGGACTAAAGCATGAAAATATGTGTTTGTCAGTCTGTGTGGGAAATGTATGTTTCAATATGCACATCTTCAGTAAAAAAAATCTTTGGGGCAATTGCACATTTAGAAAGGTGCCTGAAAAGTAAGCTCTTCTCAGATTTGACACTGCAAATGGGGCATGTTTGCATAATTTTCAAGCAGAAATGAAATTCTGGTACATCTTTAATTTTAGGTAACCACTGACAAAATTGCAATAAGCTTTTTGCATTCTTTGAATGGGATGTCAAGACTTTGGCTTTTCTAAGGGTCAAAAACATTCTCCAACCTACATGTGTTGGACTACAGCTCCCTTTACCCTTAGGCAGCTAATTATTGCCCAAGGTGGCTGAGGATGATGGTATTTGTAGCCCAACACAGTTTCAGGGAACCAGGTTGATGATGGTTGATCTAGATGAAATTTGGAATTTAAGAAAGATGTGGACAAGATGGAAAAGGGCAGCAAGGATGATCCAGAGACTGGAAACCCTGCAATCCTGAAGCAGAATTCTGAAGGCCAAGCCCCTGACCCACCTGCTTGTAGCCAGCATGGAAGGAAGCACACCAGCTCCCTGCCCCCCAGGCAGCAACTGGCACTGGCAGGATGAAAAGGGGTATGCCAGCTGGGCAGGGAGAGGAGAAGCTTGGGGCTATGGACTTCATGATGCTCCCGGCTGGCACGCTGGCTGCCTTCCCTCTCTCCCCCAGGCACTGAGTCGAGAGGCTTTGTGAAAATGCTAGGTGTGTGGTACGCCCCTCTAGAGGCTGGTGTGTGGAATGGCCACGAAGGCAGGGATCACCAGCACCGTGCCTTATTCCTTTTATGGGGTGCATGTGAACGTTGGCGTTCAGATGCTTACGTGCGCCTTCCCCAGTGTGATGGGACAGCACCCTAAGCATGTTTACTGTGGCCCACATTGGTTTTTACCCTTTATCAGCAACGGCTGTCTTCTAGCAACAGCCCTTTTGCTCTCACTAGCAGAGCCCATGCTTGGATAACCTCCATCTGGATTATTGCAGTGCTGTCTGCTTGGGGATCCCTTTGAGGATGGGTTGGATACTGCAGAAACCTGCACCCATTTGAGCAGAGATGAGCCAGACAGGCCACCACTGCAATTCTGTTTCAAATGCACTGGCTGCCTTGATATTCGTTATCAGTTTTAGCCCGAAATAGCCTGTGCAGCTCCTTCTGCATACCGGGAAGGCTCTGCTTTACATCATCTGCTTCAAATGTGTCTATCTAGAGGGACCATACCAGGTCCCTTTTGGTAGCTGCAGAAACACTGAATTTGCTGGAAACAATTTGGTTTCTTTTTTATTCTCTTTAAAAAATTACTGATTCTGTCCCATAATGACCAGCAACATGAAACATTCCATTAAGCTATGCTAATCATAGAGATGGGATTCTGAGAAGCTCTTTTTTCTTCCCCTTTTCTCTCTCCTTCTTTCTTCTACTTTCTGTTCAGTTAAACTGCTTCAAGAGATTCAGAAGAAACTGCTGAAAGTTCATTTGGCTTTGTTGCAACTCTTGTTGGCCTCTTCAACAGGTTTGAACTCATGCTTGGTAACGGTGCTTCGCTTTCATCTCCCAAGTACCTATTCAGCTTGTTCATCTCACGGAGGCCTTGGGTTGACTTGGGAAAGCTTTTCAGGAGCTACAGTTTGGCAGCTGAACAAAAAGGAGCTCTCCCTCTCAATAGGAGTTATATTTATTGCTCTCAGGACTTGCAGACAAAATCTGGTTTCTCCTGTGCCATTAAGAGAAGGGCAGCAAGTGCAGAATATCCTGCGACCAAGAACACTTCACCCTTTGTCTGACACTGCTTGGAAAAGAGGCATCATGAAGCCAGGTGCTGGCTACAGCAATGACCTGTACCTGTGGCACCGGCACAGAGTGGCAATTCCTTGCACAGGGCACTGCGCAGTGTCCCACAATCAACTGGGAATAAATGGGGATCTTTGAGTGCTCTGTGTCACAACCCCTGACTTCTTCCACTCTGTCAGGAGCCCCGCAGCTCAAAAACTGCATTTTTATTATCAAGAATAAATTTCAATCACAGCAAAGGGACAATTGTGCCCAAGAGCATAGCAGAGTTCTCTTTTATATCCTGGCTGACCAGGTAGTGATGCCAGCTGCTCACAGGGCTGAAATTCCTGCCATGAGTGTGGATTGGTACATTTGAATTCAGGTGGTTTCTGCACATACCTGGGAGGCTGGACTACCTGGAGGTCACGCTGGGGCTTTTGGTGGGAGGTCGCTCACTCTCCGACCATTTGTAATGCCCCTGCTAATGACAACAATGCTTAGAATGATACTAGACTGCTCCTGCTTAATGCTGTCCAGCCAGGTATGTCCTCCACCGGGACCTCAGTAGTACAGGCAGAACTGCAGTTTGGAGTGGAGTCCCAGGACCCAACAGCTCCAGGTTCCCCTGTAGAGAGTGGCAAGTGATGAGGAAGGGAGCAACAGGCCCAGCTGCTAATGTCAAGGTCGGCCACTGCTGGGACTGATTGGTGCAACTCTTTTTCCTTCTATTCTGTTTACTTTAAATGCATCTTGTCCTGCTTTACAACAAAATGGTTCATATTTGGAAGCAAATGTGCTACAAGGAGAAAGGAAAAACATTAGATGTTTGGGACATGACTGAAATTATGGACAGGGCTGCTGAAAAGGGGGAGGGGCATCACACAGAAGACTCTGAGGTACAGGGTCTAAAAAGCCCTAGCTGTGCCAGTAAATAAACCCTGACCGTTCACATGGAGCGTTGACTCTTGCCTGCTCTCATGGTTTCCTTTTCACATGTGTTGACAGTCATCCCCAATTATATCTGCAGTGCCCAATGGATAGCCTCACTGAGACCTGAGGTTAAGGCAGAGAGGGGCCTTTTGGTAACCCAGGAAGCCATTTTCCATTTGTGTAGATTGAGAGAGCCCTTTCAGAAAGACTCAAATGGCACAGAAGCTCCTAATACTGTGCAAGAATCCAAGGAGTGTTTTAGGGCTCCCAAGTCTCCCCCCTGCAGGGTCTGTGCAATGTTTGTTTTCCTGCCTGAGGTCAACATGGTCTACACATGCGACGAGGGCAAGTTGGTTGCCTTGTTGAAGGAAAAGTGAAGCTACTGGAGAGCAAGTGTCCACTCTTGAGGGAACAAGAGAAGGCAAACTGTGGAACTACAGCAGCAAAGTGAAATATTGGAGCAAGAAGAGAAGGAGCAGGCTCAGGAAGAAGAGGAGAATCTGGGAAAATGAAGTGCCGGAAACTTTCTGGAAAAAGGTGACAATTAGGAGCAAAAGACCCAGAAGAGATTCCTCACTGGTGGATACAGTGGAATTATGAAATCCTTTCAGGTCCTTGAGGATGAGAATGGAGGGCAGTTTGTGGAGGAAGAACTCCAGAGCAGTCCAAATGGAGGAAGCAAGAGGCTGAAGGTCAGTCAAGCAGAGGCAGAGAAACCACGGCCTACAACAACACGAAGGTGATGAGGAGAGTGGCAGTTGCGAGAGACCCCCTGCTGAATGGGACTGAAGCCCATGTATGTCATGAAGACCAGCGGGCTCGCCAGGTACGCCGTCTCCCTGAAGGAGGGATTAGAGATGCAGTGCACGGGTTGCCAATGCGCATAAAGAACATATCCCTTCCTCCGCATCTGTGTGGGAACAGATGATGCTGCCAAGCAGGATTGGAAGAAATCAAATCAGACTTTGAAACTCTGGGAAGGAAACTCAAGCACTTTGGGGCCCAGAAAGGTTTCTCAAATATCCTTTCAGTTCTTGGAAAGGGAGAGAATAATGCTCTGGGTGAATGTCTCACCTCAAAAGTGGTGCTGAAGTGAGAGATTTGGATTTTGGGATCACGAGCTGCACTTCCTGGAAGATGGGCTGCTGGCAAGGGATGGGTTGCACTTCACAAAGACTGGGAAGAAAGTCTTTCGCTACAGCATGAAGTTCACCAGAAGAACTTTAAACTGAACCTACAGGGATAGGAGAACTAAAGTTGGAGGTAACAATGGACAAAGGCTTATGCGCCACATTGGAGAGAGTGACTCTAATAGCACCCAACAATAATTTTCCAAAACTGTAGGAAGAAAGTAAAATTATAAAGCACATGTTCTTTGACATATACATGCTCATGCTCAAAGTATGGGAAACAACAACATGAATTCTTAATACAAGAGGGTGAAAACTACTTGTTAGGTACAATTGAAACTTGGTGGGAATGACTCCCTTGATTGGAATTTAGGAATTAAAGGGTATAACTTATTCAAGATGAACACAAGGAACAGAAAGAGAGGTGGGGTTGCACAGTATGTTAAAGATAAATATCTCTGCACAGACATCCAGGATGGTGAGCTCAGCAGCCCCACCAAGAGCATCTGGATTAAAATAAGTGGCATGAAGAATTAAAAGAGACATGGTGGTTAAATCTACTACCAGTCACCCATTCAAGGAGTAGTTGAGGATGAAACTTCAAAAGAGTAAATTGCCTTTGTTTCAAGGAGGCAAAGTTAGGTGTTAATGGGAACTTTTGCCAAACATGGCTCCTACAGGCATGATTTGTCTTGCAGATAACATCCTCCCAAAGAAAGTGGAGG
Organism: Varanus komodoensis; assembly: GCF_004798865.1. Classification (NCBI taxonomy): domain Eukaryota; kingdom Metazoa; phylum Chordata; class Lepidosauria; order Squamata; family Varanidae; genus Varanus; species Varanus komodoensis. Next base: position 52,024,667 of record NW_025335761.1, read on the forward strand.
AAGGAATTAGAGGATTGGTTGTCCTTGACTTGCTACTAACTAACGGGAATGACTTAGTAGATAAAGTGGCAGTTATGGGAATTCTGGAGGAAAGTGACCATGTCATACTTGACTACATCCTAAAGGAGGTGAAAGTTGACTGTAGCCAGACACATACCTTGGATTTTAAGAAAGTCAGTTGTATTAAATTCAGAACAATGGTAAGTAAGGTTCCACAGCAGGTGACTCTATGGAGAAAGGGAATTCAAAATAGCTGGACATTTTTAAAAATGGAATTCCTAAAGTTATAGTCACAAACAATTCCAACGGGAAAAAAGATAAAGGACAACAGAAGAAACTAGTGTGGTTTCATAAAAGGCTTAGAGTTGACTTGAAAACAAAAAGGGCATGTGTGGAAGAAAACTGAACCTCACTCTGGGTTTAGGTTCAACAAAGTGTGCGCACCAGCGACTGGAAGAGAGCAAATAGAACTGCCAGTGTGTCTCCTGAAGGCATCAAACGTCTGCCTCACAAAGCAAAATCTTTGCTTATAGATCATTCCTTGGTTAAACGGGAAAAAAATAGAAACCTATCCAGTTACTATGCATGTAAATTACAACGCTCACAGATGCACCATGTAGCACACACTCCTATTATCTGCTTGCTTTGATATTGATTTACAACAGGCACAGACTCCATCTTGCATCAAACAGAATGTCAGGTAGAATGGACACAGTTCCGTTCTGGGTTATCACAGAGAGGTGTGATTTACTACATCCTGAGTGTTCTCCAGAATATGTACTAATTACTTTCTCGACACATATGAATGATGCGTTGAAAAGACCTTGTTTGACCAGAAAAATATTCTGGTCACCAGGCCTAGTTGACTAGAAAAATATTCAAGGCCTGAATATTCCCTCCTTCCACAGAACGTATACAAAGTGGAATGAAGGCCAGGCTACAAAGGAGGAGTAGAGACAGGTGGCACAGAATTCCAGGAAGAGTATTTGGAAGGCTAAAGCTGAAAACGAGATAAAGTCAGTGAGGAATGACAAAAGCAACAAAAAAGTCTTCTTCAGCTGTGTGCACAGTAAGAGACAGAGGTTCAAATGAGTAGCAAAATGATAACATGTGACAAAGAAAAGGCAGAAGTGATTGATTCCTACTTTGACTCTGTTTTCTCAAAAGAGATTCCCTGATAAATGAAGGAGGATGGGTGAGGTACCAGATGACCAGAGGACCAGGTATTTCACTATTGTCCATATGTTCAAAGAGGGAAAAAGGAGCTACAGACCAGCCATTCTGGTATCAGTCCTTTGAAAATTCTGGAGCAAATTATAAAGCAGTCAATCCACCAACACTTTGAAAATAATGCAGTGATTATTAGGCACCAACATGGATTTGTCAAGAATGTTGCCGACTAATCTGATATAATTTTTTATTGAGTAACTTTGCTGGAGGACTGGGAGAATGCTGGGAACATAACGTATCTTGGCTTCAGCAAAACTTTCCATGAAGTGCCTCATGAGAGTATGATCAGCAAATTAGTTGAAAGTGGGCTAGATGGAACAACCATCAGGTGGATGAATAGCTGGCTGCAAAATCAGACCTAAAGAGTGCTCACCAATGGCACCTTCTCAGACTGGGGAGAGGTAACAAGACGGGCCCGGCAAGGTTCAGTCCTGGGGCCAATGCTCTTCAGCACGTCTATTAAATAATAATTAATGATTTGGATGAAGGGGCGCAGAGAATGCTTATCAGATTTGCTGGTGGCACAAGTTTGAATGGGATAACTAAAGCCGTGGAAGACAGAAGCAAAATTCAAAGTGATCTGGAAAGGTTGGAGTACTAGGCTGAAAACACAGAAACAGAGAAATAGAGAAACATAGGGACATACCGAGTCAGAAGGGGCTTCCTGGGTCATCTAGTCTGACCCCTGGCTCCAGCCAGCTCTGCTCATGATGTCTGTGCATGTCAACCTATCATGTGCAAAGCAATGGAATTAAATTAAATAGGGACAAAGGTCAAGTTCTGCACCTAGGAACAAGAAACCAAATGCGTCATTAGAAGAGAGGGAATAATTGGCTCAACAATGTTGGATGTGAGAAGGATCTTGGAATTGTTGTAGATCACAAGCTGAGTATGAGCCAACAATGTGATGTAGCTGTAAGAAGGGCAAATGCTGTCTTGGGCTGCATCAATGGAAGCATCTAAATCTGAAATCAGATTCCAGCTGAATATGGAGAAAAACTTCCTGTCAGAGCAACTTAGCAGTGGAGCCAATGACCCAAGGAAGCTGTGGACTTTCTCACCCGGGAGGCATTCAAGATGCAGCTGGACAGCCATCTGTGAGAGATGCTTTAACTTGGACAATTGCAATGAGCAAGGCGTTGGACCTGATGGCCTTATGGGCCCCTTTTAACTCTACTATTTTAGGATATGATGGTTCTTTAGAGCATCCATTCCATTGGTATGAGATGCTCGTGAGGTCTGCTGGGCTTCATATTACTTTGCGCAAGACAAGAGTGTAGTCTTACTACAGTTCATGGGAGGATCAGTAAAGGATGGAAAGCTGTCTTTTTAGGGAAGCTTGCCCACCATGACTGATCTTTGAATAGAGGGATATCTGACACACTTCTAAAGAACACACTTTCAAACAAAAATTGAATCAGCAAAACTTATCAAATCCTCCAAATACCAGAAGTTGCCCAAATTCCATTGCAAAGCCTGTTTCAATTTGAGTCTATATCAAGGTGTGAACTTCTTTTTCTCATTCTGCATGAACATCAGTGTGCATTTCTGTGCATATTGTTCTCCAAGTGTATGTGTTGTATGAATCTCTAAAAAGCATATATTCTCTTCTCATTGCTGAAAGCATAGTTGTGCACATTTTCCAAATGTGTGTTTTTTCATGCTCATTTTTCATATCAATACATGATATCAAACACCCTCTTATTTGCTTTTTTGGTCCACAAAGCATATTACACATGAATGACTGCAGATATAAATAAATGATGGCTGTGGCTGTATTCAATCTGGATGGTGCAAACAGGGAAAATCCAAATCCAACATTAATTGTAACAAATTGCTTATACATCCCCACTGCCAGACAATCTTGTCAATACTGAGTTACAGATGGTCCAAAGGGTGTGATTTGGAGTAGCTTCATGACTGCAGCTTCATGTGCAGTGATGTAGTGGAGCCAAGGCCTGCAGGGTGATGTACCTTCCTGCCCAGAATTCTGTCTCTATGACAGTGTCTGAATATGAGTTGAATGTGGGTTGTCACTGAACTGTGGGTTATTTTTGAAATACAGATTGTTGCAATATCTGAACCCAGACATGGTAACAAACCATGGATTGCTAGCCATGAAAAACCCACAGCTCACAATTCAACAACAAACTGTGGGTTGCCTTCATGGGTTGTTTGTGGTTAATAAACCATGATTTATAAGCACAGCTGAATTCAGATAAAAAGATGACCAACAGTTGAACAACCCATAGTTCCATGACAACCTATGCATAACCCTTGAATGTGTGTTATCATGTCGTATGAACCCAGTCTCTAAGTTTATCTATACATCTCACAGTAACAGGACACCAAGGAGATGACATTTCTCAACAACAGCATACACTTGTGAGCAATTCCTGGTTTAATTCAAGGTATTTAGGAGTGACCTGTTCTTGAATGGGAATTAAGCAGCTTTATGAAAAAACTGCTCCTTACTAATTTGCACCTGATTAGCTTCAGGACCTCTGCCAAGGCAACCTGGTGGGTGACCAAGTCAGGTTCAAACAAGAAAACATCACCTCAAACTTTGAAAGAAACTGAAATACATGTCATGCCATATTTAAGAAAAGTACCATGGGCAGTTTAAGGTAACCTAAAACTGTCTGAGGTAGCCCTATCAGTTGCCTCTTGGCAATAGCATTTAACCATTTCAGTGCCAAAACAATAGTCCTGGTAGGGTTGATGTTGACAACTGCCTGAATTGGTTCAGTGAGAAGAATTCACATATCTGCCTGCATCTTCAGTTCCTCCTGGAAGAAGTCTCTCCTTCAGTCTCTTCCTAAGGGAACAGTAATGAGGAGTGGCTGCACTTGACCACGGTTCGTATGTTCTTAATGTGCTCTTCCATCCTGGTTGCATTTTGCTTTCCTCCCTACCCCACAGGAAGTATTCCATGAGACACCATAGAATGTGACACCTGGCTCTACCAGGACTTGTATATTTCACCTACAGGCACTCCTGTTATGCTCCAAGGAAAATTGGAATGAACATCACATATTCAAGATTTGTTGCCTGGTCTTGGTTGCTGCAAACCATACCAGCAAAAAGAAAACATAGAGAGACTAAAGCTGCCAAACTTTAGTGGAGGTAAGTAGGCTGTTCTTTTCCCAAGACTTGTCAACCGCTTGACCCACTAGTATGAAACACAAAGAGAGAAGTTGCTCTGACTCTGGCTAATTATCTGCCCCTGAAGTGAAGAGGAATGATTCTGGAAGGAATTTCTCAATTGCAAGAAGCCTACCTAAAAATAGAAGAAGAAGAAGGTGAAAAGTCCTTAATGTCTAAAAAAACCTCCTTCAATTGTCCAACACTTTTTGAAATGGTCTGTTTAAACTGTGTGGTCCCATGAAAATACAAAGACATTGAAGATTAGGTTTCTGAAGTATGTGCCTTTGTTACAAACAAAGGCAAAAGGTTTTTTTTTTTTTTTTTTTTCCTTTTGGGGCAAACAACATCTTTGTTCAACAGGTAGGAAGAAATATTTGATCTGGTAAAACCCTACTATTTCTGTCCAAATGGCATTCTATTTCCAGCAACATAACTAAGACATTTTAATCAAAGCAAATCCTTTAAAACCTCTCTCCAGACCTAAAACTTTTAAACATTTATTTGGAGGGTTGTAGAGAATGAGTTGTTGGCTTAACTACAAATGTCTTTTTCAAACTGGTAAATATTTTAATCTCTCTGAGATTTTCCCTAGGTATTTATAATCCATTATTCATTTAACTCCTTTGACAGCAACATTTTCAACCATGCCTGTGATTCAAACGTAAGTCTGAAAACTAATGAGGAAGATAAACTTCAGGAGCAATATTTTCCTGATTGATGTTACCCTAGGAATGGAAAACAACTAGATGCTCATAGCAAGGGAATCCTTATCACAAAGTATTGTAGATTTTAGACCTTGCATTGAGTTTTCACTGGTGTGTGCTTGGAGTCAGTCTAGATTGCCTTTCAGAGGTCCTTTAGAAGTGCCTCTGATCACCTCCCACCTTCTTCTTCTTCCATCCAATCATCATCATCATCATCATCATCATCATCATCATCATCATATTTTCCACCCATTCCCAGTACAAGGACCCTTGAACTGGTCACGTTTGTTCTACTAAGCATGGTTGAACAAGTCAGGCAGGAGTGTTTGAATAAAGAGGGAGCAAAGAGGTAACTTGGGATCACTGGGGGATGAACCCCTAGGCAGCTGAGGGGTAACCAGAGGTTGCTTGGACTGGTAACTCTGTTGTGGACCTTCCTCTTGAGTTCAGTGTAACAAATGTTTCCAGAAGGAAATGCCTCAAGCTTCCAGGGTCCTCCTCCTCAGGAAACTGAAGAAAAAGTAATTTCTGATCCCCTGAAACTCCTCACCTCTTACAAGTGGGGTGCAAGAGCACAACCACACATTTCCCCAGAGAGGTCCGCCTGGCGCCGTCGTTACTTGTTTTTCGGTGCCAGGTGAAGACCTTTTTATTTAAACGTCACTTTAATTGTTAACAATATTTGCTTATTTATCTGGCCAGGGCGACTTCTTTTATATTTTATATTTTTATTTATTTTATATTGTTAATTTTAATTTTATATTGTTATTTTTGTATTTTATTGTATTTTATTGTGTTTGTAAGCCGCCCGAGGCTTCGGCAAGGGGCGGCATAGAAATGTTCTAATAATAATAATAATAATAATAATAATAATAATAGTAACTTCAATCTTGCATTCAGTTTACATTTAGGAACATCCAAAGGTCTGCCTTATCCTAGGTTAGACCTTGGTGCATCCAGCCTGGAAGGTCGGCACTGCCTGCTATGGAACTCCAAGATTAAGGCAGCAGCCTGTCCCGGTTCTGCTGGAGATGCGAGGGAATGAAGCTGGGGCATTCTGTGATGCAAAGTGGTGCGATGCAAATTGGCCCCAGTTTGTACTCTTTGGTCCTTAAAGAACGTACAGATTTCGTTAACGTGTTCATTCAGTGAACTTCTACAAGCTCGGCTTTCCCTGACTCTCCATCCATTCTACAATTCATGGAGGGATCCACCGAACAATGTCCTATGTCTATAGGAAAGTTTTATTTTGTTTCTTAAATTCAAGTCCTGCCCAGTGCACAGATGTTCCCTGTTTAGCCAGGAGAAGAAATGACTGAGGGAAGACATCATAGTACCTTCCTGTGATCTGCAAGACGGTTAAAAGGTAAATTGGGTTGGGGAACCCCTTCCAGCTGAAGGACTGAATTCTACTTTGAAGAATCCTTGGGGCCACATGCCAGTGGTGGGTGGATCCAGTGGAAAAGTGCAACTGGATGGGACCAAAAGCACCAGGTTACTTTGTGGACTTTTGTTACTTTCGTTTTCCCAGAGAACTGTGGCTGTTGAGCAGTATAAAATTGAAATGAATGAATGTTTTAGTTTAATGCTCTTACCACCTGTAACTAAGACTAAGGCGAGGCATTAAAATTTTTCTAGAATGGGGAAAATTTGCACAAAGCCAGGACACCATCAAATCATCTTGTAGTGCAAAGTTGCACTCTGTGGGAGCTGGACTTGATGATCTTCAAGGTTACTTCTAAGTCCGTGATTCTGTGAAGGAAAATTGGAGATCCGTGTTTCGTACAAATGCCCCAATTCTTACAACAGTCATATTCTGAACTGCAATGCGATTGTGCCTTCAGTGCGGCCTGGCTCCATAAAACTGAGCTAGCCGTTTTCTTCTGTTTATGCAGAATATTTCTGGAGTGGTTTCTCCAGCCACATGTTGGCTCAGGCCTACCTGAGCTGCTCACCATTTACAGGCAAATGGGAAGTGGAGAAAGAGCTGCGGCTTGCTCAAGGACGCTGCTTTCCAGGAAGGCAAGACATGCTTTTCGGATTCTGCCTGCAACTGTTACACCTCTCTTCCTCCCGTCCCGGCCACACTGGACAGAAGGACATCTGCAAGAGAAGGGAGCAAAACAAAATGCTGCTGGAAAGCATCAGAGTGTGACTTTGCGTAAGCTGTAAGTACACACATCCAGAAAGATGGAAAAAATGAGTGGGAGAGAACAGACGGAGATCAGCCACACTCTCAAGCAGAAGAGGCGGTAGAAACCATCTTTGGGGGCAGCCAAAGTTTACTGCGTGTGTGTGTGTGTGTGTGTGTGTGTGTGTGTGTGTGTGCATGAAGGGAATATTTTCATCAATATTGTGTGTACACATTTTCAAGTTCTGGCCACACAATGGAGTCATTGTGCTTCTGCATTTTTTAAAAAGTATCTCAGGTTCTGGGAGACTTACAGGTAACAGTAATTGTTTCCTCTCTGCCCACCTGTATAACAGATGGTATGAATGCAGAAGGTGGCACAGGGCTTCCCTGTAAGAGGCATTGATGGTACATTCCTCGCAGGCTTTCCATGAAGCCCTCCTCCTCCAGGACTTGTGCTTTTGAACCATTTTCATGGCTTTTTTTAAATAGCGCAGCTATTAAAATTCAAATTGAAACAAAAGCCTTGTGTATGGCTGCAGGTTGGCTGTACTCCCACCATACCACAGAGCCACCTTGTGGTTTGTTAATAGGATACAAAGGGAGGCAGAGAAAGTCCAACCCTGGGGAAAGATGCATCTTTCCTGAAGACAGAAGAAGAAGCTTCAGCCATGCAGTGGGTTTAACTCCTCACAAAGAGAAGTCCCAGAAGAAGGGACTGGTTGCACACATGGCAAGGGAGCAACACTGCACTTCTCCTTACACTGTTCCCTGAGAACTGGGCACTGGTCAGTGCTGACTGTAGCCAGCCAAACCTGGTGCAAACTTAAGTGCCCAAAGACAGGACTGGTGAGAGGAAGGATGGTGGAAAGGTGGGAAGGCTCTGAGCTTTCATTTTGAAAAACCCAACCCCCAAAGTCCCCAGCCCTGGTGGACAGAGGGGACTCGGCGCTGCATAAAAGTGACTGGATCATACCTTTTCAAGCTTTCCCCACTGCAAATTTATTTCATGAAGTTGTGCACCAATATTCGGGCTCTGTTGCAGATCAGTGTTCTGACTATTATCAGGTATGACCTCTGAGCAATATAGAGCCCTGCGGGAAGTAAGTAAGCAGGCTGCAGCAGGGAACTTATTAGAAAGCACATGCCTTTGGAGTTTGCTGCTGTGGATATCCTGGCCTTGGAATGATTCCCCATCTTCAGAGTTTTCAATGCATGATCTAAATGTGAAGTTGGTATCAGCCACCCCTGGTGCAAGTTATCCACGCTTCTCCAGGTAAATCCTACCTTTGTTATTACATGTCAAGTCGTCTTTGAGTTATGATGACTCTGTGAATGGAAACCCACCAAAATGCCTGTCCATAAAGCCCTGCTCAGCTCTTGTAATCTCAGGGCTGCAGCTTGCTTTCGGGAAGTGATCCATCTCCTAGCTGGTCTTCTTCCACCTTTGACTTTCCCTAGCATGTCTGTCTTCTCCAGGGAGTCTTGCCTTCTCATGAAATAAAACAGCTTTGGTCCTGTCATGTAGCTTCCATAATCCTATCTAGTCAGCCTACTTTTAAACAATGCAAAAGAGATATTGTGGATGGGGCAGGAGGGGAGACCATTAATGTCTCATATCACATTAAAAATACCCCATGACATTATCAGGTACTTCCCTGAAATTTAGGCATATTCCACATGCACATAAAAAAGGAAAACTACTCTTATCTACAGGTAGCAGAAGAGCATGTTCAGTATAGGCTGCTTCTGGGACAGACAACATTTACCTATTTTTCACATGTGAAGCAACCCCAAACACCAAAACCTGCCATTTCTTACTGCCCTTACCAGGACCATCAGGATAAGTCTCAGTGCAAGGTTTTGCAGGGCTAAACCTCAGTAAGGTCCCTGCTCCAAAGAACCAGCTGCAGTCTATATACCCTTTGGGCTGACTCAGCCATTGTTCACTTCTCAGCTGCAATATCACGGGATTGTTGGTGTCCACATGCAACAAGCACTCCAAATCACAGGCAAAACACTCTATCCCCTGAACTGTACAGGGCCAGTTCAGACAATCATCACGCCAATCTTCCTGAAGGGCACTCCATGTGATTATCTGGAACTTGGACAGTGCTTCTGGTCATACCCTCAGGGATGCTCCCACCACTGAACCAAGGGTGGTGGCTCATCCCTCCAGAGCATCACTCACTAGGGCTGGAGCCCCAGATTTTTCATCTGATGCTCCAAATCTCTGGGAAGCCATCTGCTCACCATCCTGCTGTCCATGGGCTCCAAGGATCTCAGCTACATCTGATCCCCTGGATCTTTCCCATAGGTGCCTCAGTTCCTGCTCCCCTGGCTCAGATCATCATCATCATCATCATCCAGATGCCCACCTCTCCCTTGTCCTCTTTACAAGTAGGGTTACACTAAGGATACAGAGTTCTTGAAAGACACACAGACTTCAGCGCATATGTAAATTAGCACATGCAAATTTGTGCTACTTTATTTCATTTTATTTTAGCCTGGAACTTTTCAGTTCCTTCCACATTACATGGAATGGCAACACTTTGGTTAACAAAATTTAGAACAGAGAGAATGCTTAACATTACCACGCAAAGTAAAGTACCATACAGAGTCCTTGGTACAGCATTACCCTGTTTCTTTTAGGCAAAGCACTCTCATTCAATAAAACATATCAGAGACCAGTCCTACAACCTCTGGGACAGGATGGGACAGGATTCAGTGGGCTTCTCCCCTAAGGCTGGAGACAAAACTCTGACTTCAGAGGAGATCTAGCAGTGGCTCTCCAGTGTGAGACCCTCACCGTGGAAAGCTCTGCAATGACTCCCTCTCCCGAGATCAGAAGTCTGACCTTGGAGAAGGAGGAAATGGGTTTGTTGAGATCCACTGGGTGAAACAGCAGCTTAGCATTCACAGCATTATCAGAGGACCAAGAAGCAAAAATAGTCTCCATCCCTCCTCCTGCCCTGCCAGCTAGAAGGACAGGGGCTTCCAAACACGGAGGGCCTCCATCTTTTGGGCGTCTTAATTCTAGGTTTGCTCTCTTTATTTAATGCAAAGGATATGCATGGCACCCAGCTGTACCAGAGCACAAATCATCCTTTTAAAAAGCGGTGGAATGGCTCCTGTGAGATATGTTTTCACTGGTGGCCTTCCATTGTGGAACATCTTTCCCTTGAGTGGCTCTCCTGGTCCCTTTATTAGCATTGCTTTCCAGTAGCCAGTGAACTGAGGCTGTCATGCTTCAGACACACCATGAGATGGTAAAACTCCTTTGAGGAGACAGTCATGTTATGGAAAGTCAAAGGCAGAAGACAAAGGGGAAGACCAAATATGCGATGGACTGAATCCACAAAGGAAGTCACAGCCTTGAACTTGGAAGTTCCATGAATGGAACTATCATGGACAGGACATTCTGGGGGGCTTTCATTCATAGGATCACCATAAGTTGGAGATGACTTGGCAGCACATAACAAGCACCTCCAGGTACACATCTTTTTATTTTCCCAGTACTTTCGATTATGTTTTAGTGCACTGTAGCCCTTAGAACCTATTGTTCCTTCCTCCACTCAGTTTCAGACCTGTTGTTACACGAACTTGCAGCTACTGGAAGGATGTTCTAACTGGGAGTCCAGTACTGAGCAGGGGGGTGGACCTGATGGCCTTCTGGCCTCTTCCGACTCTACTATTCTATGATTCTATACTTCCTGTTGGTTTTGTATTGGTTGTTGAGTTCATGCAATTATTGTATAGTTTTAGTTTATTTACATTTAAATGATTTAAATGCTTTTAAGAACCAGCCAGAGGAATGGGTTGATTGAATAGGATAGAAATATCCTAAAGAAAGGAAGAAATATAACATAAAATAACAGCTATAATTTTTATAGAATGAAATATGAGGTAAATGTAGAGCTGTGCTGACTTTTCTCAGACTTTTTCCCCTGAGAAAATTGTGAGTCTTCTTTTTCTCAGTCCCTTAGAAAAGAAAGAATACCACTTTGCAGAATTTTGTTTGAATATTTCCCATTCCTATTGCAAGTCCAGGCTTGCTTTGATTCCCATGTGAATTTTCGAAGACCAAGGAGAAGTGTGGGTGCATGGGAGGTAAGCAAGTTCCATTTGCAACTTTGCACAGCATCATAGATATTCAGGTTAAGGCCTCAGTCTTCACTTCAATTTCCTGGCTTTGTGAAACATGAGCAAACAGGAGATGGCCTTAACTCTGGTCTCAAAGGGGCAGCGTGCTCTTCTCTTGCACAGAAATGCAGCCACCCCATTCTGTCCTCGCAGTGAGCTTGAGAGCTTGCTTGGGTCGAAAGTTCTGCTTTTGACCAACTTCATGGTTTGGTGAAGATTTGAAATCAGGGCTTTGGTCCAATGATCAAGGACTTGGCACAGGATCGCCACTGAGCAAGGTGGACATTGGTACAGTTATGTCAGCGTCCGGGACGAGGGCAGCTGACTAACGGAGTAAAGGCACTGGGACCCGAGGCAGGCAGGGTGTGCAGGTCCCGTACACAGTCCAAGGTCAAGCTGGAAGCCAGTATACTAGCCAAGTCCACAGAGACGGGTAGCGTAGTCCAGCACAAGCCAAGGGTCGGCGAACTGAGGAAGGCAGACCAGTCGGGGGCAGAAGAGGTGCAGGCAGTGTCTGGGAGACATGGGAACCGGGGCGCAGGTGCAGAGTTCCAGGTCTAGCAGACCAGGAAGGGCTTCACCAACAACAGGAGACCCTTGTTGCCAAGGCAGCTTCTGCGAGGAAGAGCTGGTTCTTATATAGCGCTTCCCTAGGGCTCCCCGGGTGGAACTCACAAGAGCCCTGGCAGCTGCAGTGAGCTGAGGTCAGAATCCTGCAACTACCAGAGCTGCTCTGCAGGCCCTTGGCCAGCAGAGGGAGCCCTGAAGCTGCCTCTGGTCTTGACAAGTAATTGCACTGCTGCCTTGGGATTGCCTACAGAATCCTGAGGGGCAAGTTAAGGTGCTTTCATTGCTCAAAACCAGTTGAACTGAGGTTTCATGCGCAACAACAAGGCAACACTCCCTTTCTCCCACATGCTTCCTAAGCTGCTGGATTACCCTGAGAAGCCACACATTCACTGACCGTTTTACTGTCAGCAATCGTCTGCTGCAGGATGCTCTGTGGGCACTGTTGAATGTCTGCAGAGGTTCTTCAAGCAGGTCATTTCCTTACCAGTATATTCAAAGCAACAGGATTCACCCACTGACTGGTTCCACCACCATTGTTTCCCTCTGCCATTTGGTCTAGTCCAAGCTGTCAGTTTCTTTTTTAATTGCCCAGATGTTCGTAGTTTGTGTCCATTAAAAGACATTTCTAAACATCCAGTACCCATATATGAACTTATGTGTTATACTGTAGTTTTAAGAATTTAAAGTTTTGTGAACTGCACACAATGGTTTGGCTATTGGGCAGCACAGGAATTTAAAAACTAATACTAATTAATCCCCATTCAAAATTTTAGTGTGCATGTTTTGTTGGAAATAAAGAAAGAAGACCTAATCAAGTAAATACTTTTTAAAAAACTTAATTTATGGGCCTTGATCCATCAATTCTGGCAAGCATAAAGGAAGGTTTCTAGGAAATTTGGGACAATCACCAAACATAAACCGTGAAATTATCATAAAGCCAGTTTTGTGCTTAGGATTGTCTTGGTTTTAATGTTTTCCTCAGTGCTCTATATAAATGTTTTAGCAAGTTATCTTGTGGACTTCTTAGAGATATTTTAAAGTATTTTTTAAAAAAGGATTGGACAGATTCATGAGAGAGAAGGCTATCGGTGGCTACTAGCCCTGCTGGCTAGGGGCTGCCTCCTTTGCCAGAGGTGGCCTGCCTGCACACACCAGTTGCTGAGGAACTTGGGTAGGAGGAGGTCTGATGCCCATCCTGCTTGAGGGATCCTGTGGGCAGCTGGTGTGCCCCCATGTATATAGGATGCTGGACTAGATGACCTTTATACTACACTATGCATGAGCATTTCTGTGGGAGTCTAGGAAAGGGTTCACAGGATCTGGGCCCAGATTTTATTCTTAGGTTTCAGGCCAAAGCCTCTGGAATAGAGCACTAGTCATTTCAGCAAGCCTCTCACAGAAGCACTCCAGAAGGTATGGAAGTCAGGAACTGGCTCCTACTCTCTGCACCACTGGAAGTGCTTCGAGCCCTGAAGCCAGCTCACAAGGACCTCCATGCAGCACCTCCCTGGAATTCAGGAATTCACGACACACTCCAACAGGGTTGGAGCTCCACTCTCATTCTGAGCAGCCCAGCACTCATGGAAGCCAGAGTGACTCCCGTGTGCTTTGCTGGTTCTTTCCCTGGCCTCTTCCACTTCCCCACAGATCAGCTTCTCATCTCGCCATTCCCTGTTCTGGCGTACCTTGTTGCACCTTTCTTCTCACTCTCCTGTGGAACTCCACAAGAACATACCAGCCCAGGGACAAAGCAGGTGCTTGGCATGCAGACGGCCACAGGTTCGATTCCTAGCATCTCCAGGTAGGGCTGGGAGAATGTTACCTGAACCCTTGGAGTTTCCAGGGTTAGTGCTCATCCATACAGACAGTGCTGGACTAGACCAATACTCTTACTCAGTTTAAGATAACTTCTTATATTCCAAGTAACTTCCCCTTCTTTCTCCCCCTCATCTTATACGCTGCTATGTCAACTTTGGACTTTTCTACATCCTATAGACCTTGTGACAGTGGCCCTGTTTCTGCTACAGTTGTATGATGTCTGTTTTGCTTCCTCCCACACTGGAACTTCTTACAACTCAAGGTCTTTTCATCACAAGCAAGGAGCACTTTGCAAATTTTGGTAAATTCCTATCAACACTGAGCCAAAACAAAATTCTCACCCATCTGTACCAGCCAAATTCTATTGCCTGCCATACAGAGGATAAAGACAGGGAAGCTGGCAGAAAACAAGAGGCATGAAGCACTGAAGGCCCTGAGCCTGGATGAGCCAATCTCTCAGTTTCAGTATTGCTTGCATCCTTGTTTATTTTTAATTTGGGGGGGGGGGGTGGGGGGGGGGTCCAAATATGGGTACAAAATTGCAAATGTTGGTAATTTTTTAATCAAACAGAAATGAAACAAAATTCTTACCTGTCCTTCATCACCAGTCAAGCCTGACCTGGTACAAGTCTAAACACCAAAGGTGGGCATGTGGACATGAATCCATAGAAGCAGGCATGACTCCTAGGAAAGTTTGGGCCCTGGTACCTCTCTCTGTCCTTTTAACAAATGAAGCTCTCAGCTCTCCATTGTTGCCACAGCTAAGCCAGATTCATGCAAGAAGCAGCCAAGTGGAGGCAAAGGGGAAGTATGAAGGAAGACCATAGAGGCTCTTAATATGGATTGGTACCAACTAAAAGGCAAGGTTAGAGGAACGTTTCTGTGCAATGCCAGGGATCTGAAAACCCACAGAGGCCTTTCTTATGGTTTCAGGAGGAAGTTTGGAAAGGGTCAGATGGCATTTGGAGTGAGCAAATGCAGCTGACAGGCAATGGGCCCCCTCCCCGTTTTTCTCTTCTTCCCATGAAGCCTGCAAAAGAAAGCCTGGATGCCTTCCTAATGCACATGCTGTAGTTTAGCCAGGACATCTGGGGCTAATGCAGAATCTGCTGGGTGAGATGGACTGTGTTACTAGGTAGTAAATTAGGCTAGATGGACATGCAGACCCATCTGGCCTTAATCTATTACTCTCTCTCCAAAGCCCTGGGAGCCATTGAGCTTTCCCCCTAATCCTACGATGATTTTGGATGAGAAGGCAGGGTCTAGTTTCTCATGTGTCTTCTTGAATTTTCTCAAAGGCCAGAGGAGGAAGGGGGTGGGGGTGGGGGAGATCTGACTTGAGAACCACCATTGGGAAACCAAATCGAACAGAACAAGACTTTCCAACTACCTCCAATCACTTCCCTTGTGGCATTTTAGCATTTTGTGGTAGCAATTTACTGTGAAAACCACTAAATTAGGAGAAATTACAGAACAGTGTTAGCAGCCAGTGCTTCACATTTCAGTCAATCAAGAGTTTGCATGTTATGGGCACAATCTGGAGACAGTTAAATGCACTGCAGGCACAATCCTTACGTATGTCAACACAGAACCAATAAGCAAATACTTCTGTAGCTGAAGGGATGCCATGAATCAAAGGTCCTTCTTCTGTCTAAATACGCATAGCGTGGTGCCCTTAAGTGCCAATGAAATGGAGGTCCTGAGAGCTCAGCTGAAGGAGCACCTTCGTTTCCAAGGTACTGTATAGTGTTTTTGTATAATTAATTTTATTGTAGCTGAGTAGAAAGGGGTTTTTGTTTTTCTAAACTTTTTTCACTAGTGCCAAAAGCCACCTCCGCAGTTTGGTGCAGTGTTGGCCTTCACTCTCGGTTGCCCTTACTTGCCCTCCCTGACATCGTCATATACCCAAATCGGATTGGCCATGTTCCATCGTTATGTCATCGTGTTCCTGGTATTGTGGGGTCATCTGGTGCCAGGGAGAAAATGGAACTCTCCTTTCGCAGCTCATGAAGACAGAAGATTCCCATTCAGACGGTCACCCTCCATGTGCAGGGTGACAGATACGGTGACAGATACGATGACTAGAGCAGTCCTCTCCTGGTGTTTTACCTTCCTTGAGCTTACTTCCATGCATAGCCAGTGTGGATTAGCAAGAGCCAGACTCGAGGGCTGGTCAGAGGTCAAGCTTTGCCAAGCATTTCCCCCACTTACACTCCACCCCCAGTTCCTGTGGACAATTCAACCTGCATGAAAAGCCGGATCATTTTTATTATTGCCTTCCTTCGTTCCTTTGATCCTTCTACTTCTAAGCTGCCCTGTCGCTGAAGCTCTTAAGACAACTTATATAACAAAAGCAAAGCCATGATGAAACCAGTGAAACACATTTTAAAGTATTGCTTACAGTGCAAGGACAAAGACCCAACACGCGAAAGAGGGGAATGAATGAAGGCGCAATCCTGTCACCCTTACCCTCAAAGCAGGTCAGCTTCTGCTCTGGAAGACTTGCATGCATCTGATGCCCCAAATGAGGTGAGGCTCCCCCTGTGTTGCCTCATGCCCTGATTTTTATCCAGACTAGCTAAAGGGGAAGGGAGGGGAGGGAAGGAGGCTGGGGTGCTGATGGGAATGGACATAACTCCTCAGCTTCTTCCCCTCCTCACCTCCCAGCATGCCCCCTTTGCTCCCCTCCAAGGTGCACTTGTGATCTTGGGGGCAAAGCTGGCAAAGGAAAAGCCCAAAGCCTTGGGGAGAAAGCCCACACCAGTTGCAGGGGGCGGGGAGCTCAGACTTCAGAGTCCCAGTTACAAAATTTTAGGATCTCCAAGCTGGGACTCCACCTAATCCTATGTGCCTCCCATCCCCAAGACAATGGTGGAAGGCCATAGGATTTTTCCTTGATCAGCTCAAATAGGGAGAAGGTTATTTCAAAATGCAGCAGTCATAGAATCGTAGAATAGCAGAGTCGGAAGGGGTCAAGAAGGCCATCAAGTTCAACCCCCTGCTGTTGCAGAATACCAGTTTGCACCATCCCACTCATTATCCCATTAAGCATATGAATCACAAGGCAAGAACAGTTAAAATACTGTTTAATAAGGCCTGGGAGAATAAAACACTCTTTGCCTTGAGCCAAATGTCAGCAAAGTACATTCTAGTAAGCAGCGACTTTAGTAAATTTGTTTCAATTCATTTTTGAGAAGGATTTACTGAGTTTGTACCTTCTGAACTAAATGCAGACACAGATTTGATCTATGGTCAAATTCTGCACATTTCCCAATTTGCAATGTGATTCATGGACCACAAAAGGTGTGCATTTGAAAAGTGCATGTAGAAATACACCCTTTGAAAATGTGCACAAATAGCTTTTAATGAATGGGAGAGGAATGCATACACTTGCACAACCTGGACATACATATTTGGAAAAAGAATGCATAAAAGGTGTACCGATTTCCATGTAGAAGCCCTCCCTGTCCCTAAAACTCACAAGGATGTGGATTTGGGTTAGAATGCGCTTCCGGATGGAATTTGGTGAACTTTGGCAACGTTGCTGATATCCTTAGCCTCAGGGGTACCTTTCTTGGGAGACCCTACAAGAGTTTGGCCACCCCCACCAAAAAGCCCTGTGCACAAGTAGCCCCCCCCCCCCGATCTCAATCTTGTGGCCCACCCAGAACAGGGCCTCAGACAGAGACTTCAGGGTAACTCTTTGGAAGGGCAACTTCATCCTTCATTTTAATGTTACTTTACACAAGGTGGCTGAGCAGTTGTGTGTTTGCTTCTTTTTTCATTCGCAAGGCATTCTTTGCAGAAAACATGGCCAAGCTGATGCTTGTTTTTTTGTTGTCATTGTTGTTGATTTTGTAAAGGTTTAAATGACTGTGTACTATCCCTAGGGCATGTTAGCAAAGCAGGGGGCAAAAACATTAACTGGGAGCCAGTGTGGCCTAGTGGTTGGAGTGTCAGACCCATTCTCAGGAATTCTCATTTACTATGAAGCTCACTGGGTGACTTTGTGCCAGTCACTTAGCATCAGCCTAACCAACTTCACAGGGTTGTTGTGCGGGTATAATGGTGAGAAGAAGGCAGCGGATGTAAGCCACCCTGATTTCCTTGCAGGAAGAAAAGGTGATGAACATATATTGCCAGAAGCAAACAAATACATGAGAACTCATCCAGTGTCGTGTTTAGAGCAACTCTTTCCAGCCTGGTACCCCCCTGATGTGCTGGGCTGCAGCCTCATCATGCCCAGCCAAGGAAAGGCCGAGTTAGAGAACCAAAATAGGCTTGGGAAGGGCAAGCTACCAATCCTGGCCCAGCCATGAAGCTCACTGTGGTTTCATGGGCCACTTGTCTTCTCACAAGCTGGCCCACCTCACAGGGCTGTTGTGAGAATAAAAGGCGAGAAGAATTACAGCCTCTTTAAGCTCCCTAGAAAAAGAATGGGATGAATTAATTATGGAGTGATAATAATGCTGTATTGTGTTTTTCAAGACTAGTTCTTCCTTCATAGCTCTGCTTCTACTTTCAGACGAACGCTTGGCTGTACAAATAAAAGTCCTTTTTTAGTGCCACCTTGTGCGCAGAATTAATCCAATGCCTGATCTATACAATTCAAAACATGCTGTTCCTCAGTTTAACCACCAGAGGACAGTACTGTTTAGTTTAGTGCCCTACAAAGCCCAGTGGGGAGTTTTAATTATTGCATCACTATATGTGATATAACATCTTGCTCAATACATTAAATGAAAAGCTCCTCCTCTCCATTAGTCACTGCTTTCCAGCGCCAGCACATTCCACCATCACACACAAAATATGTGAGTTACATGCTTGATTTCTGTGTGTTGGGGCTGTAAGATAGTAGGAAATGTGTAAAAAATGATTACAGATGAAGCGAGGAATGATGATGATGATAATGATGAAGAAGAAGAAGAAAACAGGACTGGCATTTGGTTGCATGTCCTTAACAGAGTGTTTCAGTGTTTCCATGCAACATCCAGTAATGCAGTTTCCCTTCAGCAAGCAATTAAGAGGTGGGGAAACAGCCCGAGGAAAGAGTGTTTTATGCAAATGAAAATGCCTTACTCGGGATTTAACATGGTTTGCCTCCTTCTCCTTCGGAAGGTATTTCACTGTCCAGGATTGAGGGGCTGAACTAGACTTGGAGCAGCATCGTGCTAAGAGACTGAGCTACAAACCAGGAAGTCCTGGCTTCAAATATGACCTCTGCAGGTTCAAACCATCCATTGGCCTTTCAGAAGGGATTTGCTCTCAGTCATGGTCAGGATCCCATCCAATCCAGACCCCAGAGAGACAGCTTGAAGAGGGTTGGGATTCTGCTAACAAGCCCATTTCCATGAAAGACTTGGGGGGATGAGGTAGCAGCCACCCAAGGACAGTCAGATGCCCCACCGCTGCCACCATGAACTCCTTCCACCCTATTCCAAGCCCTACCTTGGCTCCAGACTCTCTGCTTTCACACCCTGGGTCTCCGGGAGACATACAAAAGGGTGCCTGGCAGGAAGCTAGGATGGTATCTGAGTGTATCCACCAGGGAGTATCCACCAGGGCTCTACTCAGGGCAGAGACCTGTTTGGGACAGGGGGCTAGTGAAGAGAAACAAAGAAACAGCGCGAGTCAGAAGGGGCCTCCCAGGCCATCTAGTCTGACCCCCGGTTCCTGCTGGCTCCACTCACAACATGCCCACCATGCCCATGTCCAGCCTATCTTTGAACACCTTTGAAGAGGAGGGGAAAGACCTAGCTCTTAGTAAGCCAACAGAGGAACCCATAAGCTGCATGTAAAGTGGAGCTGTGTGCAAGCCACCTTTAAAAATTCTCCCTCTCTTTGTGGGTAAATAAATTGGGAGGACATATTTGCTGAATTTCTCCAGGGCAGGAGAAATTCGCAGTTTCTCACAGGCAGGGCTCACCACTGGCAAAGGGCTGGAGCGTGACTCCCTTCCTTCCTTCCTTCCTTCCTTCCTTCCTTCCTTCCTTCCTTCCTTCCTTCCCTCCTCCTGAGGGTTTTCGTTGGCGCTGCCCTTGCAAGTGGCAAAAGACTCAGCTGTATTGGCGGCTTGCTCTTGCATCTCCACAATGCAAGCAGCACGAGGTGGCTGGACAGGACTGCCTCCAGCCCCAGGCTAGCACTGTGCCAAAACCAGTCCTCTGACTCCTGGGAGTTTTCTTCCTTCATTAGAGAGGCTTCCATTTTTCTGCCTCCTTTGCAGGGTGTTGGATCACATCTGCAAACAGTGGGAAGGGGGGAAGATCTCAGAGACATTTTTCAGGGTCAAAGGCACAATGATCAGAGAATCCTGGCAATCTGAACCATCCCTTGCTTGCCCTTTCTGACTTTCCTGTTCTGCTGCCTACCGAATGGCTGAAAGGCGGGAGAGGGGCAGGGGGTGGTCAGCACCTTTAAACAAGAACAGAACAAAGCAAATTGCCTCACTCAGGTTTATGTTCCAAGGGCTGGATGTGGCTAATAGATGTGAAGTTTTCTGTGCATGGGCAAAATGATCACAATAGCAGATGCAGTTTATAAAATTTAAAAATTAAACATGTCTTAAAGGATTTTAAAACTTCACATGGTTTAAAGGCTAAACACTTCTTTAAAACTTGAGCTCCAGTGCCTGAAGCTGGTGTTTTATCTGAAATTTAAATTATCTCTGTGTGTATCTATTAAATAAATATTTGATTTCTTTCTCACTTTTTTCCTTAAAAACTCAAAGCAGCTTTCATCCTTCTCTTCCTGCTGCTTTCAGGCATATCCCTGCAACAACAACCCTGTGAGGTAGGTTGGA
This sequence comes from Varanus komodoensis, assembly GCF_004798865.1. Classification (NCBI taxonomy): domain Eukaryota; kingdom Metazoa; phylum Chordata; class Lepidosauria; order Squamata; family Varanidae; genus Varanus; species Varanus komodoensis. The sequence goes on from NW_025335761.1 coordinate 52,045,212, forward strand.
CTGAGAGTCTGCGACTGGCCCAAGTCCCCCAGTTGGCTCCATGGCTGAGCAGAGACGAGAACCCAGATCACCACTATACCACACTGGCTCTCTCTCACACACAACTGTATAAATTTGTTAAGTTGCCTCAGGGACTCCTCCATTTCAAAGCGTCCTGAGGCACAAACGGACCTGAGCCAGCTCACCCCCAGCAGGAAATGGCACGGGGCAGGCAGGGCCTCCTCAGCCAATGCAATCCGCCTGGGCCCTTGGCTGGCTGAGGCCTCCCTCACGCAGGGACCGGAAGTGTGGGCAGATGGAGCTGCCTTTGCTGATGCATGAAGCCAATGCTTTGCACAGGACCTCAACCAGGCAGCAAAATATGTCAGGGGACAACATTTGTATATTTCATAATTATTAAGTCTTCTTGTGGAGGGCTAGGTGAAAGTCCATGCCCCCATCTCAAATGACTTACCCATCCTGCTGCAGGCAAATACAGACTCGGGTCCCTCAGGCTGGTGTGGGTGAGAGAACCATGCCCCCTTATTCAGAATGGGCCAGGAAGTTCCAGGTGCCTCCTAGCTATGGAGAGGACACCTCTGGCTATTGTGTCGGTAATTGCCCCACTCACACCTCACGTCCTCTGAATTCAGCTTGGTTCTTTCCCAGCACAGACTCAAAGCAATGCATGGACCCCTCACATGCCATTTCCCAAGCTAGCATTAGCCTCTGTCAGGCTGTCCTTACTGTCAGGAAGTACTCCCTGGAAGTATCTCCAATTAGCATTGGATGCCAGGAAGCACTTCCTGACAGTTAGGACCTGGGGCTATGGAATGGGCTTCCACGGGAGGTGGTTGCGGCCCCATCGGTGAGGATGTTCAAGGCTAGGCATGTCATGAGTGCAGCTGGCTGGAGCCGGGGTTAGACTAGGTGGCCCAGGAGGCCCCTTCTGGCTCACTATGTTTCTATGACTCCCGGTTATCAAGGCAGAGGAGGTACCACAGTTTCGTTTTGTGTTTAAATCACAGAGCATCTTCCTATATACTCTGACGTACGCCTGACAACAGAGATGCAGTGCTAACTTTTGAAATGCCACCACTCATCATGACAGTCCCCAAGGAGAGCTCAAAATGGCGCTCCACTGTGTCGCTCCAAATCAACACTCCCATCTCAACAGGGCAATTCTGCTTTGCCCCCCTCAATTCTGCGCCTCCCTGCAAGAAGTTTGCATTACAACAAGAAGGAAAATACACATTGTTACTGGAAGGAAATCCTTTCTTGCCGCCTCCTGTGAGCTTGCAGCTAAACTTGAAGGAAGCAAAGGGGTTCAAGGAGGGGGGCACAGGGTTTTGGCATCCCTGCTCATCAGGAAGGGCTGGCAGTGTGTCCCTGGGCAGCCTGGCTCCACAACACCACTGCAAAAGCAGAGACCGAGCGACTCTGCTTCCTCTCGGCGAGTGAGCAGCTGTCTCTCTCAGCACAAAAGGAGAAGACGCCCAGACAGGCCGCCTGCTAGGATAGCAATCAGCACTGGGGCCATCCTCTGATTTCATACTGGAGCTGATGCCTGCCAGGTACTTTAGCCCGCAGGCTAGATGTTCCCGGCCAAGCTGCTTGGGGGAGCACATGTTGACATAAGAGCTGGGGGTGGGGTGAAGCAGACCAGGGATGGCTCGGCCCCCTCAGGCTGAAACAATTGGCAATCGCTGGTCAATGCAATTATACAACTATCCAGTGGCCCATCCTGAAGCCAATGGTTGAGTCAGAGTGCAAGAAAGTCTTTACAGAAGGGGGTGGGGGAGTGCAGGAATGTTCCTGGCAATAAAACATGATTTGGTAGTTTTGAAATGTCAGGCTAACGAAATTGAACATCCAATCTGGAGCAAGCACAATTTTCTGAAATGCACAGGATATATCTAATGAAGCTAGAGACAGACAATATTGATTCAAACCCCACACAGAATATGTGAGAGGGAGTATGATGAACTCAGTCACCCCAATTTAGCATGGGCAATCCATGTGCAAAAGCAGACTTTGGCAAGGAGACGAGACCACTGCTCCAGGTTATTTTCATGGCCTTGGTTGACCTCGCTTCTCTTCTGCCTTGCAACGCCTGGCATGCTCCCACCAGGTCTGTTGCAGGACACGGCGTCTTACACAGTTACCCATTCTGGAGAAGCGCAGTTTTGTAATAACATGAGGATTTCCTTCCAGTATTTTAGTGGCCTGAACAGTAAAACTCACCAGGTCTCATGGGCCCAGTAAGCAACCGATTTTGCCAGGCTCAAGGTGCGACTTGCTAGATATTTGTAGGTTCTCCCAACCTTGCTAGATTCCACTTGTGGTTTGGATCCACCTGACCTAATTCCATCACATGGACCTAAACAAGTACACCTATTACCAATAACTTTGGTAATAACTTTGTTATCAAGAGGCGTACACTCTGAATCCTTTGTAATCTGCTGTTCTATATCCCATATTATTTATTGCAGACCAGTATTATAGTGCAGCAAGGTCTCAGAAGAATGTAGCGCTGGCACTTTTTGATGAAGATGAGTATGATGAGCATGATGAGGGACACAGACATCATCTGCTACTTCCCTCAGAATTCTGTCTTCTACTGATTTGAACTGTAACCTTCACAGCCACTTAGGGAAAATTAACAGTCTTAGTGGAATTCATATGGCAGTAAGGATTTAAATTAGCTAGGTATTTCCTAACTCCAGGTCAAACTTGCACTGCAATCCCGCCAACACTGGCATCACTTTGATGAGGCAGCACAGTTTCCATACTGCCACATGAAAATAACAGTATCCTCCAAATAATAATGAGACCATTATTGGCTATTTCATGAAAACATATGGGACAAACTGGTCTTCTATGAGAAGTAATGATTGGCCAAACATGTTCTCCCTGTTAGATAGCCCATTGGGCTATCCCAGTGGCCCATCTAGACAGGGAGAATGAATCTTTGTCAGATTATGTTGTCTTTGTCCTTGTATTTAGGCATCAATAGCTTCTGGATGGAACAGCATGAAAAGATTTCAAGAAGTTGTCTAAGATTCTCCTTTGAAATTGCCAATAACGTTAATTCTGATAGTCTGCATTTATTTTATGCTCTGTTGAAACATTGGCTCACTAGCAAGTAGGTTACACTAGCATGACGAAAAAGTCGACCCAGAACAATTACAATGTGAGATTCCAAAATTAAACCAGGACCGTTCGTTAATCAGGCATTTGATCAAAGCTCCAGTTAAGTGATAGTAACTATACCCGTGTGTTCACTCATTGCCTTCTAAAAGTGCAGCACCAAAGACTCATAAAAGACAACAAACAAATAAGATTCCATAATAATCTGTTACAAATTAATCTTTCATTTGTGTCAATAATTCTTTCCTTGGCTGTACATGAAAGTGGAAAGAATGCAGTCCAGTTTGTTTTACACCAGATGTGCTGGTGTGAAGTTTGCATAATGTAGCAAGAAATCTATATAAACAGTAGTCTCTTGATAGTATAGCAGGGCACAGTTCCAGTAGCACAGGACAGCATTAAATGTTTTGCGAGCGATGCAAGTCAGCACCACTGCCCCACATGCCAGATAGCTGCAGGAGGCATAGCCAGCCTCTCTTCAGCACACATCTGGCTCAGAGAGTTCAGCCTGCACGAACTCTTGGGAGGCTGCATACGACAGTCGTTCCTAGCCCTGCGCATGACTCAACATCATGTACACCTTCCCCCCACCTGGGGCCAGCCCTCCCACTCGTCAGGGACCTCAGGCAGTAGAGAGGGAGGTGTGGCAAATGGGTCCTACCTCCTCCACTGGGAAGACACCACCACCCTCAGCCCAACCTCCTGCCACAGGGCTATCTGGCAAATAGCCGCAGCGCAAAATTAGCCAGCAGGGCTCCCTGCAGGAATAGGCAGCCCAACCCTGAATTATAAGAGGGAGGGGTCTTTCACAAGGGTCCCCAGGGCCACCTTGCCCACAATGCCTGATTGTCCGTACCAGCTGCAGATCTGTGCCAGTTCCTTCATGAAGCTAGTGCAGCTCTCCAGAGCATCTCTTGCTTTTGGGGTGTCTTTAGGGTGGGGACTGGGGGTTTCAAAGGGGGAAGTGGCAGCAGCACACGTCCTCCCACTTCACAAGATGGTCATCTCGCACTGTGTCAGATATACTGTGTGATCAGGTGTGCATGCGTGCATAGCTCCCATGGGTGCGGCATGCCACCCCTCGTTGCGGGTGGGAGAGAATGTGCACCTGAGCCCAGCCTACTCGGTGGAGAGGAGGTGATGCAAAGAAGAAAGAACACCCTCAACCAAGAGCTTCTTGGCTGATCTGTCCATTCATATCACTGACGTTTCTGACTTGGAAGTTCTGGTGTATTGTGTGTGGTTTGTAAATCTCCATGAAGTCAAGCTCCTGCCAAGGGTGAATTCATGCAAATGTGTCCCTTTATGAATGAGCCATGTCCAAAGAACAAAGCATGAGAAACCACTCTTCCTGTTGCATGCATCAACATTTTTGCTGCTTTTCCTTTGTGGATTCTCTACGAGGGTATGATCTCATGCCTAACAAACAGCTTGGCTTGCCTGCCGGCTGAAGCATGCTGGGTTTTCTTTTATGTGTCTGCTCGGGAAGTTCATGAAGCATTGACACCATCGGCTCAGTGGTAAAGCAGGCAGTTTGCATATGGAAAGTGTAGAAGTCAGTCTGGAGCAGCCTGGTTAAAAGGCACCGAAGTTGCAAGGCTGGGAAAGAACTTTTCCCAAGGTTCAAGGGTGGCTACCAGCTGAAATGCAAAGCACCCCTCTAGACAGGACATGTGTACTACCATCAGTTAGCATCATGCGTTCATTAAATATATTCAAAAAGATATACTTGTTTTCTATCGTGAATGAAAGGGAGTTTTGAGGATTGCCATCCTAGTGCATCCTACACAATTGACAACTGTATGTAGTGTAGAGACGATGCTGAATTTTTGGAGTGGACCTTTGCTTGGATCTTATTACACTTTTTGATCCCAAAGCCTTCAACTTGGGGAATGCTATTACATCCATACACAAAATAATCCCTTCACACATTTATTTGTTTGTTTATTTGTTTAGAGCAGTTAAAGAACAACAACAAAGCAGCAACTTGCCTCTTCAGAGCTCAGTGTCATATACAATATTCATACATTGCCAAAATCACCATAGCACAATACAAAATATCATTAAAAACATCATAAAGCAGAAACAGCAACAAAGCTGGGAAAATGGCACCCACCAGTTCTCTTCTTCAGCAACAATGCCTGTAGCCACCCTAGACATTCTGAAGGGAGGACTGCCAAAATAAGGGGGGGGGGTCATCTGGTTCACAGGCCTTTAAATTTTTAAAGATGAAATTGTAAACATTTTCTTAAAGGATTTGTTTACTTAAAATAGTAAGGGGTGTACAGAATATTTAGGAGCAGACAGAACCCCCCTCACAGCCAACAGACACAAAAAAGAATAAGAACAAGAACAACCACCACCACCAGATGAGTTTTTAATTTAAGAGCAACACTGTATTCGGAAGGGGAGATCTTACCATTGTGGGTCTGATTCATTATTCGGGTGTTCCTGTGTAGTAGGATTAGTTTTCTGAAACCACTGAAAAAATCAATGGTCTGTTGTAAGGTTTCCACAATGCATTGCAGCCACTCCAGTCATCCGAATGATGGATCACCACTTTACCACGGCTGTATGGAAACACCATAGAGTCCCCTGGCAAGAGCGGCCCAGAAGTGGCTGCTCCTAGCCTCCATTCTGCACCCTGGCAACAGATGCATCATTGCCTACTTCATATCTATTGGCTGAGCCATGCATCCATCTACCTGTTTATTTTGGAAACAGAGAGACAGTTTGAAAATTTAGCAAGGTGTTTCATGTGTACAGCTCAATATTTAAGACATGAATGAGATAGACATTTAGGGAAGAGATGAATCCTATCCAATCCTATCCAGTGTTTGCTTTCCAGCCGAATGGGAAACTGAATCCAGGGCTGAAGCCTTATCCCATGAAATTAATCTAGGGTGGGGCTTGGACACTGAAGTCCTGAAGTGCACCGAGTCCTCTTCTGAACTGCCCATGCGGAGCCAAGTTCCAGACTAGGATCCAAAGCTGTACGCACTTAGAATGATTCATTAGACATTTGTGGCAAACTGGCAAGGATTTTGAGATTCTTCTCAGGAAGATGGAAACATGGGCGGTGAGGTTAACATTTACAGCCTGGCACCCCCAGTGCCCCCCCACCTGCATTCATTTGGAATGCCTGAAAGAGGCTCTGATTAGGCACTCTAAGATATGAGTATAACAACATATTATGCAATTCAGTCTTTCAAGAAGAACATTGTGTCATCTGTGAGATTTACTGTACCAGTTTTTCTCTATGGTGAATAGACTCTATGGGGGAAGGGCTGTTTTTCTGTGATGGAAACCAGGTTTTTTTTGATGCCGGAAGCAGCTGGGTGGATCTGTAATTGGGGCTGGATTTCAACTTAGGATCCCAGGGGCTGCATTCCAGCAGTTTGGGGGCCAGGGGCAGAGAAAGCAAAGTAGACACAGCCAGATGGAATTCCTACCCATTTGGACATTTTTCCTTTATCAAATACGGAAGCCACAGCTCAGTTCTAGGTTGATCTACTCAGGTGTAAGCCTTACTGTAACAGTTCTCTTGCCTGCAAATGGAGACGTCCATTCGACCCAACAGCTCTCCTGTCCATAAAATGCAGGCCATCATTCCATGAGGCCAGCTTAAATATGGATTGCCGTCAAATATCCCCTTAACCTCTGATTGCTGAGAACCAGAAAAAACAAACAAACGAACAAACAAACCAACCCGTGTCCTGTGGAGCATATCTGGCCCACGGGCTGGCGGGTCTCCATGCCTGAGCAAAGCACTGCACCACATTAGTTGCAGTTCCCAGTAGCACCATGCTAGAGTTCCTGCACTGAGTGACAGGCAAGGCTGTAATGTGTGGAATGGTCCTAAGTTTCAGTGTTGAGCCTCAGGGAGCTCAGCCCCCATTTATAGCCCCATGGATAGATTAACTTTGATCAGCATTAGATAAAACATGTTTTTCAGCACTGTGTCACCCATATGCAAGGACACCCACACACACTTGCCATAGAGAAAAAAAAAAAAAAACCAGTGCAGTAAACTTCATGAATTACACAGTGTTCTCCTTGGAAAACAGAATTGCATAATATGTTGTTATACTAGTGCACGTAGTAAAAATCATTTGTAGGCCACGGAGCCAGAAAAAACAACACATGAAAGAACAAACTGACTACAAGTTTGCCGCTTTGGATAGAGAAGGGTATCTGGCAAGATCCTGTTCCTTCTTAGCCCATGTGTTTTTCATTTGATTTAGTTCATGTAAGGTTCTTTGAAGGGGAGGGAATAAAACCCCAATAAACCTCTGTAGGAACTGCAGCTGTGTGAGTCTGAGGAACTCACTGGGCAAATCAGCTTGTTTTGTCCACTAAATGCAAGGGGCTCAGGAACCCACTGAGAGCTTAATTAAAATGAGCATTAGGGGGAAAAATAATGAAACACTTTGAATTGATAGTTGGCACTGAAGGATACAGAACTTACATTTCTGTAGCTTTCTATCATACTTCTCTTTGGCAAGGACAAGCCCATAAAAAAAGCATTTGGAGATCTTCCATCGAGCTTTCTGTGGTCTCTTTCGTACATTTCCCTGATAAGATCATAGAAACATACAGCTGGAATAAACTTCACGAATTGTGATGAGCTTCATTGGTGCTGGAAGCAGCAATTCTACTTTACAGTGAATGTTCTCAGAGTGCCATCCAGCGTCATCTCCACCCACCTGTGGGCAACTGCATGAAACTCATGGTAGGAAGACCTCAAGAGATCCTTCCTCAGAGATAGATAATGCAACTAACAATTCAAATAAAGGCAGGGATAGCCCAAGGGCAAGATGGTGGCCAACCACCATTCCATGCACAGATGTTCCTCGGACTACCACTTGCCTCTTACCTCCAGACCCGTCCTAGAACAGCATCTTCCACCTCACCTCCACACCATCGCACTAGCTTCCAGGGCACAAGGAGGGCTTCCATCAGCATTCACCTCCTGAGACAGTCTAACATCTACTCGGAAGTAGGCACAGTAATGTGAGAATCAATGGACCATAGACGTAGAAGACATAGACCTGTGGAAAGCAGTCATAGGAAGGAGCCACAGAGTGGGCATGTCTCCGGCTTTCTCAGATTATTGGGCAGCAAAGAAAGGAGCCCAACCATCGCGAGAGCATGATGGAGCAAGGAATGCTACTATGGGATTTCTGGCTTCCATTAATGAGGATATCAGCATATTAAATCCACACATGCTATGGCTTTGATGTATCCACAACTGCAGTCGCAGTGTCAGTTCTGGTATCTCCACATGGCATCCTTGGGCAGTTGCCAGGGGGTCCCAGCAGGACATTACTTGTTCTTTGAGGCATTCATAACTGTCACTAAACAAGGGACAGGTAGGGATACAGAAGGCTTACTGATCCACCCATTCACTTGGTGGCCTCTCTTGAAACTTGTGCATTTACCCATGGCTAAGTATGGGAGTCATGGAACAGGGCTTTCTTGAGCAGAAGGGACTCCTCTTAATTCCAGTACTGCACATGTAGTAGACCAGATCCTTTATTTACAGTTATTTATGTGTCCATTTGTAGCTTCCCTTTCCCCCGAGTCAGCACACACGATCCTCTTCTCCATTTTATCCATGCAGCAATTAGAAAATGTAGTTTAGGTCCAGAGTTGGGGGTATGTCCAAAGGCCGTTCAGTGTACTTCATTGGTGCATCTGGGGCTGGAACCTGGATCTCTTGAACCCTAGTTCAACACTCTAACAATACCCTATATATATTCTCTATGCATCTCTGTATAATCTATGTATATATGTTTGGAAAGATTTGCATTTAGCCAAAGCATATCAATCAAATGAAAGCAAACAAGCCGCATGCCGAAAAGTAAGGGCATGAGAATTAACTAGAGCTAAACATGTTCGTGTCACATTAATTTCAGCGAGAGAGAGTGAGAGCAGGAATGGGACAGGCTTAACACTCTTCCACTAAAACGGTGGACTTTACAAGCAGTTAATTGCATCTTGCTTGTGCCCCAGCATTTTGAACCTGCAGAAAGGTGACATTCGGCATCCGCAGCTCCACCAGCCACTCATCCGGTCCTCGTTCCAGCTGCAACAGGCCAAGTGGATCATACTCGTACGTGAGAGTAGACGGTTCGTGGCACACACATCACCAAATGGTTGGGCAGAGGCACTCACAATCCTTGGTTGCTTTTTTCTGAATAGTATCGAATATGCTAGTGCATTTGCTGCGCTTTTCTGATTTTACAGCCGCATGAAGTTACTTAAAGCTGGATCTTTGGTTCATGGCAGTATTTGAACTTGTGTGAATTCCCAAAAGCCCAGTAGTGCACACTTCAGCCAGACTCTTGTCTCAGTGAGGGATCACAACTTGTTTGGGGTATCTGCGCATATTCCAGTTCACCAATGGCTCGGCTTTAACCTTCCTGTAAATAGCTATAAACGAACTTGGTAGAAATTAATGGACTAATCCCAAAGGGGATATTGCTGACTACCCTAGCAAAGATCCATCATGTGCACTTAATTCCAAATGTTATTTCATATTTAACCACAATATTCTAGTCTGGATAGACCAATACATATTTGGGGTTGGGGGTGCTGTCAACAAATGATTTGTTCTTTTGTTTACATATTTCATCTTGGAAGAGAAGCTAAAATGAACAGCTACAAAAATGATTTCTTGGTAGGGAGACAAAAGTCACTTCATGCCATTATAATAATAAACACCAGCTTGTGATTCCCAGCCATGTCTGCCATTCAGTAATTATTTTATATTGTCAATGAATTCAGAAAAAGTGCCAGCTGCGTGAAAAAGTCTAGTGTTTGACATTTGATGGCCTCTTGGTTTGAGACTTCACCAGGGAGGACAAAGATTCTAAGCCAGGAAACTTTGGAATAATTAAAAAAATAAACTTTTTGCAGGGGAAAGGGAGGACATGGAAATAAAATATGTGCCCAAGGAAGGAAGACATAAAAATAAATATGTGTTCTAGTTAGTTTCTAGAACAAAGCTTGAGTTGCTACTTCATGATTTAGAAATATTTAATTCAGAATTTACATAAAATGTAGTGTCATGTACATTTGAAATTGTGTTAACTCTCTAGAATGCCTTAGTATTGAATCATAGCATAGATATTGGCATGCACTTAAAAATGCCCTTGGAGTAACAATATGACATAGATTGGCTGAGTGGCTATGATGTTATAGAAGGTCCCTAAATATTCTGTTTGCTATTAGTGTTCATAACATACTTGTTTATTTCAAAGTAAAAGTGGGTATGGATGAGAAAAGAAATATATTTGCACAGTTCTAAATATTCTACACAGTTCTACATTTGCACATGCAACATATAGTATGTAGAAGGAATTGCAGAAGTAGATTTAGGAGCTGGAAAGCTCAAATGAGAAAATATTAAGACACAATTCAGTTCAAATTCTACTTAAGGTAACAGGTTTTTCAGCTCAGATCTCTTCAGCACTAAGTCCAGCTTGCTAATTATTATGGGGTACCTCAACAAATGATTCTAACTGGGCCTGGACTTGTTTTTGGTCCATGTTTTGACAAAATTGGATAAAATTGCCTGACACTGTTGCACATTGTTGTGCACAATTATGGTTGTAGCTATATAGCTATCCCCTTCATGGATCTCTGCCTTGTCGTGGCGAAGGGGCTTGTGTAGCTCAATGAAGCTATGAGCCATGCCGTGCAGGGCCACCCAAGATGGACAGGTCATAGCGGAGAGCTCTGACAAAACATGATCCACTGGAGAAGGAAGTGGCAACCCACTCCAGTATCTTTGCCATGAAAACCCCATGGACAGTACCAAAAGGCAAAAAGATATGATGCCGGAAGATGAGCCCCTCAGGTCAGAAGGTGTCCAATATGCTACTGGGGAAGAGTGGAGGGCTAGTTCTAGTAGTGTCAGAAAGAATGAAGTGACTGGGTCAAAGCCGAAAGGACACTCAGTTGCAGATGTATCTGGTCGTAAAAAGAGAGTCCGATGCTGCAAAGATCTATACTCCATAGGAACCTGGAATGTAAGATCCGTGAATCAAGGCAAGCTGGATGTGGTCAAACAAGAGATGACAAGACTGAACATGGACATCTTAGGAATCAGTGTACTAAAATGGACAGGAATGGGTGAATTTAATTCAGATGACCATCAGGTATACTACTGTGGGCAAAAATCCCTCAGAAGAAATGGAGTAGCCTTCATAGTCAATAAAAGAGTAGGAAAAGCATTACTGGGATATAATCTCCAAAATGACAGAATGATCTCAGTTCGAATCCAAGGCAATCCATTCAACATCACAAAAGCCCAAGTCAATGCCCCAACCACTGGTGCTGAAGAGGCTGAACTTGACTGGTTCTATGAAGACTTACAGCACCTTCTAGAATTAACTCCAAAAAATGATGTCCTTATCATCATGGGGGATTGGAATGCTAAAGTTGGAAGCCAAAAGATAACCAGAATAACAGGCAAGTTTGGCCTTGGAGTACAAAATGAAGCAGGACACAGGCTGGTAGAATTTTGTCAAGAGAATAAGATAGTGATAGGAAACACTCTTTTCCAACAACCCAAGAGACAACTCTACACATGGACATCACCAGACGGTCAACACAGTAATCAAATTGACTATGTGCTCTGCAGCCAAAGATGG
>NW_025335761.1:52057100-52164416 GCF_004798865.1 Varanus komodoensis
ACTTCCTGGCAAATAGATGGGGAAGAAATGGAGGTAGTGACAGATTTTATTTTCCTGGGCTCCAAGATCACCGCAGACGGGGACTGCAGCCAAGAAATTAAAAGACGCTTGCTCCTGGGGAGGAAACCTATGGCAAATCTAGACAGCATACTAAAAAGCAGAGACATCACCCTGCCAACAAAAGTGCATATAGTCAAGGCTATGGTTTTCCCAGTTGTATGACTGTGAAAGCTGGACCATAAGGCTGAGCACCAAAGAATTGAGGCCTTTGAATTGTTGTGCTGGAGGAGACTCCTGCAAGACCCTTGGACTGCAAGGCAATCAAACCAGTCAGTCCTAGAAGAGATCAACCCTGACTGCTCTTTAGAAGGCCAGATACTGAAGATGAAACTCAAATACTTTGGCCACCTAATGAGAAGGGAGGACTCCCTGGAGAAGAGCCTAATGCTGGGAACAATTGAAGGCAAAAGAAGAAGGGGACGGCAGAGGATGAGGTGCCTGGATGGAGTCACTGAAGAAGTCGGTGTGAGCTTAAGTTACTCTGGGGGATGGTGGAGGACAGGAAGGCCTGGAGGAATGTTGTCCATGGAGTCGCGATGGGTTATACATGACTTTGCAACTAACAACAACAACATATAGCTATAACAATTATTGGGAGCTTCAGTTTTTGTTCTCAAAAGTTAAACAAATAGGTGCAGAGTTTCCTAGGGAAGTTATCTTTACATTTTGATATTGTAATTTTGAAAAGGGGCAGATATAACTTTTTATTATTTCTTAGCAGAATGTAGTTACTTTTACAAGCCTGATGTCATGTTCTGTAATGATAAAACCTGTCAGATTTTGAACAAAAAGTACATATGTATGTATATTTGTGTGTGAGCACAATTTGTCTTGAGATTTGGGAATGAATATATTAGCTGTTAACTCACTAGGCAGTGAACTTGGCTATGCACTGTCTGGGCCCACGACATTTGGATTTTCAGAAAAATCCAGTGATCGAGCAAAATTAAGGATGTGTGATTCAGCAAAACTCCAGCTTGCCGAAGTTCACAGAATTCCATCTTGAAGCATGTTCCAACTTGAATCCCATAAGGTTGCAAGCTTGTTTTTTCTCTTTTTGCGGGAAGATGTATTTACATGCATGTTTTTACAAACTGTGCATATCTTTGAAATGGACATGTTCTCCTATCAATTCAGGGATATTTGTATGCATTTTTCAAAAGCTATGTATTTTCATGTCAAATTTTCAAATTTATGCATATTACCAGCATATGCATTAATTGATGACCAGCATTTTGAGTCACCAGATCCCATTGTAACCTCAAATATGTAAGGACTTCAGCCACAGATGGTGGACAAGTTTTTGTCCAGAAGGTGTGAGCTGGGTAAATGCTGGTCAAAACTGAACTGAGACAAATTTCTCACACATCCCTAAAGGAATGCAAATAACAAGACTGGGAAAGTCCTATAGCTGAGATTTCTAGGGGCAGTGTCAACAAGATCCTAGGGAGCTAACGTTAAGATTATAACATATTATAACATAATCCTTCTTAACAGCTAAGAATATATCATATAGAACTGCAAAGCCAATGTCCACAGAATGTCATCCAGTGCAAAAATCCAATCCAGTGTCGGTGGATTGTTTATAATGACACAGAAGATTGTGTGGGTGACAAACATGAGTGCGAGATGCTTCTTAGCTGAACGGAGCCTCCGGCATTTCAGAATGCATGCATGCCTTCCACAGGTGGTGGATCAGGCCTCAAACCCAGTGTGATGTAGTGGTTAAGAACACAGAACTGGGACTCCAGTGACCTGGGTTCTAGTCTCTGCTCAGCCATGGACCCTACTGGGTGTCTTTAGGCCAATCACTCAGCCCAATCTACCTCACAAGGTTGTTGTTCTGGTGATAACATTGAGAGCCGCTTTGAGCTTGTTATATGAAAAAAGCGAGTTATAAATATAATAAATAAATTAAATAAATAAAGCACCACTGCTTCATGAAACTCTGGAGAACATCTTTTGCTGGCTACAACTTCACCATCGCATTGATCTTGAAATTCTGAAGTCTTAAAAGTCTGCTCTAGAAGCCATTAAGGTAACAGACTGGCAAAGTTTGTTTTTCCTTTCAAAAGGAAGAAGCCTGCCAGCTGAGCATGATCCTTTTTCCTTTTGTTTCTACCTAATAAATAACAGAACACATGAGAAAAAGGAAGAGTCATAAGCAAAGCAGAGTGAGATAAAAGAAAGAGTGGAGTCATTATTTCAGAAATAACCCACTGCCAGTTTGTTTATTTATTTAAAGCTTTTATATCCTGCCCTTCAGGGCGATAATACAATAAAATAAATAGATAAGATACAGCATCCAAACCGTAGTAGGTAAAATCCAATCTTAAAAACGCTACTAACATTTAAAATTATGGGAAAATAAGGTTTTTACCTGGTGCTGAAATGAAAAAAGCATCAGTTAACTTACACCAATGGGAGGATTTATCAAATTGTCAAATGCTACATCAATTTTCTTCAGAAAGCATTTTTAAAAGAAATAAAATAATACCTTACTTTAAAGCTGAAGCCTGAAAACAAAGTAATGGAGAAATTGTTGTCCATGTTTCTAGGAAAACTTCAGGTTGCTCAGCAGGCTTATCTCCCTCAAGAGCAGTTCTGTGTTTTCTTGCTAATCAATAGAATGCTGTGCTAAGAACCTTATGCAATTTAATCCATATTGCACATTTTGATACCAAATTCTTTGATTCTGTGAATGTCAATTTAATGTGAGTTTTAATTTAATTTTCCTGCAAACTTAGGACACTATGCTCTTCTTGAATTGAGAGACAGTGATATATCCACTTTTAATTTTTTTAATGCAGTTTGCAAAGGCAACACCACAAAGTGAGTACACAGAATGTATTTTCAGGAAAAGTGTGCACAAAATAATTTTCTTGGCAGAAATCACTTGTAAAAATGCATATACTGGGGAAATATAACTATTTGACAAATGTGTACACAAATGCACATATAGATCTGATGTTGGGAAAATAAGAACTGAATGAAACAGAGCTAGGAGTGTGCAAATCAGCAAAACTCAAGCTTGCTTAAGTTCTCTGAATTCCATCTTGAAGCTCATTCCAACTTGAACCTGCTTCAGATAGCAAGATTTGTGTGTCTGTTTTTTTTCTTTTCATGTGAAAATTTGTATTTTCTTGCATATTCTTCCAAATCTATACATTAATGGTGTGCATCACTGAAATGTGCACATTCTTCTCCCATTTGTTAAGATACATCTGTGTGCGTTTTTCATGCACATTTTCCATGCTATCAGATGCGTTTTGGTTTTTTGGTTTGGGTTCACATTGTAAGCTTAGAAATGTACAAATTTTTACAGCAAGCTGTGCCTGAATCTGTGTTCAATCCAGAAGGTACAATCTGATTAAAATCTTGATCAGAAAGGAACTGGCACCAGTCTCTCTTACATCCTTAAATAGAGCTCAACAGATTCATCCATCCCAATAATACGGTAAGCGTTGCTCTCCATTCTTCTCTCCATCAACCCTTCTCCACTCTTTTGGAAGGATCTTGGTTTTAAAATTGTCTTTGGAGGCACCCTGCATGTTTCTCCATCAAACATGCATTTTTAATAAGCTACTTTTTAAATATCTTGAAATACTGGTTGACAGAAGTAGATCAAACTTTGATGGCCATGAGGACCAACCAATCAATACTCTGTAGAATCCATTTTAGTAACTCTGTGTTGAATTGTGTGACCAACCAAGCCAAAGCCAGCCAATGATCCACAAACTGATCTTCTTGACCCACCTCCACCCCCATTTTTGCAACCCTAGCCATACAGCAGAACTAGGGACATTATGCATCATTCTCCATATAATACATTTATCTCATAATAAGTGTTTATTCCTCTGAGCTCATGGTGAAATACACCCCCCCCCCATTTTATTTTCACAACTACAGGCAAGGTTGTGTAAATGGGCAGATTTTAACTGGCCTAAGTGATGGGGATGGACATGGATTTGAACCTGGATTTCCTCAGTTCAGCACATGAAGCTCAGTGTCTTTTCATGACCAGGGGCTGCATTCAGCTCATGCTGGTTTGCCTTAATCATTCCATGAGCACTGGACAAAGGGAAGGGGAACAAAAGAGAATGAACCATTGCAATCAGCAACAGATTGACCAAATTTGCAGGCACAAAGGATGGAAAACCTCCACAAATAGAGCAGACTTTAAAGGCTTTAGAAAATATTCTCCTGGGCAGAGAACAAAAGAAATAGCTAATTGTGGGTCTTAAAAGACATCCTTACACACATCACGAGATCTTGTTCTGCTGTCCTACCATGGCCACTTCTTTCTTCTTTATGACACAATAAATATAAAGAACCAGACAGCATATTAATAGAACTTTGTATTATGGAATGAACAGCACTTGCATGGCACTGGGCAGAGCCAAATTTGGTCAGATGTTCTTCCTCACACAGGACCATCTTCTCCTTGAAGGCGTTCTATGTTGGAAAGGCTGTCCTGTTCAACTCTGCTTGAAAGAAAAAGAACTGTAAGAATCCACAGCTGGCATCTGGAAAGCAGACAGGCAGGTACCCAAGTCAGCCAGTCAGTCATCCCCACATGCTGAGATGTTCTGCATTTCTATTCAGATTTGGGAAAAATAGCTTTCTTGAAGTGGCATAGTGGTTTAAACTGCTGTGCTGCTGGGCTGGTTCATCAAAAGGTCACCGGTTCGAATCTGCACAACAGGGTGAGTTCCCGTTGCTCCGTCCCAGCTCCTGCCAACCTTGCAGTTCGAAAGCATGCAAATGCAAGTAGATAAAAAGGTACCACTTCGGTGGGCAGGTAACAGCGTTCCGTGCACTTCGGTGTTTAGTCATGCCGGCCACATGACCACGGAGACTGTCTGCAGACAAACGCTGGCTCCCTTGGCTAGGAAACGGAGATGAGCACCGCCCCCTAGAGTCAGGCATGACTGGACTTAATGTCAAGGGGAAACCTTTACCTTTACCTTAGCTTTCTTGAAGTATTATTGGACAGTAGTCCATGAGGCAGCCATGGGTGCTCTGTGTTTCCTTCCAGTTACCCATCTTTCATGGTTCTTCAGACTCCAGATCTTGTGCTTCCTAATCTGAAAAAGCCCCAGAGGAGAAATTACCTTATGATGCTTCCAAAGTCCCCAGCATCCTGGTCATCACCTTGTGGAATGTGGCCAGCTCAACCACCCTACGCTCAACCTGTGAGGCTTTCTCCAAAATGTTCTTCTCCTTAGACTCTCTTTCTAAAAGCCATGGCTTTCCTATCTGGCTGAATGAGGATGACTAGAAAACTCCTGGGAGAAATGTTGTCCCAGTTGTATCACTCACTGAGTAGCTGAAGCAGGCCAGAGTTGCTTGTTACTGCCCACCTAGCAGGTTCGTAGCTGAGCTAATACCTGACTGCCCCAGTGTCTGGAGCTTGCATTTTCCACCCATCCCACAGACTCATTCCCAGGGCTGCAGCTGATCTTGACTTCCCAATGTGTGAGTGAAATCTACATTTGCAAATCGGTTCATTGGATACACGTTTTAAATGAGGTCTATACATAAAATGATCCAGTGTGTATTTTAAAATGTCATTTATGAAGTGGCTGTTAAAACAATTCCTTGCTGGCTCCTTTGAAGTCAAAAGGTTTCCTTGCCAAGAGCCTGTAAAAACCAAGGCTTGCTTGTACTCCCAAGACAGCTGACCATAAAGAAACAAAACTGCTATATTAATCATTCTGTAAATTGGAGTAAATTACTAGGTACTTGTTATTTTTGCCTGAACAAAGTAGATGGAATGGTAATAGTTTCTGAATTTGGTAGATATTAAGAGTTTTGTTGTCCTAATGTTTACTGTTCACTTTTGTTCTTTGGTTTCTTTCCATTTCAATTCCAGCACTAAGCAAAGTTCTAATAAACTCACAAATGTTAACAAATACAAGAATCACAAATCTCTCTCGAAGATTAGATGCCACACACATTTGGTTGGTTCTGCCCATTGTGTCTATGAAACTGATATGAAACCCTATCTGGGCATGCAAAATTTAAACAGAACAATTTTAGACTTGTTCACTCCATCTCCTAGAGAACTCAGGTGGTGGGAACAGACAGGCCTGCAGCCAAAATACGGGCTCGAAGAAAG
Organism: Varanus komodoensis; assembly: GCF_004798865.1. Lineage (NCBI taxonomy): Eukaryota > Metazoa > Chordata > Lepidosauria > Squamata > Varanidae > Varanus > Varanus komodoensis. Next base: position 52,063,282 of record NW_025335761.1, read on the forward strand.
CTTGTTGGGTGAAAACCCAACATTCGCAGAAGTTCAACAATATCCTATCTCTATATGCCTCATCCTCAAAATAGCCCAGTGAAGACTGCTGCGTATCTGTTGGGGATGGAATAGAATATTCTGAAAAAGGGACAAAGCTGGGCAGAAGTTCTCCACACTGCAGTATTTTTTTTAATTTATTTTTTTGCACCCAGATTCCTCCTTTTTGATCTTGTGAGTAGCTTTGAATGCTAGCAGGGGCTCAGTGACAGCAATCGATCAGCAAGGCTCCCATCAGCTGGAAGAAAGAACAGTGAGGCCTGCTGGTCCAAGAAGTCTGAAAAAAGAGGTGTTGGACTCAGTCCCCAGTGTAAATACCCTCTGTTATATGTAGCAGAAGAATGCATTGCTTACACAGTGCCTTGCTCTGGTGACTGGCAAAATACTCCTGCATAGCATTCCCAGCATAAAATAGTACTGGCTTGCTGGCAATTGATCCAGGGTTTGGAAACACTGTCCTATGAGAAGAGACTGAGAGAACTGGGTATGTTCAGCCTTGAGAAGAGAAGACTGAGGGGGGACATGGTATCACTCTGTGAGTACCTCAAAGGCTGTCACAAAGAGGAAGGTCAAGATCTCTTCTCACTGATCCCAGATAGGATACAGGATAATCAATTCAAGAAGCAACAGCCAAGGTTCGGGTTAGATATCAGGAAAAGGTTCCTCACTGCTCTCCACTAGAGACATTCAAAATTAAACTGGACAGCCATCTGAGTGGAATGGTGTAAACTGGTTTCCTTCAACAGCGGAGGGGTGGACCTGATGGTCTTCATAGCCCCTTCCAACTCTACTATTCCACAAGTCTACAGTTCTTTGATCAGGCTCATGGGCTATGAGCAAGGCATTACTGCAGTTGGTGGAAGTAAGAATAGCCTGGGCCACAATCTAATTGATACAGCCTAAATATGGAAAGCAAGCCTGATAGGCAGACACCTGTCCTTTGTGCTGGTCCTTTGTCCATCTCCCCGGCTTTGTGTCTGTCCCTTGTCCACCTTCTCTCCAAAGAGGCCTGAACTAGCCCGGGCAAGATGGAGACACTGATGCCTATGCAGATGCACACACTTAAAACATCCAGAGACCCTCTTGTATCAGCTTTGGATGTCTGTTGGTGGGTGCATCCTGCCTCTTGTAAGGGCTTCCAGTCCTTGCTTAAAAGATCAACAGCACTGAAGAATGTGCTACATGATTCCTGCGGTAAATGTGAAATTTAGGGTTCAGGCTTTCTTTAGGGAGCCATTGTCAACTTTGGGAGGTTTCATCCAAGAGGAAGGAAGGGATGTGTTACATATGCGTTCACTTCAACCCACCAAAAGATATATTTGGTTTCCTCTTCTTCCTTCTACAGAAGGCCTGTCCTCACTTTCTCCCTGGTGAGGTCCCTAGCATTGCACACTGTAACATTTGCCACAATTTAATGGGACTGTGAAGAGGGTTGAGGGATTTTTCTAAAAAATTGTTGTTGTTGATGGATGAAACAAACTCGCCTATTGTACACATGTTATGTTGCTAAGCGACTTTTGGCAAGGTGGAGAGCATGTTCCCATGCCGCTTCCAAGCCAGCAGCCTTTTGTTTGCTGTGTTCCAGATGTCAGCATAGATGGCTGTCATCCCGTGAGGGTGCGCAGTCAGACTGGGAGAGAGCAGATGACTGGCAAGATTTAGTAGTATCCCCACTTTGTCACATACTTTACTGAGTTATACAATGCATTCAGCTATAGGAGTTTCAATGGTTTTTCTACACAGCAGCTCCTGTTATTGCTCTGACACGGGAGAAGAGTCCATGGGATGCTAAAAGCGCTGCCTTGCTTCGGTCTGCAAGAACACAGCCAGGGTCCCTGGCCATAATTTCAGCACTATGCAGTGGCAGGGTGAGGTCAGGAGTAGGGCTGTTTGCAGAATGTGTTTCTGCTGGCCAAACAAGTGAGCCAGTTCCAACTGCAATCCAGAATGTGCGTGCAAGAATGCGTCCATCAAAAATGCAACTGCAAATGTGCTTGCATTGATTAGCGCAATTTTCCCAGTTTGATTTCTAAATTTCCAGATCAGCCCCAGTTTAACCTATAGGGAAAATGTGTGCAACGTAGGAATTTTGCACACATTTGGGGTTTTTGGTGCAACTTTCCCATTGATCAGTTTGTTTTGCACCATTTTCCCACACAAGAGAAGTGGTGATCAGAAAGGAGAACTTAAATTGGGAGTGAGACAATGTGCAGAGAATCTTGGCAAGCATGAACATCACTCATGTGCCCATCCCTGTAGTGTGTGTGTGTGTGTTGGGGGGGGGGGGAGGATATGATTTGCAGGGGAAACACCATAAACACCATAAACATGCAAGTATATGACCTTCACCACCTTTGTCCCAGATGGAGTTCCCATATGCATGTTTGATGCAAGAACTCCTGTATTTCCATGTGTTTTTTTTAAAGTGCTTTTTTTTACATCTCCTGTTGGTTTTACTTGGGGTTGCACATTGCAACTAATTTAATCGGGTTAGTTTTATATTATGTTTTAATTGTATCATTCCTGAGTTTTATGGTTCTGATCTCCTGGTCTTGTGAGCTGCCAAATATGCTTTGGGTGACATAAAAATATAGTTAAATAAAATTAATCAAGCAGTTGTTGCCAAGGGAGTGGGCAAGATGTTTATTTATTTATTTATAATTCCATTTATATTAGCCTCCTATTCTCTCACCTCAACTCACCTTAAACAATCCTGTTTGAGAGTTTGGATATTCTTTTGCATATCTCAACACAATAAGGACCACAGTATACAGTTTTACTTTCTAGCAGAGGATATGATCAAAATACAAATGTCAGTGCTAAAGAATTTTTATATGTAACTTAGCTGGACTCTGGTTCTAGAAAAGAGCTATTAATAAATCTCTTTAATGTATCTGTGATGAAAGGTGTGCTATTTGGTGCTACTAATGTCATTTCAATGATCATAAGAAGGGAATGATTATGTTGTTGTTAGCTGCAAAGTCGTGTCCGACCCATCACAACCCCATGGACAACATTCCTCCAGGCCCTCCTGTCCTCCACCATCTCCCGGAGTCCACCCGAGCTCACACCAAATGCTCACCAAATGCTCACCACAGCCTTCTGTCTTTTGCCAGACTTGTTTGTTGTTAGTCGCGAAGTCGTGTCCGGCCCATCGCGACCTCATGTACAGCATTCCTCCAGGCCTTCCTGTCCTCCACCATCCCCGGAGTCCACTCAAGCTCACACCAACTGCTTCAGTGACTCCATCCAGCCACCTCATCCTCTGCCATCCCCTTCTTCTTTTGTCATGTATTGTTCCCAGCATTAGGCTCTTCTCCAGGGACTCCTTCCTTCTCATTAGGTGGCCAAAGTATTTGAGGTTCATCTTCAGGATCTGGCCTTCTAAGGAGCAGTCAGGGTTGATCTCCTCTAGGACTGACCGGTTTGGTCACCTTGCGCTCCAAGGGACTCACAGGAGTCTCCTCCAGCACAATTCAAAGGCCTCAATCCTTTGGCGCTCAGACTTCCTTATGGTCCAGTTTTCACAGCCATACATTGCAACTGGGAAAACCATAGCCTTGACTATATACACTTTTGCTGGCAGGGTGATGTCTCTGCTTTTTAGTATGCTGCCTAGACTTGTCATAGCTTTCCTCCCCAGGAGCAAGCGTCTTTTAATTTCTTGGCTGCAGTCCCCGTCTGCGGGGATCTTGGAGCCCAGGAAAATAAAATCTGTCACTACCTCCATTTCTTCCCCATCTATTTGCCAGGAAGTGAGAGGACCGGATGCCATTATCTTAATTTTCTTAATGCTGAGTTTCAAGCCAACTTTTGCACTCTCCTCCTTCACCCACATCAAGAGGCTCTTTAGTTCCTCTTCATTTTCTGCCATTAGAGTGGTATCATCTGCATATCTGAGGTTGTTGATATTTCTCCCAGCAATCTTAATTCCAACTGGTGATTCATCTAGCCCCACCTTTCTCATGATGTGTTCTGCATATAAGTTAAATAGGCAGGGAGACAGTATACAGCCTTGCCGAACTCCTTTCTCAATGTTGAACCAATCAGTGGTTCCGTGTCTAGTTCTCACTGTTGCTTCTTGACCAACATATAGGTTTCTCAAGAGACAAATAAGATGGTCTGGTACTCCCATCTCTTTAAGAACTTGCCACAATTTGTTGTGATCCACACAATCAAAGGCTTTAGCATAGTCAATGAAGCAGAAGTAGATGTTTTTCTGGAACTCCCTAGCTTTCTCCATGATCCAGCATATGTTGGCAATTTGATCTGTAGTTCCTCTCCCTCTTCGAAATCCTGCCTGTACTTCTGGTAGTTCTCGGTCCACATACTGCTGGAGCCTAGCTTGTAGGATTTTGAGCATAACTTTGCTAGCATGTGAAATGAGTGCAATGGTGCGGTAGTTTGAACATACTTTGGCATCGCCCTTCTTTGGGATCAGAATGTAAACTGACCTTTTCCATTCCTGTGACCACTGTTGAATTGTTCAAATTTGCTGGAATATTGAGTGTAGCACTTTTACTGCATCGTCTTTTAGGATTTTGAATAGCTCAACTGGAATACTGTCGCCTCCACTAGCTTTGTTGTTGCTCAGACTTCCTAAGGCCCATTTGACTTCACATTCCAGGATGTCTGGCTCAAGGTCAGTGACCACCCCATCGTGGTTATCAGGGACGTTAAGCTCTTTCTTGTATAGTTCCTCTGTGTAATCTTGCCACCTCTTCTTAATCTCTTCTGCCTCTGTTAGGTCCCTGCCATTTTGGTCCTTTATCATGCCCATCTTTGCATGAAATGTTCCCTTCATATCTCCAATTCTCTTGTAGAGATCTCTGGTCCTCCCTATTCTATTGTTTTCTTCTATTTCTTTGCACTGTTCATTTAAGAAGGCATTCTTATCTCTTCTAGCTATTCTCTGGAATTCTGCATTCAATTGGGTGTATCTTTCTCTTTTTCCCTTGCCTTTCGCTTCCCTTCTTTCCCCAGCTATTTGTAAAGCTTCCTCAGACAGCCATTTTGCTTTCTTGCATTTCTTTTTCTTTGGGATGGTTTTAGTTGCTGCCTCTTGTACAATGTTGCGAACCTCCATCCATAGTTCTTCAGGCACTCTGTCTATCAGATCTAATTCCTTAAATCTATTTGTCACCTCTACTGTATATTCGTCAGGGATATGATTTAGGTCATACCTGAGTGGCCTAGTGCTTTTCCCTACTTTCTTCAACTTAAGCCTAAACTTTGCAACCAGAAGCTCATGATCTGAGCCACAGTCAGCTCCTGCTCTAGTTTTTACTGACTGTATAGAACTTCTCAATCTTTGGCTGCAGAGCACATAGTCAATCTGATTTCTGTGTTGACCGTCTGGTGATGTCCATGTGTAGAGTCGTCTCTTGGGTTGTTGGAAAAGAGTGTTTGCTATGACCATCGTATTCTCTTGACAAAATTCTACCAGCCTGTGCCCTGCTTCATTTTGTACTCCAAGGCCAAACTTGCCTGTTATTCCAGTTATCTTTTGGCTTCTCACTTTAGCATTCCTATCCCCCATGATGATAAAGACATCATTTTTTGGAGTTCATTCTAGAAGGTGTTGTAGGCCTTCATAGAACCGGTCAACTTCAGCCTCTTCAGCACCAGTGGTTGGGACAGAGACTTGGACTATTGTGATGTTGAATGGGTTGCCTTGGATTCAAACTGAGATCATTCTGTCATTTTGGAGATTGTATCCCAGTACTGCTTTTCCTACTCTTTTATTGACTATGAAGGCTATTCCATTTCTTCTGAGGGATTCTTTTCCATAGCAGTATACCTGATGTCCATCTGAATTAAATTCACCCATTCCTGTCCATTTTAGTTCACTGATTCCTAAGATGTCGATGTTCAGTCTTGTCATCTCTTGTTTGACCTCATCCCGCTTGCCTTGATTCATGGATCTTACATTCCAGGTTCCTATGGAGTATAGATCTTTGCAGCATCAGACTTTCCTTTCACCACCAGCTACATCAACAACTGAGTGTCCTTTCGGCTTCGACCCAGTCGCTTCATTCTTTCTGGCGCTACTAGTATTAGCCCTCTGCTCTTCCCCAGTAGCATATTGGACACCTTCCGACCTGAGGGGCTCATCTTCCGGCGTCATATCTTTTTGCCTTTTGGTACTGTCCATGGGGTTTTCATGGCAAAGATACTGGAGTGGGTTGCCACTTCCTTCTCCAGTGGATCACGTTTTTCAGAGCTCTCTGCTATGACCTGTCCGTCTTGGGTGGCCCTGCACAGCATAGCTAATAGCTTCATTGAGCTACGCAAGCCCCTTCGCCACGACAAGGCAGTGATCCATGAAGGAGGGGAATGATTATAGCTTGCTCTAAATATCATTTTAACCATCCCTTTCTTAAACAAAGGCATGAATCACAGAGACACTTCCAAAGCAGTATCTGTTCATTTTGGTGTAGCATTTTTTCCCTTTACCTTCTGCTACCTTAAGTCAGCATTTGCTAAATCGTACTCATTTGGCACACTGGAACTTGATCTTCAGTAGGCTATGATGGTCTATGTGATAAGTCTGAAATTCAATCCTTAGGTCATGGGTCCTTAAACTAAGACCCAGGGGCCTGATCCATCCCACCAGGCCCACTTATTCAGTCCACCATGTGCATTTGGACCCACCGTGCATGAGCCCGCACCCACATGCATGCACGCCACCACCCACCTCACCCCATCCGCAGTTTGCTCGCTCGGAGAAAATGAGAGGTTTGCTTGCTGGGGGAAAATGATTTCCAGGTGAGCAAGCCACTGCCTCGTGCACCCGCCTCGTGGCGCATGCCCCCCCACCTTGCCTCCCCTGCCCTCACCATGCACGCTCACTCATGCCTCGCCTCATCTTGTCTCGTTGTGCACCCTGCCCCTGCCTCAGTGCGCATGCCCGCACGCGCCCCCCCTCGCACTGGCCCATGCGCACCGCTGGCACCACCTTTCCGGCCTGCGCCCAGCACCGGCAGCTTTCAACTGGCCCCCTGGTGGAACAGTTTGCAGACCCCTACCTTAGCTCCATGTGAGGCACAGAACCAAGCGCTTTACTAAGCTTTCTTCCATTTCCTTTGCAAGAGGAGTAGAGCATCTTTGACATCAGCCCCACCCCACCCCACTTCCTGAGGGTTTTCCCCTCAGCCTTCCTCTGTTCCATTACAGAACACCAGGTGGCCCTGTGGGATAAGAAGAATTGCAAAAATACATGAGGCTTCAAGAGGCTGATGTTACAAACATGGTTCATATTATTGTTGGAAGATCTGCAATTTCATATTGCAGTTCTTTAAGGAATTTAGGATGGATAGCAGTGGGATCTGCTGATTTATTAACTTTCAGTTTGTGAATCACCATCAGTTCTTCAGACTTCCTCCCTGAAAAAGTCATCAGCCCAAGCACACTGTAACTTCTTCAGTGAATACAGATGAAAAGAATTCATTCAACTTCTTCATAACCACCCTATCCTCCTTTAGCACTCTTTAAACTCCAGAACTGTGATTCCCTCTCTGCAATACCACCCTGCCAGAAACTGTAGCTGCTGCAACATGCTTTGATGCTCACTGGAACATCTAAATAAAATGGCTGTGAAAAGAACGGCACTGTCTATCTATAAGTCGTGATCAAAGTCTTGTTGCCTAAATGACCCAGAACCAGTTAGGAGATCTAACTATGCTTCCTCCATAGGCATCCCATTGACTTTGGGATACGCTCCCACATGAAGTTTGAGAGACAGGAATGGTGGCTTGTTTAACATTTTAATGATTGATTGATTGATTGATTGATTGGTTTGGTTTGGTTTCTCTGCCACCCAACAGCTGAAGCTCTCTGGGCTGGGCACAGCCTTCATGTTTTTAATGATGCATTTTTATCTTATGCATTATAGTGTTTTCCGAACAGTGTGGTGTATTCTAAACAATGCCTAGTGCTATAGGATTTTCAGACTTCCAGCTCGAGGTCAGAAAATCACACCATTCTCATTGCTAGGGACCTACACTCAAGTTCCCTTTCCTCCACTTGCAGCCAGTGGGAGAAAAAGGCGTACTGGCTGTATCAGTGAATTTGTCAGAGCGGCCTTAAAGAAAAGCTCTGGGGAGCATTCTGGGAGGCGGGGAGAGGAAGAGAGAGGTGCAGCCAAGGCACAAGCCATCCCAGCAGCTCCTAAGCCGCCTTCTTTCGTGCTAAAAGTGTGGCACTTCGGCATCCAGAACCCACCACCGAAGGGCTTTGCCAGGGGCAAGGAGTGTGCAGGGGACGTTCAGTTCCCTCCCACCCCCCATAGGCTTCCCCTGCTTTCTGAGGGCGTCAGCATCCCCACAGGATGCTGCTCCTAAGCATTTCCATACATTAAGTGGCATACAGCTAGTACAATAAATGGCATATGCAACGAAAAGCAATAATATTATTCTCTTTACACAAAATTTATTGTACATTGCATGCAACATTTAGGCAATGAATATATATGTACATACTATACATGTATATGCATAAATATGCATGTACATATGTGTGCATATATAGTATGTGTGTGTGTACATATAAATATTTATAAATATAAAAGTATAAATATGCACATAAATATATACAGTATTTATATTCCATTATATTTAATTATGCAGTATTTAGACCTATAATTTAAATATTTATTTAATTCATTAAATACTTATTTATTAAATAGCATATTTATTATTTTCTATTCAATTCAGTATTTATTACAGACACAGTATTTATGTGTCACTAAAACTGTGCAAGTATTCATTTTGATACAATACATTTACTACAAAATTTTACTGTAAGAAAATTATTACAATGAGATTGCAATAGATAGTACAGTGATTACAGGACATTGACAGTGTGACTCCCCTAATGCAGATGCAGTGATTGTGTATGTGTGTGTGTGTAAAACTGCCCACTCTGTTCATGGTGTAACAATGGTACATTCTATGAACTATTTACTTCCTAAAGAATATTGCAACACAAACTTACATACAAACTGAACCTCTTCTCATGAAACAATTTTATAACAAAACAGCATGAACAATCATAATAATAACAACATGCTACAACCCGGGCACCCAAGTCCCTGGCAGCAGCACCAAAACAAAAAACAAAAACAAAAGCAAAACAAAACAGAACAAAAAACTGGCTGCAGAGCTGCAAAGTTCAAGTGTCCTTTTGATTCCAACTCAAACAAAAGAATCCAAAATGTCCATTTCCACTGGACTGAACACAGAAGAGTCAGCTGCATGGGCAGAATCTTCAAAACTCTGGAATAAAATGCCAATTCAATTGTACTTACATGAGTTCATTATGTAGATTCACCCCGCAACACAACCATGTAGGAATTAGACCTAGATCAAGTCTGCAAGGGCCTTGACAGCAACAGCAGCTCCTGCCTCTTCAGTTTTCCCACACTTTTTGATTCGAATTTCTGACAGCCCCACTCTTTCTTAGTTCTCCCCTTAGCTTGGAGAGTACCACTATTTCATCGGAGTTACGACGGCAGAAGTGGGGTACGACCCATGAACTTCTGTCTCCATAGCTCAGTCACTTAAGGCACCATCCAAAGCAAGCACAGCTTCCTGGGGCATGTTGGGAGCTGCAGGTCGCTTTTCAGGCTCTGCTTGCCTAGGATTGCACCCTGAGCCAGTAAACGATGCCATTTCTCTTTTTGAGAAAGACAGAAAATGTGCAAAATGCTCCACTCCCTCTTCCCAGTCCTGCTCTTCTCACTGGAAAGATTGCCCTACCTGAGCTACTGAACCATTCACATCATGTGGCTTTATCCTACATTTCTTGTTTCCATGCTTAGTCATTCTGTGAAGTTCGCCTGTTTCTCCCCAAAGAGGATTTTTGACAAACCTCTTTTCCTCCCAGCTCATCACTTGGACATCTCACATCATACATCGTGGTTTCCTGTTTTGATTTTCTAAATTGTATTTCACAATGAGCAGTGTAAAGCAAGTCCACTACAGTAGAAACATGTTGCATTAAATAGGGAGGGGGGATCCTCCACGAAAGAATCAACTGATTTGTGCTGAGAGCTTCTTCTAAAAGCTTGCAGGGTGGGGGGGATGCTGAGTCATGAGTCACCCACGAAGTCCTGCTGTGTGGCATGTAAAGTAAACATGTAGCCTTCAAGCAGCAGGCGCAGGGTGGCGGGGGAAAGCAAAGAGAAGCAAAACCATCACGGAAAGTGTAAATTAACTTTTATTTTGTATAATCGCCTCTTAAAATGGCTAACGTTTACACACCTCTGCTCACCAAAGATTTCTGCTCTTGGCAAACCTGTTTGCGCTCACACACGGATAATTCTGAATGTTTTACAGACAGAAGTCAAACATGCAGTAAAAACTGGGAAGCCAACTCTGAATGTGCTAGAAAGCTGCAGCAAAGCAAATAGGTGAACTAATTCTGATCATGCTTGGCCTCCCTGCCTCTCCCTTATTCCCTATTCTGCTACTTCTTCCTCAAACATCTTCCTTCTCTGAGCCTTCCTTGGGGAGGGATGGAGCAGTTGGTTCATCCATCCAATGAGCAGTTGGTTTCAGTTCAGGAAAGGCAGTGTCTGGCCGGCACTATCTCCCCTCCTTCCCTGGCACTTTACACAAAATTTCCCCCTTGCGTCTGTGTTATGGGGAAGGCAAAATGGGGGCCAGGCTGTGAACACACTCGATGATCTTTCCTCTTGCAATGCCCACAAGACACCCCCAAGCCCTGACACAGAAGCAAAGAAGAAAGAAGGAAGCTGTACTGCAAACTCTGCCAATGGGTTGGGCTGAGCCCCGCGGAGCCTGTCCTTCCGGTTCTTCCTCCTGGGCTCAGCCTGGTCGTGCAAAGCAACCTGAACCAAGAAGAGGGCTGCAGATTTACACAGAGTGAAGGTTGCACAACCCACCGTCTTCTTCCAGGCTGGAAGCAGCAGCAGAAAGGGAGGCACGGGAGAGGGGACACTGTGTGGGCAGCAATCACACAGGGCTCCCTTCCTAGTGAGTCCCACACAGCCAAGCTTCTTCTGCACTTTCCGCATGTGCCATGCAAGAGGGACTTTGCTGGACACCCCATGAACACTGGGCGTGCTTGCCAGGAACTCAGACTCCAGGCTGCCAAGAGCCAAGTTTTCCTCCCTTCACACATTCAAGGCAACAGACTGTTTCTTCGCAGAAAGCTCTTCATTTACCAATGGATACCCAATAAATGCAATCACCATAGAATGTATCTCTGAGCATGCACAGAGTGGTTTGTTGAACCCAGGGTACACAACTACTTCTGGAAACCCTCCTTTTGAGTGTGTCTGAATCTCTTCTGATGGGCTCATTTGAAAGCAGTCTATCCTCCAGCTGGCTGGCTCCCCCCTCCCGATGCTGCGTCGCAGGGTCAGGGGTCGTGCCAGGTTGGTCTGAGAGCTCCTCTCCCATGCACCCACCTGACACCGGTGCCTCTTGGCTAGCCTCAGAGCCTGCCTGAGCACTTGGGGAGAGTGTTCTTGAGATAGGCAGCACGTCTTTCATCTCCAAGTCTCGAGCCCCACAACCCCGGGCGGCCTCCACCTCCCTCTGTTCATTTCTGACTCAGGGTCCAGCTCAGCATGACCCAGCTGAAGCTTTGCTGGTTCATACATCCCTACAGTTTTTCTTTCTTGATCCAAAGCTGGGAGCTGCTTCTCTGCTTCCTAGGATCTCATGGAAAGATGCTCTTTTGCAACATAGCACAGTTCAGTTCCTTAAAGCCCCCACTGCACCATCTGAAGAGCTTTAACCCTTGGAGGCCACTCCAACTCCACTGGCTCTGTTGTGCTCCTGGGACCCACCTCTTGTGCAATGGCATTTTGGCCCTTCTAAAAATAACCTGCAAATGGGAACAGAGCAGCAGAGACCACATCGTCAAGGGGAAGTCTCATTTCTGGTCTTTTGGGTTACTTTGAAAAGAGCTAGTGCCCTGTTGCATGAGCAGGCAGTCGCACGACTGTCTGGATACTACCCCTTGCCTTCGAAGAGAAACTACCATGCTCCCAAATGTCTCCCAGTTTCTCCCACCCATGGAAACTGCCAATACCCTCCCTTCCCCTCTACTTACTTGGCCCAGCTTGGCCATGTACTCCGTTTTGTTATGCAACTTACAGATTAGGGATGCTGTACCTTCTTTGTATATGTAACTGTCTAAGCCTTAGACTCTAAGGGTACCTCATGCTCACTGAATAAAGCACACAAGGAAGTGATGGAATCTTCTTGGAAGCCTTTATGCAAGAGCTGAAAAGAGCGTCTTCCTCTAATGGCCTGCAATCATTTGGTCCAGCTAAGAACAGGGTGGCCAGCTACGCATTGCCCAAAGAGAAGGAATACAAACAGGAGGACCGACCTTTGCCTGAAATGTGCACATGCTCATGCAGATGTACCTTCACAAAGAGGTTGGATGACCTAGAGAGCAATGCAATGTATCTCACTGCCATCACGTGGAGGTCTGTGCCCCACCAACTGGTGTGCCCATTCCTTCTGCTGTCCAGGTGCTCGTGGCTGATGAGCCATTTCAGTTCCTCGCTGCTCTTCCCACTTTAGATATTTAATAGGGATGTGGAGGGCCCTTCAAACAGAGGGCCATTCTCTGATGGGCTGCTTTCTCCAGGGTGAGACATTTGGTCACCTTCCTCTAAGAAGATAAATGTTACTGGTTTATTGAATCCTGCCTGGTGAAATTAATGTGGTATATATGAGCCTTGAGACCCCCTTTTCAATTAACTTTAATATCCTATTAACTTTAGTATTTTATATTTTATCAGCAGCAGCAACCTGCCTTTCCCCAGGAATCTTAGGACAGCCTATGCAGTTCTTTCAGCACCCTTTCCTCTTGGAGGTTGAGATCCAAGTCCATCTATCCTTTCTTTTGATTCAGCATCATTTATTTGCCTGACTGTTGGCTTTTGCAAACGCACAGAAACAGATATTAGATTTGCAGTACAGTAATGAATGACCTACCAGTGAAAATACAGATATGGCTATAAAACTAAACATCTAAATAAGAAACCCATCAAACTCATCCACTCTTGGGTGAGATTGTTGCCCTAACAACATTTAGTGGAACATAGTGCTTCAAAAAGCTGAACTCAGGTAATCTGGGTTCTGGAACTTAACTGACCATGAAGCTCACTGGGTGACTTTGAGCCAATCATTGACTCTAAGCCTACTTTACCTCATAGGGTTGTTGTGAGGATAAAATGGAAAGGAGGAGAACCTTGTAAGCCACTTTTGATTCCTTGTAAGAGGAAGAAAGGTGGGGTATAAATGTAATGTCATAACAATGGCATTTTGAGCATTTCTCCAGTGTTCGTCTCTCATTTCTCTCTCCCTCTCTCTCTCTCTTCAAGCCTGTCCTAGTGATGCAAATGTGGATTAACAAATATAATTTGGGCGTATTGTGTGCTCTGCCTTTGAATCGAATAGTCCCAATATTGAGTAGGTAGGCAGGATGCTCACTCGCTTGGCTTCTCCTCGGTCCCTCCCCCACCATGCCTCTTTCTCCATTGACTTCTGGCTTTGTGTTGTGTAGCTGCGTGGCGTAGATATTTTTAAAGCAAAGTCATTTTCAGACAGGTTTTCTAAAGTTCTTGCTTTATGGGTTCTGGCAAGAGATGATCAAAAAGGGCAAGAAAAAAAGTGTTTGTAGTCTTTGGTGGTTAATCATTCCTGGAAAAAAAAACCTGGCAAATTCCACCTCCCCAAATTTTCGCAGAAAATGTTTGTTTGAATCTGACCGCTTTAAATGAGTTTCTTGTGTAAGTGTCTTTACCTAGTGGAAGTTAGAATCATGAATTAGTTTTTACACACAAAGTCCAATAGTGTGGCCAAGACATACAGAACTCTTCTCTCTGAAATATTTTATTTATTTATTCTGGAGTTGGGAGACGGCTTGGAGACATGTCTTTTGGCCAGCTGTATTTTACAGTGGTATTCATTGCGATGTCTTCTCATTTCTAGACTTCAGCGTTATGTTCTGTTCCTAGAACTGCATGGTGAAATAGCTTCCACAATCATTCTGAACTCATCGAATCTGGGTGCAATTCCAGGCAAGGCATCTACTGAGAGGATTACAGGCCTTCCTAGATGACCACCACACGCTGCCTGTGGAGCAGCCTTTCCAAATGGAAATGTCCATTGGCCCTAAGCAGGGGTGCAAACTTGAGAACGGGATCCAGGCAACTCAGTCCCACTACAGTTGTGATTTATGCTTTCTGAGCCCCTTCGAAACCCTGGATTCAACCTTTAGAACCCATCATGACTTGGAGCCAGGATATTCCAGAGCTTGCCTTCTCCCATATGTACCTCTGCCCTGATGCCAAGACCCCTTCTGAGGCCCCACTCCAGGCACTCCTGCCAAGTGAAGTGAGAGGAGGGTAGTCAGGCAGAAAGGATGTTTGGAGAGGACAAGCTGGCTTGAACACTTTTCCCAGAGATCCCCACCTGGTGTCTTCTTCAGTGGCAGGTTGGTGCCAAGCTGCTCATGTGAACGTGCTAAATATTTCCTCTTGGGCACTGTGAAGTGATGAGTCAGATCCATGCTTGCATTTGCTATTTAAAGGAAAAAGCAAACCAGGAAACTGTAAAGCTAGTGCGTGGGGTGGTACACATTTGATGATGGAAACAAGGGCAGAGGTGCTTTCTCCTTTCCTCCCGCAACCTTACCTTGACAGAAGCTGCCTGTTCCCCATTGCCCTGCAGTGCCAGGAACACCAAGAAGGCATACATTTCAGAGGCAGGTCAGGCAAGACGCTGCACCCCCTTGGCTTTCTCCAGCTCCAGCCAGGAAACACCATTTTGGATATCCTTCTGTGCAATAGCAACAGAACCAGTGTTTTGAGATATCAGCACAAGCACTAACTCCAGGAGCCTGGCACACCCCACTTTAGGTCTGAAGGTACTTAAGAGCAAACCAAAACTGCCTGTGTCAAGGATGACATGCCGTTTATTGGATAAAGTGATTAAACAGGGATGTGGGATGTACTTACCTTAAAGCAGGCTTACAATTCTCTCTATCTGTGGCCATACTAGTTCCCTAAATGGGCCAGGGGATGGACTGTGGGCATCCAAATGCGCTTGGATCAGTTCCTCCCCACAGACCAGGAAAATGCCTTTTGCCATGCATTTCAGAAAGCTCCTCTCTCCCACTCTTTGTCTGTCAGTTTGCACAGAGGTCTGACCTCCGCTTCTTGGGGATGAAGCTGCAAATGGCTTCATTCTTACAGTGCCGGCAGGACTTATCAACAGAGTCCTCCAAGAAGGCAGCTTCAAGGCATTGCTGATGCTCTTCCAAACAAACGGCAGGCCACGTGGCCTTGGCCTGCCCTTAGGAAACTCCTGGCTTTTGAACTGGGAAATTTCACTGCCTTAGCTGTGGAACTGTCTTGACCTCTGTGACCTTTTTCTGGTAGAGTGCAGACCATACCAGGGCCTTTTCCCCTGCCAGTTGAGGGCTATCCGATGACGCACCCTTTCCGGTTCTGCATGGAACTGCAGCTGGTTTGGAATCCACTCAGGTAGCACCTTCACTGTAACGTCTTTCTTTCTAAGAAACTCTCTCCGTGTTGGTCTAAGCACTGGCACTGCTGTGTCACCGAACTTATTTGTATTTAAAATGGTTTCATGATTTCAATGGAGCAACCAACCAGCCATTCTTTTATTATTAGCATGACTTGATTTTAAAGGTGTTTTTCTCTGTATGTTGATTCTTTTTATTGTTCACCTCAGGAATGTTATTGGATGTAGAGGCATAAATCAATATTGCGGATAATTATACATCAATACTGTGTAAACGAGGGTCCTCTGATGGCATTCTTTTTGACATTACCACTAGGTTTGAATTAAGTCTTCAAACCAATGAGCAATTCTTCTGGAAGCCAACGTTTCTCCTGAATATGGTAAGTAAAAGTAAGACGGAAAACACCAAATTCAGTTTTACAAGGAGAAACACTCCACATGCCTTCTTCATTTCTGGGTGGCCACCCACCAAGT
The DNA here is from genome assembly GCF_004798865.1 of Varanus komodoensis. Classification (NCBI taxonomy): domain Eukaryota; kingdom Metazoa; phylum Chordata; class Lepidosauria; order Squamata; family Varanidae; genus Varanus; species Varanus komodoensis. The sequence goes on from NW_025335761.1 coordinate 52,079,331, forward strand.
AAAAGAGAAAGAATCCTCTCTCCCATCTCTCCAGAAGTATGCCCCACAAGAAGAAAAACCGTCTAGTAGAATCCTGGCCCCACCCACTAACATGAAAATAGACATTCCAGCAATCAGTCAACCCACTCTGACAACTCTAAGCAGCCTTTACAATCTTTTACCATGCTTGAAAAGTATCCAGGCACACCACAAGCCAAACAAAGTCCATGATGATGCATGCATGCATTTTGTTGTCATTCCCAGAACAGTCTGCACTTATATGCTCCCTAGATTTCCGTTTTCAAAAATAACACTGCAGCGTAGGCTGGCCCAGCTCTGGGCGCGCATTTCCACCCTTCCAATAGCATGGCTTAGTCCCATGCGGTTGTTGGGTTTGGGTCTTTTTTCACGTTTAGCCTTTTCAGCAAGAAAAAAAAACCTATGCCATTCAAATTCTTGGGTTCTCATTTTTACCATAGGCTAACCCACATGCAAACTTGTGTCTTATTTTAGATTGTTAGAGCTTTGCTTTCACATAAACATAAGAGATCACATCTGGTTTAATCCACTTCAGATAGAAGGGATGTTTTTTTAGCTACTTAACATTGTACAATGAGCACTGATTTTGCCAGGCTCCTGGTGTGAGCTGGCCTGCATGGACACCGAATTCCAACACTGTGGTAACTAAACTTGTAGTAGACAGCACATCCAGGCTGGCCACTTACAAATCTTTGGAGAAAGACAAAAGACATTCCCTAAAGGAGGATAAGGTAAAGATAAAGGTAAAGGTTTCCCCTTGACATTAAGTCCAGTCATGCCTGACTCTAAGGGGCGGTGCTCATCTCCGTTTCCTAGCCGAGGGAGCCAGCGTTTGTCCGCAGAGTCTCCGTGGTCATGTGGCCGGCATGACTAAACACCGAAGTGCACGGAACGCTGTTACCTGCCCACCGAAGTGGTGCCTTTTCATCTACTTGCATTTGTATGCTTTCGAGCCACAAGGTTGGCAGGAGCTGGGACGGAGCAATGGGAACTCACCCCATCGCGCACATTTGAACCGGCAACCTTTCGATCTACCAGCCCAGCAGCACAGCGGTTTAAACCACTGCGCCACCTGCAGTACCTAAAGGAGGATACTGATATGCATAAAACTGGGATGTGCTAATTTACATGTGCAGATGCCAATTTAGAAATAATTGTAATACATGAAAGAGAAATCTATTGCACCTCACTGTAGTGGGGAAGTCCATGACCAAGTGACTTGTAAGCCTTACTCACTCTTCTGTCCAGGTTCTGTTGAGGAGCAGCTGCAAAGCTCAGGCAGTTCTTTCATAGCCCTTCATACAGAGGACTGTCTTCTGTAACAAAAAAGAAAAGAGAAAAAAGGTGCATTTTTTCCTAGGCCCTAGGCACTTCTGATGCATTTTCATTTTTGCACTGAGACAGGCAGCCGCAGAAAGACCATCCTGTTCATCCAAGAATACATGCATTCTTCTGAGAAACTCTTTGCAATGTTTCTTTTCCTCACACCATATAAAAAGGGGAATTTGCTCCCCCCCCCCCAAATATTCCCCCTCTTTTTTTTTGTGGCACCCCTCTTCTCTCTCTCTCTCTCTCTCTCTCTCTCTCTCTCTCTCTCTCTCTCTCTCTCTCTCACACACACACACACACACACACACACACACACACACCCCTCAGGGGACTGGGAGAAAGGCTGTGTTACTGTCGCTGATAAGGGTGAAAGTCACCCCTCAGAAAATGTTGAGAAATTTCTCATCTTCTTGGAGAGAGACATTGAAATGTTTCTCCAGTTTCACTGCCCAAATGAGGTGACGCATTTTAAACTACCATTTATACACTGCTCAAATTGCTATTTGTACAATACCAGGACAGGGAACACAGTGCCCATAGATATCAATGCATCCTCAGACACTTCTCTTACTGACTTTTTTTTGTGGGGGGGTGGGTTTTTTAAAAAATGAAGATATATTTTCTACTGGGAGCTAGGATTTCTGTGCAGTAGGTTTCTGTTGTTGCAGAAAACTATAGGTTCAAAGAAGTTGTTTTGAGTGCTGGGGCATATATCCCGCCCCCTCGACCCCTATACGCAGTGTTTTCAGTGGGTCACTTGTCCTTTGCTACACCGCCCATGGCAGCCATTTTGTGGTGGTGCCCACAAAAGTTTATCAAATTGAAAATGTGTCCATGGTCCCAGATGTTTGCCTCCTTCTGTTCCAATGCCATAGGTGCAATATGGTTTGGAGGAAACACAAGCTGGCTGAAAAGGAATCAAAACCTGCAGAACAGATTCCGATCAACCTGTTTGCAGTCCATGGCAGTTATGTTGCTGAAAGTATGCATGCCTGACTTTAAACGAATTGTAATTTCTTTCTACTTGCATTACTGCAGAAAACAGGCCTCTTTTGCACAGTCCTCACTGACGCATGTGAGCCATCATTTATTGAATATAAATGAACCTTCTTCAGTTATGAGCCTCTTATGTAAACCAGTCTCACTTTACTTTGGAGTTTTGTTAGTTCTGGCCCTACTCCATGATTAACTGGTCCTTCCAGATCTACAGTGACCCATTTCTGAGAATTGTTTGGGGGATGAATGAGATAAGGATCTCAAGTGCTTTGAGCACTTATGTAATATTTACAAACCAATGGTTAATAATAACTCACTGAAGGTGATATCAAAAGAGCTAAGTCTCAGACAATGGTGTGATGATGTTGTAAACCCACATCTCTCAAGATAAAAAGATTAGTCAAGCGCCTTTAATGATCCAGAAGTTATTTTTCCTGGATTCCAACTTGCTGTAGCCTCTGATTAACCTCCCAAATTGTGTAATACTTAATCAGAACAATCATTGGCATCGTTATAGTGCCTTTTAAAGTGTTCAAACTACTATGGCCATATCAGGAATTGTTGAAACAAATTGATCATTTTTGGCAGGGTTATCTTTCCAGATTTGCTGAGGCTGAAAGCCAGGCACTTCCCGAAGGCTGCCCAGTGAGATTATGGATCGGACAGGATCTGAAGAAGTAACACAGGTAACCACCATGCTTTCTGGCTACAACATCTACAATTGCAGCTTAAGGATTGAACTATGCATGAGGTAAAACATCAGGGTCTTGGGGGATGCTGGTAGATCCACCTGGGGAGATATAAAGGTCCCATGCTCACTCAGCACTCTACTGAAGATGTGACACAGCAGAGTGCAGGGACAGGGTCAGCTCCAGGTTTTTGTGGATCCTTGGTCAAGATGCCATCAAAGAGTCTTTTCTTTCCTTGGGGCTACATTCTCATTACTGTGGAAACCAACTGCTACGCTCCTTGTCCATTTTGTCCCATTGCTACTGTTGGCTTGCTTGGTTGGCAAACAGGCAGCAGGCGTTTGGCAGTGGCATCTCTTGCTCCGCCTTCTTACCCTCACCACCATTTCTGAGCCAAAGCAAGAGGTTGCAGCAGTGAAGAGGAGGAGCTATTCCAGGCGGCTGTTGTCAGTGGGCCCTTGCTGGGGTGTGGGTCCTTGACATCTGCCCAAATAGGCCACCTTTGACACCCGCACTCTGCAGCACTGCAGTCCTCATCCTGCTGCTGCTGTGTTTTCCCATTCTGCCTCTTGTCATTTAAGATGCCCAAAATTGCCTTTTCTAGGCCACCTCAACATCTCCAAGGGGTCGGTCTTGCATCCACCTTCCTTTATTCCATTGAATTGCTTTTCTCCAATGTGATTCCAGCCCTGTCACATATTTCCTCCCATGGACTGGCTATTATGGGGGCATTCCTCCCTGTCCATGTGCCTGACCCTCTTGCAAAACATTTCAACAGAGACCTGCTGCATGCAGCGACATAAATTTTGACTGTGTGGAATCATCAGTGATGCAGCAAAGCTCATTCCCTTAGGAGGATGCCTATGATCCCGGGGTACCCAAATCTTTTTGGGTGCATTTGGGATTTTGATAGCATTGTGGGCACAAAAAGGTTGCCATTGGGTGCTTACCTATGCAAAAAATGGCTACTCATCACAAAACATCCATTTCACAAAAGACAAATGCTCTGGCTTAGAGACAAGTTGCTCAGTGAAGAAACTAAGTACAGGGGAGAAGTAAGCTCTACTCTTCAAACCATAAGCCCAGCACTAGCACTGGGGAGCCCCTGCCCCCCTCTTGTAGCCACTCACCTAGCTTCCTTTGCTGGGGGCACCTGTGGGAGGGCCTCTGAAGATAACCTAAGAGTCCAGGTTGGAGTCCTGGGAAGAGACGTGCCCTTAGAAGCTCTACTCCTAAACCATCTAATGCTCTAAAGGTCAACATCAACACTTGGAATTGGGCTTGGAAATGGGCAGGAAGCCAGTGCAAATGGCGAAGCACTGGCATCAGATCGCTGAATCAGCCAGTCCCAGTTAGCAGCTCTGTTTTGAACTAACTCATGTTTTTGAGCTGTCTTCCAGGGTAGCCCCATGTACAATGTACTGCAGGAATCCAAGCAGAAGGTTGCCAGAACATGGGTAGGTTATCTGCGAAGATAGGGTTGCAAGTGGTGTATCAGCCTAAGCTGATAAAAGGTACTCCTTGACTATAAGGTCATCTGACCTGAAGTGACAGTGATGGATCCAAGAGCATCTCCAAGCTGCACACCTGGTCGTTTAGGGAGAGTACAAGGCTCTTTTGAAATGAATTTAATGCCTCTCAGTCAACAACTTGCTAACAACTCCTCCATCTTGTCTGGACTGAGTGTCTGTTGGCCTTCTGCTAGTTCACCGCCCTGCTCAGGCACCATTTCAGGACACCCACTGCCTCTCCTGTGTTTGATGAAAAGGAGCTGGGTGTCCCTGGCATATGGATGGCATCTCAATCCACATCCCTGGATAACTGCCCCTAATGGCTCCATGTAGCTATTAAATAGCATGGGATAGCACAGCATGATGCAATTTCCATGAAACAAAGCAATGATTCCCCCAAAGCCCTAAATTGGCCCTTAATAAGTCCTAAACCAGGTGTCTTCCAGATGTTTTGGCCTACGGTCCTTTTCAGCCTAGGGAGGCCAGGTAACCTCTTTGGCAGAGGATAACCTTTTATCTGAAGGGCTTCCAAAGGACTGTCCTTTATGTGAAGGTAACAAAAGGAAGTGCTGTCCATCAACACTTAGCTGAACAGGATGGAACAGACTTCACTTGCCCTGTCTTCCACATTATGGTGAAATGTACTGTATTTCTGTTATTATAACAAACATTTCTGTATTTGTATCTCTCCATATGAAACTAAGCATATACACATGTTATGCAAATCGCTGTCCTTTTTTGGCAATTTAGGAATGGCTGCTTGCATCGGTCTCAGCATGGCCAGTGCACAGGGCTTAGGGGAGCTGTCCAAACCGTCAGGAGGGGACTGAACTGGGGAAAGCTGTCCTAGATGGTTTGGAACCAGGGAACCTTTGCCCACAGGGACCTGCCAGGCCCTGCTATGGGTTGGAACCAATCTTAATGGTTTGGAAGCAGTGTTTGCCCATAGGAACCCACCCAAGCCGCAAAGGCTCTGCTTGTAGGCCCACCCTTAAGACCAGATCAGTTTGGTTAGTTACAGGACATAAAGGACAGACTCTTTCCAGTGGTGGCTCTATGTTTACTTTACCTGTTCACTGTAAAGCAAAATTGAAGGTCCTTTTTATCTCAGTGTGATTCTTATTGAAATGATAAGATGGACTGTTAGTGCCATTTCAAAATTCTTACAGTAACATACAAATCCCTAAATGGTTCGGGGCTCCTTTATGAAGGAGCTCCTTTTCCCATTTGTACCAGCCTGTTCACTGCAATCCTCTGAAGCCCTCCTCTGAATCCCACCCTGGAATGAAGTGGGGGGGGGTTGTTGCAAGGAGAAGCTTTTTCAAGTATAGCACCCCAACTTTGGAACTTGATTCCACTGGAGGCCTGGTTGGCGACTACAATTTTGGCCTTTAGGTACCAACATAAGGCATATTTATTCCACCATTATTTTAATAGATGAATTCTTGACTTTTAACGATTTAAATTTTTACACTATATACTGCTGCCAATGTGTTTTAAATGCCAGCTATTTAAATGCTAGCTATTGATATAAAGAAAAATTTTAATTGGTTTATGTTTTGTTTTTAGAGTTTTATATTTCATTGATCATTCTATTCTTTCTATTTTGTTTATTGAATGGTTTTATTGTTGTGCTTCATAATTGCGTGCATCATGATGTAGGCTACCCAGCGAGCCTATGAGTAGCGGGGTGGCATATAAATTTAATCAATCTTTAAACTGCTCTTAGTGCAACTATGTTTGTCTTAGAGATGCATGAGAATTTCATGTTTGCTTTCAGCATGTGTCAGCATGCGCATTCAGAGCTCCAAGCACAAGCATATGTCCATGGAAAATATTGATAAATTGTTGAACATTCATAGTTCTGTTATAAAATATGTCACAAATGATGAAGGCCCCTGGAGCATGAAAGGCATTCTTGCAACCTAGAATCGCAATGCTGCCTAAAGAAAGCTGTCCACCAAAACTCAGTGACTAGGTAAGGAAGGCATCAGTCTGAGAAGCTACCCAAAAGCCAATGAGCTGGAGAGATCTGCAGCTGAGGTGGGAAAACCTGTCCATGGGAAGACAATCACTTGGATGCTCCACCAAGCTGAGCTTGACAGAGTGCTGGCAAGAAGAAAGTCATCACTGAAACAAACTGACAGCAAAGCCATTTTGGAATTTGCAGGGGAAAAAGTCATGTAGGAGATGCAGCAAACATATGATGGGACCACAGTTGAACTTTCTGGCATTATTGAAAAATGCTGTGTGTGGTGCAAAGCCAACGGTGTTTATTGCCCTGATAGCACCATCCTCAAATTGAAGCATGATGGTTGCAGCTTCATGTTGCAGAGATGCCTTTTCTCAACAGAGGCTGAGAAACTGGTCAGGATTGAAGGCAAGGTTCAAGGAGCTGAAAACAAGGCAATTCCAGTGGAAAACCTGTTTCACTTTGCCATTAACGGATGTTTTATTGTAGATGTCACGATTTTTATGTTTAGCAAAGAAATTAACAAGGAAGAAAATGTGCATTCCTAGTTGTTTGTCTCACATCAGAATAAAAACAGAGTAGAGTACAAACCAACAAATCATGCCATTTCAAAAAGACATGTCCAGAAACTTGCTACCCTACTCCAACAACTTACATAAAACAATCAGCAATGAGGCTGACAAGAGAGAAGTAGAAATATACAGATCTTTGAGTCATTCAGTGACAGAGAAATTACAAAACAAAAGAAAATAAAACAAACAAAGAGGCCCACCAGCCTCCAGGCAATAAGTTAGAACAACCAGAAGGCAAAACAAGTTAGCAGATATTGTGGTTAGGCTTCTGATTGTGGATTAGGATTGAAGGCCAAACAACATGACTCTTTGAAGATGTAGCTAGTAGCTATGTCTGTCTTGCTTCCTTGAATGTAAGCGCAGGGCCACCATCTGGCCTGGATCTGTAATATGTGGTCTCCATCCAGATCAGGGGTGCTTGGACTTGCAGATTTCATTGTGTTTTGTTGCTAGCTACATCTTCAAATACCCAGTAATGTGGGTTTGAGATTAGGGGAGTGAAGATCAAGTCAGAATTTGGCTCTCTTGTGATTGCTTTCCCATGCTCTGCTCATGCCAGTGTTTTCCCAAGTTAATTCTTTGCACAAATACACAAATTGCACAATTCTTTGTGCAAAGTATGCAGAGCTTTCAAGTCACATGTCTGGAAGCAGAATACTGCTTGAACTTGCTTTCTGCCAGATGCCCATGAAAATACTCGGTGTGAGTTTGACTTAGGGAAGAAAGGAAGTTGGCCAGAGTCCGGGGAGCTGAGCAACAGATTTCTACCCCCCAAATACCTCACACATTCCTATTTAGTTTTTATTTTAGAAATGTCTAAAAATGTTTCAGAAAGTGCTTATAAGGGAAAGGTGTTAATTGTCTCATGGGGATATTAAGTGACGCTGATCATTGCTTGCAGACCTCAGCATATCCATTCCAGGCTTGTGGAACACTGTCAAGCAAGAATGGGGACCATCACATGGTCCAGAGGCCATTTTTCACCCACTGCACCCCTCCGCCACAGACTCTATTTTTCCTTAGGAAAAAAAGAACTCTAAATCACCACCCTGGCCTCTATAATTTTCTGCTTCAACTTATTGTTTTCCCTTCCTTTGCTCAAGGAGGGATACCAAAATATCAGAGATTAATACAGAATTCCTTTATCTGCATTAAGTCACACTTAAATTAGTCATCCAATTTCCAAATGAGCAAGGAAGCTAGGAATCATCCTATGAATAAGAAAATATCAGGAGCATCCATCAAGATGTACAGCAGGGGTTCACAACTTTAGACCCCAGAACTGAATCCTGGCCAGGGGACATCCCCAGAGGGCCATGTCCCCTTTTCCTGGGCCAGCCCCCAAGCACCCAGGGGTTTCTGGCTCTCGTGCAGTTTTCCCCCATCCTAAAAGATGGCTTTTCCCATCAAGCCTGCCCTTTTGGCCTTTGGCCTCACCCAGCCCTGGAATGTGGATCCCAAGAGATTCTCCCCAGTGGAATTTGGCCCTCAGGCAGAACGAAATTCGGTGGCTGTGTTGAGCCATGTGAAGAAACCAGTTCTAGCTATTTGCATCTCCCCACAGAAGCAGGTCTTTCTTAAAGTGAAGGAGTCTTAATCATCCATTCAAGACCAAGCGGCAAAAAAGCAAAAGGAAATCACAACAGAGAACATTGGACTGTTGCTGGGAAAATGCTTTTCATCCCCAGCGACTGCAAGGAAGGGGGCCGGGAATTCCAAGGGAGCTGGCAGGCACCCTCTGGACCCCTGCCAATCAAAAAGCACCAGTGTGGCACCACTGTGAGCTCTGCCTTCACCACACCACTGATGATGCACATAAAGGCATCCTCACGTGGGATCCTTGGGATTTGCCTTGAGCACATGCTGGCCAAAGTGAGGTGCAGGACTCCTGACAGCCCTTTCCATGCTTGATCCTGAAGACGCCGGTGCCTGAATGGGGCTGTAACCATCACACAGGGATTAGCAGGGACCCTAATCCAGCGAGGCCCCGACTCTAGAGCCTGTTTCAGAATGGTTGCATAGAAACACGTCTCCATCTTCTGTGAGTTGCAGTTTAGTGGTTATAAATATTTGCTGCTGACTGCAACAGTGGCCAGGTAACTCTGGGCAGCTGTGTTCCTTTCCCCCAACCATTTTTCAAAAGTTAAAACCAAGGGCAGTAAAACAAAGTTAAATAAAGCTTCATTTTTAACTGTGCTTTCCTTCTGGCAGCTCATCTGAAAAGAAAGATCTGTACGAACCATAAATCAAGTGATGATCCTTTCAGTGCTCCAGGATTTTATCTTTACATTCTTTAATTAATTATCATGATTTTGGCTTAGGGAATGACCCATCTATAGACCGCTCTTTATCGGTCCAATTGTTGTTTATTTGGGTTCATTAAAAAGAAAAAAGAAAAACAATCCCAAATACACACTAGTTCTTGAGAAAGTCGTCCATCTGTTTTGAAATGGCTTTTCCAAAAGCGCATTATGATTTTTCCTCTTTAAACTTTGGGTATGCCAAAATCATCTGAACTTGCTTTAGAAGAGATTGTTGGCAGGGCCAGATTTATGAGTCAGTGGCCCAGGCAATAGCCATGAGTACTGGGTTGATGGGTATTAGTCATTAGCCATCAATTCAACTATCCACTCAACATCTTTAATGTGTATTATTAATAGCTGTACATGGCTTGAGTATGTACACATTGTCCCATTGTGGCATGCAATTTTATCACCCGATAGGACAGGACTAAATACCTAAATGGGTTACAGATATAATAAAACATAAGACATAGAAACATAGAAACAGAGCAAGTCAGACAGGGACCTCCTGGACCATCTAGTCTGACTCCTGGCTCCAGCTGGCTGCACTCAAGACATGCCTACCATGTGCATGTCTAGCCTATCCTTGAACGCTCTCACCAATGGGGCCTCAACAATCTCCCGTGGAAGCCCATTCCATATCCTCAGGGTCCTAACTGTCAGGAAGTACTTCCTGGCATCTAAATTGAACCTTGGTTCCTTGAGCTTGGCTCCGTTGGAGTGTGTCCTGCCTTCCTCTGCAGGGGAGAACAGGTCTCTACCTACCTCCGTGTGACACCCCCTCACATACCTGTATGTTGCCAACAGATCCCCTCTGAGTCTCCTCTTCTCCAGGCTGAAGAGATCCAGTTCCCTCAGTCTTGCCTCATACAGCATCCCCTGCAAACCGGCCACCAACCTTGTGGCCCTATGCTGCACTGACTCCAACCTGGCCATATCCTTCCTGTAATGAGGGGCCCAAAACTGAACACAATACTCTAGTTGCAGGCGCACCAGAGTCATATTGAGTGGTAGTAATACCTCTCTCGATCCAGAAGCCACACTTCTGACTATGTATCCAAGGGTGGCATTTGCCCTCTTGACTGCCGTGTCACACTTGACACAACACAATAGGTAACATGGCACCTAGAGAAAGCTGCAAAGAGACAAAAAATGATTCAGTCCAGGCTGCAGAATTTCATGATTAGAAAGAAGCCACATGCCAAGCAATTGGTCCCGAGGGCTCCAAGGCAAAGAGGAAAGACACAGAATGCAGGCAGCAAGTCCTTCTCACTGCTCCTGTAACAATCTAATTTACCATGACATAAAAGTATATTTAGACATACAGAGGCCTAGATGGGGGTGGGGGGCTATGTGTGTAAATAACCTGCTGGGGGGGGGCAACTGCCCCTTGCCCCCCTCCTCAAGCCAGTCCTGAGCTCAAACTGTTTGAAGCTGGTAAGATTAAAAAGAAAATGGTTCAATTTTTTATTGCATCACTCATTAATATTTAAAGACATAGATGCTCTTTTAAATTATATCCTTGCTTCCTGGGTGTTAATACATAGTGCAACCAGATTTGCTGACAGCTAAACGACTGATATGATAACACTGGAATTTGGAAGGATAAAAACTCACCTGCTGTCATTCAGCAGATTAAAGACTTTAGAGCAGACTCGAAGTTTGAACAGGTGGTACATCAATGTCACCTAGAAATGGATGTTTACCTGAATATTTGGTTTGCTTTTATTCAAGTTTTTATATTGTTGCTAAAAACCTAGTTTTTCATATATACAGAAAATACAGTTTTCTGTATAATGCTTATACTGTACATGTGTGCATAAATGCACATTTCATATGCATGCATTCAAATCTATATAGCTACGTGTCTTCCTTTTGCCTTTTTTCCTTTTCGTCCACTGAAATTTTTCAATAGAAATATATCTTCTAAAATGATGACTCAGGGCAAGGGCCTGTGGTGGACACTAGCAAGGTCGAGAGGTCTTGGCACCTGCCCAAGCATCACCTGTGGCAGTCCTGGCTAGGTTCAGAAGAGTGGGCGAGAGGGGCTCAGATCAGAGGAGGCTCTCTGATTGATGAGCATCTTCTTCAGGGTGGAAGTGCCCCTTAATCCTGGAGACTCATTAATTTGACAGAGCAAACCTTTCCTTACCAGTCTGCCCATACACCGAGGTCATCAGCTGAGGCACTCTTGGGAGTTCTGCATGAACCTGTCGTACATCTGCAGTCCACCTGAGCAGAGCTTTCAATGTACGGACTCCCTTGTAAACTTTTCTGTTGGTATCAGGCTTGCCAAAACAGGTGCTTGCCAAAGACATTTTATTTAAAGAAATATTCTCTGATTGGCCAGTGATGGTTTTACTGGCATAAGTTGACTTTTCAAAAAATTACTATTATCCTTTTCGTTATTAATTGTTCTGGAACTTTATTAGAAATTGAGTAGTATATAGATTTCCAAATAAATAAATCGATTGCCAAATACAAAATGCTAAGAGACATACAACCCCAAGAAAAAGTAATGAAAGAAATGAAGTGTTCTTGGGTAAGGTCTGTGCTTTATTTCAAACCCTGCCATCTCTTCCATGACGGGTTTTGTTTCTTTTCTGCTTGTGATTAAACAAATAGGGACTGGATTTTGCTATGTAATCATTTATATTGTGTCATGCTACATTTTGTCATGCTATATTTGTTCATCTATACAAACAGTAAAACTTATTTTAGATGTGTTGATCTAGACACATTCATGCTTTCTTTGAAGTCCAGGGATGAATTGAATTTATAGTTTCATAATCCACATATTTCTAACAATATGTTTTCTCCAGGGGAAAAGTATCTGGTGTGACCATTCTGGCAGTTATAGGTTCCTGGCAAATATAACACCCTCTGTATGTCCTCATGATCAGACAGTTTCATGTTTCCCTTTGTAATGCTTCAGTTCCTGATTTTATACAGTGGAATAGTCTTTTGGCACTACTCATATTTTGAACAGATGTTTCTGATCTTTGGCATTCGCCAACACTATCCATACTTTGCATATTGTCATTTAAACATCGCACAACAGCATACCATGAACTTTTATGGCAGAATATCATAATAGTAGAATCAATGCCTTATTGCACATGGCACCCATATTTATATCATGCCACTCTGAGGGTGTGCACGCTCTTGAAGAAATTCCACCATGATGCTCCTTCAAATGGCTGGGTCCAGAAGTATATAGGTATACTGTGCCCGATGTTATCATCCAGGAATAAGGGAATAGACTGTTGAGTGCAGCTGTTGATCCAATATTCAATAATACTGTTGAATCAAGGGGCTCAGCTGTTACTCCTTCAATGAGGAAGCTCCAGCTCACAGAAATTCTTCGTCTGGTCCATGGAATCATGGACTTCCCCATGGGCCAACCACCGGCCCGGAGCTTGTGGGGCAGGCAGAGAGGGGACTTCCTTGTTGGTTTTCATCTCTGAGATAGCAAGAAGATTCCTCTGAGAGGCTGCTTGTGGATCTAGGGCACTGTGAGGGAAACAAAATGGTGGCCAGGCTGTCAGTACAGTTGTTGCTCTTGTCACTTACTGCAGAAGAAAGACAGAAAGGAAGGAAGGAAGGAAGGAAGGAAGGGAGGGAGGGAGGGAGGGAGGGAGGGGAGGGGAGGGGAGGGGAGGGGAGGGGAGGGAACCATTAGGAAGAAAAGAAAGAAGTGCTGCTTCTGCCTGTACTGAAACCCATGCCATAGAATGTCTTCTTCCCACGGAGACATTAGTGGAAAGCCTGGGCCCCTTATTCCGCTTCCCACAAATATGGTGGAGAACATTCCACGGCTATGTGCATATGGCTTTCATTCAACCTGAGCTAAGAAGACTGCTCCAAGGAGGGATTCCATAGCATGTTGCCCAATCTCTTGAACTGTTCAAATTCTTGCCTTCTAGATAATAGGGACTTCCTCAATCAAAAAATCCGAACTAGAAATCCTAATGAGGAATAACAAACAGTAAATGGTTTTTAAACATAACCACCACCCCCCTGCAGTAGGTGTAACTATCACTTTGAGATGAAGGTTCAACGGGTTGCTTAAATTCGCTCTTTAAGCCTTGTTGACCTGGGACTGAGGACCAGATTGTGCTGCTCACCCCAGTGAGGTGATCATTGTTCATCTTTTGTCTTTAGCATCTCCAATCAGCTAAATCTGAAATCTTCAACTATTTCAGAGCTAGCTTCACTTCATAGCTTGTCCTACATTTTCTCCAAATATACATTATGGGATTGTCCCTATATCTATATATATATAGTGCTGATCTCAAATAAGGTGACCTACCAGCTGAGGACCACTACCTTGAAAGAAAGGGAAACTCTTACTTTCCTGAATTCTATGATTTTCCATTCCTTTGGATTAGGTACACGTTTTCCTGGATTTGTTAGAGTTTAGGAACTACATAATGTGGCTTCTTAACATGCATTGTACTTCTCAGTGAAAATGTTTGAACCATCATGGAGACATTTTCTTTAATGATAGACTATTTACTCTTGGTTTGAGCAAACCTGACAATTAGATTTAATTGCCCTTGCACATTGAATGCATTCCCCAAAGGTAACTTAAGCCATAAGAGCTTGAGTTATTTGCATAAGGCCACACAAAGAGTAGGCCACGTTTAGAAAGAAACTGGGCGTTCTTGGCTTTCAGTCCTGTGTCAGACCACTAGAACATATTGCTTCTGTAGTGGGTAGGAATCAAACCAGCAAAGCCAAGACAATCAAGGCAATCTTGGCACTGAAGTCTCTGTGTAGTTTCAGTGTATTTAGTTTATAATGTAATCAGTGGTGGACCAGACATACCATCTTAAAAGCCACATACATGGGGTTTTAACCCACAAAATGGCCAAGTCTACAGGAAGCTAAGCAAGGAAAAAGTACACAGCAAAGTGAAGTTTTTAAACCCACAATTTTGCAAAGACCATACATTGAACTTTTGCAGTCATACATTCCTAAGGCAAGTAGTGGTAGAGTTGTCCCATGCAGACCAAGAAAATGACTTCAGGAAATTGTTGGAAGATTTCCCTAGAGACCTCATCAATGTGTTGATTTGTTTACTGAGAATTTTTATAATGCCGCATGACTCACTTCAGTGGTGGAATCACTCACAGAAGTGCCTTTGGGGATTTCTTCAGTGCAGAGGCAGGTTGATGTTGTCAATTCTCTAACAGCCTTCTCCTGAACCACTGCTCTCCAGATGTGCTAGACGAAAACTCCCATCATTCCTGCCCAGCATGGCCAATAGGTGTACTGACTGGGGATGGTGGGAGATATAGTTCGACGCAACTGGGGAGGCTTGCTTCACACATCTGCGAGTCTTTACCCATTGCACCACCCTCCTCCCATGCAGGGTTGGCCCTGTGATGAGGCAAAGCAAAGCCTCAGACGGGGATGCACAGCAAAGACTGTCTCTCCAGACAGACGCCATTTTCCTGTTATGTCTGCTTTGACAGAAAAAAGGCCTGCAGTGCCCAGAATGCCCAGCCAGTGTTATTCTACTAGACGTGCACAGGATTGCTCTCGTAGTCATTCCTGCACATTGAATACATCCGCAAGGCTGGCTTAAGCCAGAGCACTTCACGGTATCTGTGCAAGACGGCGCTGGGGAGCATGCCTCCTGGCTGTTCTCATTCTCTTATGCTAGCAACCCAGGAGGAGTGATGCCGGCTTGTTGCTGACCTGAGCTGGCTGGATGGTGCTTTGCATGGGGGTTGCTTACATGCTGCTTCCCTCCACCGAAGGAAAGCAAAGAGGACAAAAGGGGGCACAGAATTTCCTTACCTTTGGGTGTATTAATTTATGTTAGTTGCTGCTGTTCAGTGCTCTCAAGCCATCTCTAACTTATGGCAAGCTCATGAATGAACATCTTCCAAAACATTCTGCCCTTCACAGCCCTGCTCAGCTCTTGCAAATGGAAAGCTGTGGCTTCCTTTATGGAGTCAATCCATCTCATAGTTGGGCTTCCTTTTCTTCTTCTGCCTTCGACTTTCCCTAGCATGATTGTCTTCTCCAGAGAGTCTAGTTTATATGTGCATGTTCTGAGCAAAATAGAATGGTTATGAGTCATCACTGTAGCTGTTTTAGCTGCTTAGCAGCACAATCCAATGCGGCTGCCTGCAACTCTCCAAATGGGGAGAATTGTGGGCATCCTTTGGAGGGTGGGAGCAGCACAGAAGGGAAGTCCCCTTCATGCTTCTCCTTTCCCGAGAAATGGTTGGACAGATGATTCGGGCTCTCTAAATCTTTTACCCAGAGCACAGTGAGAGAGAAGGTGAAGGCAGAAGACGAAAGGGAAGTCTGGATATGAGATGAGTTGACTGCATGGCAGAAGCTGCAGACATGAATTTGGAAGAGCTGTGTAGGCTGTTGCAGACAGGACATTTTGGAGAGCTTTTGGAGAGGACACCTTAAGTTGAAGGGGACTCGACAGCACAGAACAACAAACAATGAGAGCAGGCTGAGGCATATGGTGCTGGTGACTGTTTCCTCCCCTCCTTGTCCCCCGGAACACCCACAAAGTCCTAACTCTGAAGCGTTTTGGCCATTTCAGAACCACAGCAGGTGTCTCAGATGCTAAGGCAGAAGGAGGACACTCTGAAGTCAAGGTCTGGCTGCGTTTCTGCAGTTGGAACTGGAACTCAGGATCCTCCTATGGCCATCTAGGCATTCTAGCAGCCTGGGGATTGCCCTCTCCATTGATACACTGAGGTGCGTTTGCAAAATAGGTGGCCTATAAACACATACATACATACATTTTTGTTTAGTTGCAAAGTCATGCCCGACCCATCACGACCCCATGGAAAACATCCCTCCAGGCTCTCCTGTCCTCCAGCATCCCTTGAAGTCCACCCAAACCCACACCCACTGCCCCAGTGACTCCATCTAGCCACCTCATTCTCTGCCATCCCCTTCTCCTTTTACTGTCAATTGTTCCCAGCATCAGGGTCTTCTCCAGTGAGTCCTTCCTTCTCATTAGGTGGCCAAAGAATTTGAGTTTCATCTTCAGTATCTGGCTTTCTGACTTTCTAAAGAGCAGTCAAGGTTGATTTCCTTTAGGACTGACTGATTTGGTCTCTTTGCAGTCCAAGGGACTCTCAGGAGTCTTCTCCAGCACCACAATTCAAAGGCCTCAATTCTTACTGTCCATGGGGCTTTCATGGCAAGGATACTGGAGTGGGTTGCCATTTCTTTCTCTAGTGGATCAACTTTTGCCAGAGCTCACTGCTATGACCACTCCATCTTGGGTGCCCCTGCATGGTAAGCCACTTTGCCACGGCAAGGCAGTGATCCATGAAGGGGACATACATACATATACATATACATACACATACACATACATGCAATAATCCCCATGAGAGGAGAGCATTGGAGTTGAACACCCTCTGTTGCATTCCCATTGGCTAGGTCTGGTGTCCTTCATACAGAGAGACTGAAGATCTGCAGTGGCGCTCATGCTGTACTTTAATTGCCTCTCCATATAAACACCTTGCCTGAAGAAGATGCTGCACCTCTGGGGATAGGTCTCTTTCCCACCCACCCCAGTTTGATTTTTTTGCCGCAGCAGCAGCAGCCACTCCCTGGCTTTTCAGAGCCATCTCTCTTACTGCTGTGTGCCGGTGAAAGTGTTCTTCCACAGAGTGAGGCATTGTGAGCAGAGCTGCGCAAATCAGCAAAACTTGAGCTCACTGAAGTTCTCTGAGCTCCTTCCAGCTCAAGTCTGAATTAGACTGAGCTTTGACCTTTTTCTTTCCCCATGGAAATGTGTTTATTTTCATACTTATTCGTCCAAATGCATGAATCAGTTTGTATGCCTCTGAGGCAAGCATGCTTTCCTCTCCCGTGGATTAAAACATATTTGTGTGCATTTTTCAAACATGTCCATGCTGTCGAACATATTTTTGCTAGCCAACGAGTCAAACTGCAAACTGGGGAATGTACGGGCTTCAGCAGCAGATTGTGTCTCAGTCTGTGTTTGGTCTGAAAAGTGTGAACAGGGTAAATCTTGATCCAAAAGGATCTGAAACCAATTCCTCATACATCCCTCATTGTGGATGAGGTAGCTGTGGACAGCCCATGCTGTCACTCTGCAGAAGATGCTCTTAAAATTTTGTTCAGCTTTAAAATGCTGTTGATTCTTTAATTAAACAGCATTTGATGCCTTCACTGCGGAGTGTGGACACAGATGCCCTCTGGGCTGCCTGGCACATAACATCATTCTCTGAGAAAGAAGTCCTTACCCTCAGCAACCAGTGAAGCACGGCTCTGGTCCCCAGACAGCCACATATAAAATACTGCAACATAAAAATACCGTTGGCCACATTGGCAAATGCACTCCAGAGTGTTCATGCAGGTGGCACTGGTCCTTCCAAGCCAGTTGGAGGACAGATGTATGGCAAGCAGGTGGCTGGTGCTGAAGGTGCCCTGGGGCAGTGGGACAGCGATGGGTAACCCTGTGGAGGGCAGATGGAGTCACGATTTGTCACCATGCTTTGTATGATGCCTGCGCGTCTCATTGTAACCCATGGAAGAGCTGGCCTTGGAATTGTACCACGTTCAAGATCATGCACAGAATTAGCACAACTACAGCACGTTCCTTGCTGCAGATATTCTTTTCTGATGCCTGGAGGTGTGGGAGGAGCATAGGAGGAGAGGGGGGTCACACGTGTGTCTCTCTCCTTCTCAAGTAAATGTAAGGGGCATACGGAAGTTGTAAAGTTCATTCTGTTTTATGTTTCATGAAGTGTTGGGTACTGTTCATTCCTTCATCCATTCACTGGCAGAAAGGGATTTTGTGCAAGTGTTTTATTTATTTATTCAAATTTATATCCTGCCTTTTTTTCTTTTAAAGACCCCAAAGCAGCTTCCATCCTTCTCCTCCTGCTACTCTCAGTCTTATCCCCACAACAACAACCCAGTTGGTTCCACGGCTGATTGGAGACCTCAGCCCAGACTGCCTGGGTCTTGGCCCCATGCTTTTAACCTCACTGGCTGTCAAATATATTTATCTGCATTTGTTCAAATTGCAAGTTACACAAATTCATATTGACAACAATGTGCAAACCCCTCCAAAATATGCAAACTACTGGGCTAATGTTAGAACCAAAAGCTATAGGAATAAAATCAGATGTGTAGGAATAACACAAAACAAGACAGAAATCTTAAAATATTCTGGCTAGGCCTCGAATCCAGGTGTCAAATATGGCTCACCTGGGATTCAAAAAGCCATACCCCTTTCTCCTGGCCTCACAACCTTTCCCACAATTATCAACTTTTTCCCAGCATTATCCTAAGGTTTAGTTATTCACAGTGAGACTTTCAGACTCCGTGCTCAGCCTCTGGGGTCTTCCTCTGAGTGCCAGCTCTGAGGAAGGCTCAAAGGGTAGTGAGAAGTGCAGAGCTTTCTTTGTGGTGGCTCCTAATTTATGGAATAACCTCACCACTGTAGCTTGCCTGTCAACTTTTCAGTATCAGGTTAAAGCATCCATTTATGCCAAGGCTTTTAAAGATTTACTTGGCTATCCAAGAGCTTGAGGGGATTACCCATCCAAGATATTTCTTTTTCTTGGTCATTTTAAATGGGTTTTAAAATGTTTGTTTCTTTTAATGCTTCTACTTTTTCAATATTTCTTACAATGGCATTTATTTTATTGCCTTGTTTTTATGAATTATTGTAAACCAGAGAGTTTTAGTTATATGGCAGTACAGAAATGAAATAAATAGGAATAATAATAATAATAATAATAATAATAATAATAATAATAATAATACAGTATGATGCTGGAATTTTTGGTCCTACCTCTTTTTCCTTTAGTGCCACCACTTCTGCTTTTGACCCTTCTCACTATTGGAAGGTGGCCCCTGAAAACATCATGGAAACTGAATTTGGCCTTCAGGCCGAAAGATGATCAGCACTCATGGACTAGACAAGTCCCCTGAACTCAGTGAGTTTTAGTTCTGACTAAATGTGCGTAGGATCATGCCATCAAGACTTCACTGGCTTTGAAACAGTTTATCTGAGGCACTTATGAAGGATTTAAGATAACTCACTAATCAAGTTAGCACAGGCTTTGCTGCACATTACTTTAAAATTCTCTGATCAGTCCTATTCACAAAGAAGAAATCAAGTTAATGTGAAACCTAGCTATCTCACAATCCTGTTTGGTTAGAAAATGTTTGCCGTTTCTTCATACATTAATCTGCTGCGAGGAATGATGGTTCACATTAACAAAAAACATTTTGGAAAATGGAAAACCATAAACATTTTGTGAAACCATAAGCTTTTTCAGGTGGTCAAGCAATTGCTTTCTGTTGATTTAAAACCACCAAATACCACCAGTTTTTCCTTTCTAAGGGGCAAAGCTCAACACTAAATTGTCCATGACAAGTATCCACCCACATTAACCACTGGACCACACTGGCTTTCTTAAGTTGCCATTTATAAATCCTTCTTTCCTAATGACTTTGAGATTTTCATTGCTCCAGTCTATAAAATATATAGGTTTCCTACTGCTGGCTGGGGCCTACCAGCAAAGCGTGGAGTCCAGGAAAAAGGGCAGCAAGCAGAGAGCTCTGAAGGACAGCAATACAGAATATTTCTCCAGCAAGTAGCCCTGCTGATGGTGGGTCCAGCTGGACCCCTCCAAGGAAGGCGCTGGGCCTCTGAAGGGGCCCTGCCCCATCCCACAGGTGCTACTGCCAGTGAAAGTGGGGAGTCTCCTGCTGTTCTTGATGGTGGTGCTCTCCCCTTCTCCATCTCCAAGAGATGTGAGGAGCACAGTTGTCACTAGCCTGGGCCCAAATCTATTCACCTGATGCCCAGATGTATTTCTAACAGATCTGAGCATCCGTTGGTACACGGGAAGGAGTCTTCCGAGCATAATTAGCAGGAATGGAGACTTTTTCAAGGACCATCACAACTGAGGAGGAAAGGATGCCGTCTCTCCTCTCCTGGTGGTTCGACCAACCCGGATCACCTCCCCAGCATGTGGCCCTGAAGTTTGGGGAAAACATTTTGATTCATGCAATGGAAAGGGTTGTTCTAAAGTTAATTGCCATGTAGGAAAAGGGGGAGCTGTGGTTTGGGAGGAAAGAAGAAAGCCTTCCCTTTCTTGTGCACTTTGGCCTCCACAAAATTCCCTCGTGTTGCAGTTAAACTTAGAAAAGACCCTTCCATTGGTGTCAAGGGATGCTTTTGTTTGGCATAACTTGGATGGGGGATTAGTTGTCTGACTTTCTCTTCTTTGAAACTGAGTCCCAGTAATTATCTCAGAGACAAGGTGATGAAGATCTGTGTTGTATGAATCTGATCCCTGAGAGGATTGAGCACCTGGTCACGCACTTGGTGAGGAGGAGTGGAAGGAGGATGGAATATATGCTCAGGCCAGAGGGGTCATCCTCCCAGGTGAGCAGTGCTCAACCTGTCCTGGAAAGGGTTGCAGTCTGTCTAGATCAGGACTGGGCTATTTCTGGCCTTCAGTCTGCATGCAGAACTTGGCCTAATTTCAACAGTATTCTGCACGCAATCAGCTCAGACCCCTGGCAGGAATGATTTGTTCCCTGCCTGGCAACTCACTGGAAAGTATGCAAGGATCACTTCTTGTGATTTGGAAGTAATACTTCTGTTAATGCATCCCAAAATAGCACATGCCCTTTTTGCAGCTGCATCGCATGTTGGCTCATATTTAGCCTGTTGTCCACAACTGCAAGGGTTTTTTTCCTTTTCAGTTCTGTGGAACCTCATATTTCCCATCTTGTATTGATGCATTTGGTTTCTTTTCAGTACAAATGCCTGAAGGGGTTCTGGTTTGGCCCTGGCCACTCTTCCTGCCTCCAAGGAAGGCCAGGGAACTGTAGCCCCTTCCATGAGGAAGGCTAAGCATCATTAACTGCACCTTTGGTCTCTGCACCTTCACCAAGCGATGGTCACCAGCACTGAGAGGCCATGGCAGTTCAACTGGTCAAAACAAGTTAAACTGGAGTACGTAGAGCCACGGGGGCACTGTCTTGCTTCTTCCGGCTTCTTAATGACTAAAACAAACTTTGCCTCAAGCCTCTCCTTTTGCTGGAACCCTCAGATGGCCTAAATATGAAGAACTGTGTGGGAAGCAGTCCCTCCTCTACGCCCATCCCCTTTCATCGCCCTAAGCGATTGGCCGCCCACCCCTCTTTGCCTTTCTTGCCTTTTTGTCCAAATATCCCCATTTCCAGCCTATACTTTAGGATTAAAAACACTTATTTGGCAGGCAATATAAACACTGTACCTCAGCAGCTGTTTTCAGATGTTCCACGAAAATGGCCACATGCTGATAAAGTCCTCCTTGGCAGTGTCTGCATGCACATTCACACTCACATTTGCATGCATGCGTACACACACACACGCACGCACACAAATTTACTATTGGTTTCCTTTGCTCTCTTCTCTAGCACTTTCTCTTCCCTCCAAACTTGTGGAAAGCTTGCCTTTGATGAGCATTGTCCCCCTTTTCTTCCCCGATTGTATTTAAAAAGAAGGAGGGGGGAATCGCTCTCACCCACCAGCCTCATTATGCAGACACTGTTGTCCTGACTTTACCTTACGCTCCTCTCCCTACAGAGTCAGTTCCAACATACTGTTTACCAAAAATGCATTCCCAGCATTGCTCCAAGCTTTACCAACTCTTTCCATGTGTTTCAATATCACTCCCTCTCTCCAAATGCATCACTATGTGGGCACTTGTATCAAAATAGCTAGGACCTTGGTGAGTAATATCCACAAGTTCTACTGTTTTCTATTTACTCAGCTGGCCATGTTCTTGCAGGAGGCTTTTTTGGGTTTTACACTTGAAGGAAAAGGGGCAAGTTATATAAGGGTGAAAGAAAAAAAAATGTGTTCTGTGAAGGGTCAGGGCTTGATCCAAAAAGAAGCCGTCATCTCCTCCAAATATCTTTCTGTGCTCTGCTCAGGCTGATTCCTCTCTGAATGTTCCTGAGGTTCCTCAGATGACAGAAACAGTTTGACTACAGACCATGGATTTGGGCACATGATAATCTGAGGCTATGGAAGGGACAGTCAAAGCACCCACTGATGTTTGGTGCTTAGTCTCTGTGGGACTTGGCATTACAAAAAATCCTCTTTGGCACAGATTTACATAACAGAAGTTGGGTATTTTGCAAAATGTTGAACAGAAAATAACTGTGTTTTTTTCTGGTGCTGTGAATTGGTAACGATTGGGGAATTTGGACGTTCTGCTGGCAATTGCTATATACAAGAATAACAGCAATAACAACAACAACAACACATCTCTTTCGTATTTGCCTAAGACAAGAAATCTTCCATAAGTTCAAAGGTAACAAAGAAAGGAAAACATGGGGAATTTCCTTTGTGTGAGACTGCGGTGGCACAAGCTATCTGAGAAATGGGAGAAACTCAGTGTTGGTATTCCAGAGAATGTGGTACCAGCATCCGATAGAGGAAAATGCCAGTTCCTAAACTGTTTACTTTCGGCTTTACAAAATAGTATGTGTATTAGTGCAATAATTAACCAGTATATGGAGTTAACAGTACTGGTGAAATGAAGCTGTGTGCAAGCTTATGACAAGTTTAATTCTGCACAATTTGTGTCCAAGAGAAGCTCAGTGGCAGAGCACTTGCCTTGCTTGCAGGAAATTCCACGTTTAAATCCCGATATCTTCCAGTAGGGCTGGGAAAATTCCTGCCTGAAACCCTGCAGAGTGCTGCCAGGCAGGGGCTATGTTCATACTGACATGGTCAACAACTTTGTGCAATTTCCACAATGTGTGAATATTTGCCTGAATTTACCAGTCAGAAGATCTTGTGGTTACCCAGACAGCATGGTTGCCGAACTCCCTGCTTCATCCTTCCCGACCTGCATCCAGGCAGCCCCTGTGAGCAAAAATCCCATCCTTTCCCATTCTTGGCCAAGGAGTAGAGTAGCCTCCTCCTGATTGGACTGCTGTGGTGGTGAGGCAGGTTCCACTTCCCCAATAAACGGTTTTCCCACAATTCCTCTCTTCTTCCTCAGTTCATTTTTGCACTGCCTCCCTGTTTCCAAAAGTAAACAAGGAGGTGGGCACATCATTCAGCCAATGGGAATAAAGTGAGCAATGATGCATTTGTTGCTAGGGAGCAGGGGCCAGTAGAGATCAAAGGCTAGACACTACCACTTCTGTAGCTACTCTTTCTAAGGGACTCTATGATGTTTCCATGCCAACATTGGTAAAATGGCGATCCTGGATCCAGATGACCAGAGAATCTACCATGGACCATGGCATCCTTAGAACAGACTTCAAATTCTCACTGTGGTTTCAGAAAACCTATTCCAGCATGCAGGAGCTCTAGAAGTAGAATCAGATGCCACAACAACAAGATTACCCAGAGAGCTTCAGCTATAGGGTGGTCGAGAATAAAATAAATTGATGATGAAGGTGAAGATGATGGCTTCTTGTGTCATGCAAATCTGCACAGTATCAACAGCACAGAGCTAGTTGGACCAATGGCCTAGATATAAGGCAGTTTCTGACGCTGCTATGATCTGCTGTACAGTAATCCATCATCCAAAGGTACACTTCCACAGATGTCCACATGGCCTACCTGTTGCGATCCATTTCTTTCCCTTGACAGCATCAGGCACCACAACAGTGTTTCTTTATTTAATTATCTTTATTGCTAATATACAACCTCTCTTTACCTGCGGTCGCTCAAGTGTCCTTGTGCAAATCTTTCCCTGTGGTGACCTCTGTCTGGTCCCAAGATTTGAGGCTTGTCTTGAGGTTGGACCATTTGACAAATAATCTCCCCTTCAACTTCAGGACTTGAATTCTCATGAGAACAGGCACTGAGTATTTCGTGTGAGCGCACGTGACCTTTGACAGGATGTGCATGCATGACACTACCCTAGCTTCTTAAGTTATCTTTGTTCCCAAAAGTAGGAAGGTCCAACTGAAAGTCTATGATAGAAACTGCAAGGAAGAAGTTTCATGAGGACAAAACTCCATTGTTATCCAACCATATTCTGAAGATGACAGCGAATCCTAATAAAATGCCTATTGTGCAATGCACCACTATTCCTTGGAGCGGGGGAGAGAGAGAGGGAGAGACTGTGGGAGATAGCATGTGTGGGGCAGTAGCTATAGATTTTCCTGGGGAGTGTGACTCCAGGAAAATCTATAGGAACCTCCTCTACTTCCAGATTAATCACCATGCCATTCTTGGGGATGAAGACTGCAGGACAAAAAGAAAGCCTTGTTCCCCATCAATATTCCACTCCTGCATTTTTTTTAACTCTTCAAATTGCCCCACTCAGTTTATTGGGCACAAATACAAGTAACATGTGCCATCATCATGCCTGGCTTCTGTATTCATTCATTTAAAATCTCCATCACAGCAGATTTTGCCTCAAGCAAATATTTGAGGAGAAATTTGCTGTGGTCAAGATTAAAAAATATTAGAGGGAAAACACAACTCTTTGTTTGTGTGTGTTTTAATCCCGGCTGCATGCTGAATAAAGAAGAACATGTCCAGCCTTATTGGAAACACCAGGACTGAGGATGATTTTTTTCAGGTTTTCCACAATTTGTCTTGCAGCAGAGACCGGTGTGGAAATAGATCTTGCAAATGAATCACTATGCAACTGAAAAATAGCCATTTGGAAGAATTGGCTGACACAGCAGACATTCATTTTCTGAATCTTTACAGCAGTCCCAAGAATCTTTAGAGCAGTCCCAGCTTATGTCCCAGCTGATCACTTGCACTTCCTATTTGCATCAAGCTTTTGTTGACTTGCCTCCTCTTCTGAAAGGCCAAACCTCTTTCCATACGTTGTTTTGGACAAACACCAGGGTAGTGGTATATTTTGATGCAAATACTCATCACACCATTCCCTATAGCCACATTTTCAAGGTGAGTCTAAAATTACATACGGCTGTGCTAACCCATACCCACAAACCAGTATTAACAGTTTTCATTTTCACAAGGATCAGTTCTTTTGTAAAACCAACAGGTCTTTGTTGCCTATTGAGGATCAAGCCACATCCAACTTGCAATGTATTGGGGATCATATTGATGCTGAAGAAATTCATTTTCCCCCAGCAGTATGGAGTGCAGCTAAGCTCAGAGGGAACAGGCAATGCTGAGGAGGGGAGCAGGTGGAATCCGCAGCTCTGCTAATCCAGAAGTGCCAGTGTTGAACTCCTGTGAGCTCTGGTTTCACTACACTATATTTATTTATTTATTTTATTTATTAAAACATTTTTATGCCGCCCCATTCGCCGAAGCCTCGGGGCGGCTTACAACAAAAAATTTAAAATAACATTTTAAAATATATACAATAAAATACAAATATACACTATAAAACAAGCCGCCCTGGCCAAATAAAATTCAATAATATTAACATTTAAAATACTGCTTAAATAAAAAGGTCTTCGCCTGGCGCCGAAAAACAAATAACGACGGCGCCAGGCGGACCTCTCTGGGGAGCGCATTCCATAACTTAGGCGCCACCGCTGAGAAAGCCCTCCTCCGAGTAACCACCCTCCTAACTTCTTCCATGGAGGGCTCCCGGAGAAGGGCCTCTCCCGCCGATCTCAGGGGGCGGCTGGGCATATAAGGATGTAAGCGCTCCTTCAGGTAACCAGGACCCAAGCCGTTTAGGGCTTTATAGGTCATAACCAACACCTTGAATTGGGCCCGGACTTCAATGGGAAGCCAGTGAAGCTGACGGAGAACTGGAGTCATGTGAACATAACGTCCAGTCCCCATCAGCAGCCTGGCAGCTCTATTTTGGACCAATTGAAGTATCCGGACCGTCTTCAAGGGTAGCCCCACGTAGAGCGCGTTGCAGAAGTCCAAACGGGAAGTCACCAACGCATGTGTCACTGTCGCAAGGCAGTCATTCTCCAGATAGGGGCGCAGCTGATGAATTAGCCGAAGCTGGAGGAAAGCACTCCTCGCCACTGCTGTTACCTGAGCTTCCAGTGAAAGCTCTGGGTCGAGGAGCACTCCCAAGCTGCGGACCTTGTCCCTAAGAGGGAGTGCAACCCCATTCAGGACAAGGTTCAATTCACCCTCTCCGAAGCCCGATCCACCAACCAACAGGACCTCCGTCTTGTCTGGATTGAGCTTCAGTTTATTGGCCCTCATCCAGCCCATTACCTCGGCCAGGCACCGGTTCAGCACAGCCACTGCCTCACCTGGATTGGTGGAAAACGAGAGGTAGAGCTGGGTATCATCAGCGTACTGATGGTTCCGCAGCCCACACCTCCTGATGACCTCTCCCAGCGGTTTCATGTATATGTTGAACAGCAAAGGGGACAAAATGGACCCCTGCGGTACTCCATGGCACAGCTGCCATGGCGCAGAGCCATAGTCCCCCAGCACCACCTTCTGGAACCGGCCATTGAGATAGGAGCGGAACCACTGCAAAGCAGTGCCTCCAACCCCCAATCCCGCAAGCCTATCCAGAAGGATACCATGGTCGATGGTATCGAAAGCTGCTGAGAGGTCCAGCAGAACCAACAGGGACGCACTCCCCCTGTCCTTCTCCCTGCACAGGTCATCATACAGGGCGACCAAGGCAGATTCAGTACCGTACCCGGGTCTGAAGCCGGACTGCAATGGGTCCAGATAATCAGTTTCATCCAAGAGTGCTTGGAGTTGTCCCGCCACCACTCGTTCTAACACCTTGCCCAGAAACGGGATGTTGGCCACTGGTCTATAATTAGAGGCCATCTCTGGATCCAGTGACGCCTTCTTCAGGACCGGTCGGACTACCGCCTCCTTCAAAGGGGCCGGCACCCGACCCTCCCTCAGAGAAGCGTTAACCACTTCCAAGATCCAGGTTCCAATCCCGTGCTTGGAATCATTTATTAACCAAGACGGGCAAGGGTCCAAAAGGCAAGTGGTTGGACGTACTCGCCCAAGCACCTTGTCCACATCATCGGGCCGCAATAACTGAAATTCATCCAATAAATCTGGACCAGACGGCAGCATTGGTGTCTCCTTTGAAACCTCTGAATCAATAGTGGTGTCCAGCTCGTGACGAATCTGAGCGATTTTCTCCCTGAAATGCCTGGCAAAGTCGTCACAGCGGGTCTTTGAGGGTGGAATCAGGTCTTCCTTTGGACCTGGACGGACCAGGCCTTGCACCACTCGAAAGAGCTCCGCCGGACGGCATTGTGAGGAGGCAATGGAAGCGGAAAAGAATCTCTTTTTTGCCGCCCTCACCGCCACAGCATAGGCCCGATAGTGGGCTCTTAAGTGTGTTCGGTCAGATTCATCTCGTGATTTCCTCCACCTACGCTCTAGTCGTCTCCCAACCTGCTTCATCGCCCTCAATTCAGGAGTATACCAAGGGGAAGAGCGGGCTCTGCCCGGTGGGAGAGGACGCTTAGGAGCGATCGTGTCTACAGCCCTGGTCATCTCCCCATTCCACAGTTCGACCAGAGCCTCGACAGGAGCACCCGTCTTGTCAGCCGGAAACTCCCCCAGGGCCTTCAGGAATCCTTCTGGATCCATCCGGCTCCGGGGGCGGACCCACATAATCGGGTCCGCACCCTTACAGAGGGAGAAGTCGCTCTCGAGCATAAACCTCACCAGGAAGTGATCTGACCATGACAGGGGAGTCAAGCATAAATTACTCACCCTCAGACCACCCTCTTCCTGCCCCGTCGAGAAAACCAGGTCCAGAGTGTGTCCCCGTTCATGGGTGGGGCCGGTGACATGTTGAGACAGCCCCATGGCCGTCATGGAGGCCATGAAGTCCTGAGCCGCCCCGGTCAGACTAGCCTCGGCATGGAGATTGAAGTCCCCCAGGACCAACATCCTGGGGGTCCTCAACACCAGGTCCGAGACAGTCTCCGTCAGCTCAGGCAGGGAGACTGTTGGGCAGAAGGGTGCGCGGTACACCAACAGAATCCCCAGTCTGTCTCGGTCGCCCAACACCAAATAGAGACACTCCAGCCCTGGTCTCGAAGGGACCGGAAGTCCCGTGAGGGAGATGGAGGCTCGGTATACCAAAGCGACCCCCCCTCCCCTCCCCTCCAGCCGTGAGCAGTGCTGGACCAGATACCCGGGCGGGCACACTTGGGAGAGGGCAACATCCCCCCCCTCTCCCGCCCAGGTCTCTGTTATGCAGACCAGGTCAGCCCCCTCATCCACAATCAGGTCCTGGATGAGGGCAGATTTGTTATTGACCGACCTGGCATTAAGCAACAGCACCGTCAGGCTGGAGGGGCGACTGACGAGACTCCCTGGCACCCTCTGGCTGGGAGCAAAACCAGAAGTAGGGACAGGTGTCAGCCATCTGTCCCTCCTTCTTCTATGCGGACACGTTAAGCTCCCAACGCTGTTACGACCCCTGCCCATAACCACCTCAATGGCGGCACCCGTGCGCTCCCCAGGAAACATAAGCGGCAGCATGGCCAGGGACGACTCCATAAAAAGATTTAAAATACTACTAAAAACACACACACACACACACACACACACACACACACACTCACCCCTCACTCACAGCCCAGCAGGAGGGCCTACCATCGCCAAGCGCAAGCCCCTGGCCAGCCCCGCCCCCTGCTCGGCCACCTGAACGGTGGCGACCGTCCTTTGGCCGACGCCCTTTGTAGCCGCCGGCCCTGCGTCCCCCGCCTCGTCCGAAGCACGCCTGCCACACGTGCTGGGGCGTGGCGGAGCAGCCAAGTGGGCGGTGGATGGCGGCGCGGTCTTACGCGGCCAGGCAGCGGCTCCCCTCCGG
The DNA here is from genome assembly GCF_004798865.1 of Varanus komodoensis. Taxonomy (NCBI): domain Eukaryota; kingdom Metazoa; phylum Chordata; class Lepidosauria; order Squamata; family Varanidae; genus Varanus; species Varanus komodoensis. The sequence goes on from NW_025335761.1 coordinate 52,108,493, forward strand.
CGCGGCGCGGTCTTACACAGCGAGGAGGCGGCCCTCCTCCGGCGTAGGCTGCCGGGCGCAGTAGGTGTTGCTGTTGGCGCGCTCCTCCCGCGGGCTTTGTAGCCGCCGGCCCTGCGTCCCCCGCCTCGTCCGGAGCACGCCTGCCACACGTGCTGGGGCGTGGCGGAGCAGCCAAGTGGGCGGTGGATGGCGGCGCGGTCTTACGCGGCCAGGCAGCGGCTCCCCTCCGGCGCAGCGCGGTCTTACACAGCGAGGAGGCGGCCCTCCTCCGGCGTAGGCTGCCGGGCGCAGTAGGTGTTGCTGATATATGATTCTGGTGTGCCCACAGCTGGGCCCCTCATTACAAGAGGGATATAGCAAGGTTGGAATCAGTGCAGCGAAGGGCCACTAGGATGGTGGCTGGTTCGCAGGGAAGCTATTTGAGGAGAGAGTGAGGGAGCTGGGTCTTTTCAGCTTTGAGAGGAGGAGACTCAGAGGGGACCTGTTAGCAATGGAGCTAAGTTCAGGGAACCAAGATTTAGGGTGGATGCCAGGAAGTACTTCCTGACAGTTAGGCCCCCTACGGTATGGAATGGGCTTCCACGAGAGGTGGATGAACCCCGACAGTGAGGGTGTTTAATGATAAGCTGGACACGCACATGGTAGACATGTCATGAGTGGAGCCGGCTGGAGCCAGGAGTCAGACTAGGTGGCCCAGGAGACCCCTTCTGACTCACTCTGCTTCTATGTTTCTATTTTTCTACACCATGGTGGTCAAGGGGTGCTGAAAGCTGAACCCTTTGTGTGGCTGGCCCAAAACAGTGGATGGACCTTAGTAACAGTGCAAGCAAAGACCTCACTAAGACAGTGGCATCCACTGATGCTTCTCTGCCTTTCTTTATTGCTGAAGGGTTTAGCATGACACACAGGATCCAGCAGATCTGGTGATGCCTATGTGGGGCTTCTTAACTATGGCAGCTTTGATTCTGAGCTTTATGGGAGCTATCCATGGTGCTGAACTCCAACCCCACAGAGCACCATGGGCACCACCATGGATAGCTCCCATAAGACTCGGAGAAGGAGTTGACAGCCTGCCCCGGGAATGGGAAAGGAGATGCAGCTGTCAGCGGGACTGTTGAAGAAGTCTCGGGACGTCTGGGATGTTAGCTCTTGAAACAAAGTGCTGCACTAGAGTTTCAGTATTGCTGCTTAGCCTGCACCAAAAAAGAGCCACAATGTCAGGCTGTGTGTGACCTGAGTCCAGTGAAGCCATGGCCAAAAGAGAACATTTGATATTTATTTTTAGGGTCAGAAACGAACAACACAAAATCTGTTACTGTAAGTGCAACATTTGCCAAGACAAAGACTCCATCAAATAAACAAAATTAAGCGCTGCTGTCTGGGGCACGCTGTAGTTTTCCAGCATAAGAATGCATAGGATTGCACCTTCCCAGTTTGTTTGTTTTAGTTTAGGTATGCAGCAAGAACAGTGGCAACAACAAGAGAGTACAAAAAAAACCCACTTCGTTTTTAAAAAACTGTAATTTGCTATTCCATCCCCTTTATGCAGTATAAATAACAAAGATTTGCCAAATGTCTAGTACCTCTTCTGTTCAGTGTCTTTCAACCTAGTCAGATTTTCCACAGTAAAATCTTTCCAAATTTTGGTAAGACATCTGTCTAATGTAACTATCAACCTTAGCTGTTGTTGTTATTCTCTAACATTTGACAAAGCAGATATACGATTTAATAATGCATTCATATTTTCCAAGAAGAAATTAATTTAAGTGGCAAGGTAATAAAACAAAAGTTATCTGAGGATCAGAAATAATCTTTCTTTGCTTGTTTCTACACACACTGATGCAAGTCGCTTAGATGTGAATTTCTCCCCTTACATTGGATGTGGCTTTGTTGGCAAGGACATGCTTCAAACTAAATGTGTAAAGCACCTAGGAAATGATAAGTGCTACTAGTAGTGCTAGCACTATTGCTGGTAATAAATATACCCCGAATCTAGCACAAATTTGGATGGATCCACTTATCTCTGTTAGGATTATGGCCTGTGCAACCTTCAAGGATGGGGGATCTACTTGCTCACCAGAATTGCCACCAACTACTGCATCTCTTCTCCTTCAATAGCACTGCTGGCCAGGCAGAGCCACTAAAGAAACATTCTGTGGCATCCACTGTTCTGCCTGGACACAGCACCATGGTATGGGCCAGAGTGAGAGGCGGGTGAACAAGCAGGGTGTGAATCTCACCTCTTACCCATTGCGATGAGTCTCCTTTCTCATGTCAGTATCACCACAAGGCTCGGATCACATGGCACGCTGGTTCTGCATTGCAGAACAATATTGTCTCAGCTTCTGGCAAGTCTGACTGGGGCTTCTCTCATGTGAGCTTGGATTTTGGGTATGGCTGCAGTGAACACAAGAGCATGAGATGCCTGATGGATCTGACCACAGGCCCTTCCAATCCAGCATTCCATTCACACAGTGGCCAACCAGCAGCCCAGAGGAACCAGCAAGCAGCCACTGGTGTACGCAGGCCTACTGCTTCTGACACTGGAGGTAGCAGCATCTAGTCATCAGGACTAGGAACCATTATTAGTGTTCCTTTCCATGAATTTGTCCAATCCCCTTTTTAAACCCATCCAGATTGGTGGCCATCACTGCATCCCGTGGAAATGAATTTTACCATGATGTGAATCTCCATCCTGAATCTCACAGCAATTAGTTTCATTGGTTGACCCTGTGTTCCAATATTATGAGAGATGGAGAATCACAGAATAGTTGAGCTAGAAGGGGCCAGTAAGGCCATCCAGTCCAACCCCCTGTTCAATGTAGGACTTCAAGTTAAAGCATCCCTAATGGCTGTCCAACTGCCACTTGAATGCCTCCAGTGAGAGCCCACAACCTCCCTAGGTCACTAGATCCATTGTTGTATTGCTGTAACAGTCAGGAAACTATTTTCCTGATGTTCAGCAAGAATATGGCTTCCTTTTAATTGAGTCCATTATTCCATGTCTTGCATCTGGGAGAGATCAAAAGGAGAACCTGGCCCTACTCTCTGTGATGGCCCTTCAAATAGAGTGCTATCATTTCTCCCCTCAATCTTCTCAAAGTTAAACATGCCAAGTTCTCTAAATCTTTCCTCGTAAGGCTTTGTTTCCAGTCCCCTGACCATTCTTGTTGCCTCCTCTGAACCCTTTCCAGCTTGTCTGCATCTTTCTTCAGCTGTGGCGCCCAGAACTGGACACAGCACTCCAGATGAGGCCTAAACAGTGCTGAGTAAAGGGGAACTAGTACTTCACGGGATTTAGAAGTAATACCTCTATTACTGCTGACCCAAATCATTGATGTTGTCAAGTCAGATTCAGCTTGTGATCTCCAGCAATTCCAAGATCCTTCTCCATTTTCTCCATACCATGCCCAAGTAAGTACATCTCTGGCATGTCTCCCACTATTCATCTTTCCCCTAAGATAATCAATCCTGGATGTGGTAAAGGGGTTTTAGTTCAGCCCCTTGACCATTTTAGTTACCCCTTTCTGTACTTTTCCCAACTCTACAGTATCTTTTGCATAGGTTCAGTGACCAGAACCATGTACAATATCCCAAGTGTGGTCACACCATATTGTTGAAAGGGAGCTTGATCTTGACAGTTTCATTTTATATTCTTTTCCTAATTAGGCTTATATAAAGCTTGCCTTTCTCACGAGAGCCACATCTGGTCGACATGGCCATTGAGCTGTCCACCAGAGCCCCATGCAGTGGTGGTGTGGGGAACCAAGATTTCTTCCCTCTCTCATTCTGATGCACTCTCTTATTCGGGAACTCTAACAGAGACCACTGGTGTTTTTCCTTCCTGTGGCACATCTCTCCATCATCCTGCAGCCACCCAGGCTCCCTGCTCTTCCTGAGCTGGGGAAAAAACCCAGAAACAATTCCCTTAGGAAGCCTCCATTGGGCTTCCTGCCTTTCAAGCGTGAAAATGTCTGCCACCTTGCCTCACACACCATTCATGTTGTTTTGCTGCAGTTCACTCAGTGTCATTCTGTCCCAGCAGCTTTTTCCTCGTATCTTTTGTTAGCCTACATAGTACCTCAGATTTTCTTTTCTTGCTCTTGTCGCTGCTGTCGAGTCATTGACCCTAGGAATAAAAGCCCTCCAAAATGTCTTTGACAGCCCTGCCCTTGTAGACGCAAAGCTGTGGCTTCCTTGGTGGAATCAGTGCATATCATGGCTGGTCTTCCTCTTCTTCTGCCTTCCACTTTCCGTAACATGGCTATCTCCTCTAGTGAGTCTTGTCTTCTCATGAAGTGCCTGAAGTACAGGTCCATTTCACCACTGACCCTTCAGTCGTACAGGTTCACTCCTGCAAACCACGCAGGAATGGGAGTTTTGTGTACCGTCATCTGATGGGTTTCCCAAAGCAAGTGTTTGTTGACTTTACAGAATTCTCTGAGATGTTCTTCTGCTCCTTTTCTGACCTCTAGGCCAGCTTCTGTCACAACATTAGATTCTTCCTGTTTTCTACTTGTTTGTTCCAGTCACCTATGATAATCTGTATGCCTGTCTTTGGTATCTCCTCTTGGACACTTGCACATAGGTTTGTTTGTTTGTTTGTTTGTTTGTTTATTCATTCTTCATCAGCTTCTGTTGTTGGAGCATAGCTGGGAATGATGGCCATGTTGATAAGTTTTTGAAGAATCCCAGCTGGTATTGTGATGTCAGACTCTGCATTTTAGCCCCTTGCTGCCCATGCTAGATCTTGCCTCAGTATCAGCACCACTCCGTTACTTCTCAGTTTGTCATTTCCACAGTGAAACATTTTGTTTTTGTCTGACTGAAAATGTCCCAATCCAGTCCAGGGGAAATATTTAAGCATCCCTAATTCAGAAGCATTTGGGCACTCAGCCGATTTTCCCACATAAATGGGCTTCCATGTCAGCTATTTCATGCCTCATGACTCCCTAAAGAAATCCAGAACTGCAAGAGGGTTTCCTCACCTCCACCTAATCACTGCTAAGTTGTGAAAAAAATGTTTTGTAGTTCTGATTCCTCACAGAGGAAGGGTACAAAATGATTTCTGGAGGACTCCTGGATTCTTGGAAACACATCTTCCACAGTTGCATCCAGGACTCCTGGGTTCTTGGAAACACATCTTCCACATATCTTCCTTTGGTATGTACAGAGAGTCTCAGTGCATAGACAGAGCTCCAGATGAAGTGTCTATCAGGGTAGAAGAAGAGAGATGTGGGTCTACTGATACACCTCTGGGTGATTTGCTGAATACTGATAAAGATTTCCAACTCCCCATGGGAACAACCAAATTTCTCCCCACATTACAGCCCTAAATGATATTTTTGAAATGAAGGAAGTTTGTGGTGGGGAAAGGCTAAGTTATCAGGAATAGAATTTTGTGTCGAAGAACAATAAGCTCCATTCATTTCCGCTACTCAAAACAAGTTCCTGGGCTGAGAATTCTTGAATTCTAGTTAATATCTTTTGCCTAAGCTTCTAGTTGATGACCATTAGGGTTCTAGGGAGGAAAAAAAGGTAGATCCTACAAACCTGAAATTTGCCCATCCCTGTTTTCATTCTGTTTTTTTAATTTGTCTTTTATCCCACCTTTCCACACATGCACATGACATTGAAGGCAATTAAGATTAAAACAAAAAATTTAAAAATCAGTAAAACACTTACATTAACAAGTGCTATAATAATTCAAGAAAATACCAGCACCCAACCCAATAGAGCTCCCCTTTAGCAGCACACCAGCTTACAAGCCTGAACTGTGTTTCAATCCCTACGGGCCTCGTCCAGCCAAGACTTTCACTTAGGCTAAACTTTAGCCACTAAAGGATACTTAGGATGAAACAAAACCACCTGTGCCCAAGATGCTTCCTAGTTTATTAAGTGTAATGATGGATCAGGATATGCACATGTTCTCCCCTTTCTGGTGGCCTTACTGGTCCCCCGAAGAGGCCAAGGGATGCTGCATGGACCTCAAAAGCACCTGGGTGAACAGGACACCGATTCCTCTCCCCAGGCCAAGAACAAAGAGTGTCTCTTGCCACGCAGTGTATAGAATTCTTCTCTCTCCCTGTCTCAGAAGCTGTCAGTAAACAGCAATTCTAACCCTGCTGCCTGGGAGATGCAGGCAGGGCAAAGCTGCTTCAGTAAAGCAAACCGTTTCAGTGCTCACAGCTTTTATCTAAGGAATTTATTTATTTATTTATTAAAACATTTCTGTGCCGCCCCTTGCCGAAGCCTCGGGGCAGCTTACAGTACAATAAAATACAAAAATAACAATATAAAATTAAAATTAACAATATAAAATAAATAAAAAATATAAAAGAAGTCGCGGAAAGCCACCTCAAGGAAAGTATATCTGATGCTCTTCCTAACAAGCTGAAGCCATGAGGCCTCGGCATCTCTCCAAGAAACTATCCTGGTTTTTGGATGCTGGGAAAGTCCACAACACTTCCTGCTGAAACTTAATAACTGCCTCTCCTTTCTTCCAGTACAGTCCAGAATTGAATGTTGGATGGGGACTTGGTTCTACTCCTCACTTGACTCTTCACTGGGTTACGTTGGGCTAGTTGCTGAGGCTCAGCCCAATGTGCTATAATAAGATATAGCTATAAGATGAAGCCTATTTACCCATCACTACAGTTGAAATACATATCTGAACTGAACTTTTGAAATCAGCATGCAATCTGCAGAACAATACCTTGGCTCCTTTTCTCCTGACTCAAGCAATCCATTTGCTTGGGAATATCTTCACAAGAAAAATGCATGCACACTTCAAGAGTAGGGCAGATATCAAATGCATATGATTTTTCAAATATTATTTTCCTAGCTGTGAGATTAAAAGGGAAAAAGCCCTCATCTAGTACAACTGGGGCAGTGGGTGGCACTTTCCTCCATGGAGGAACCAATTTAAAGAGTTGCCCAACAACTTAAGCATGTGGTTCATACAGAGCAAACCCGGAAATGATGCACAGTACACATGCTGCATTTTTTCCACACTTGCAGTGCAGTTACTGAGTGGGATTGTGAAATATCTATGTATCCTATAAATGAATTGCATGTGTGCACATTATGAGCCTATTTATAGCTCTTGGTAAAAACTCACATTTCTTCTTTTTTTCAGTATTTGTAGATGTCACTTATAAGGGCTGACCCATTTCCAAATCGAGCAGAGGGGAGGGGCTCTCATTTCTAGTTCAGAACTATATGTTTTCTTTCCTTTTCTTGAATCAAGGTCTGTTTACTGCATGTTAGATGTGGCAGTGAAGCTGGAAATTGTGATTCAGTTAGCACCACTCACTGTCTTGGAATCCTGAGTTTGCTCCTGCTGGCACCCGGCACAGGATGGGAGGAAAGCCACTTTCAGAATTCCCTCTAAAGCCTCGTTCTCCACCCAGTAAACATAATGTAGAGGTAAGAAGGATCTTCTGGGGCACTGGGGGACTGCAGCTGTTTGAGGATACGTGAAAATTGCCTGCCCTCCTCCACCAGGGAGATCCTTTGCTGGATCTAGGAGTCCTTCTAGTCACTGAAGGCACACCTGGAATCCAGCCAAGCTCTACCTTTATTCCCCTTCTTTCTTGATGTGTAAAGATTAAAACTATAGTGCTTAGACCAAGGTTAACCAGCATAATGTCCCTCCAAGATAGGGCCAGACAGATCGATCTGTTTATGGTCTGCTTCTCTTTTGCACAATTTCCATTCATAAAAGCAAACCTTCCTTTTTCACAACTCATGTTAAAAGAAATGCAATCTGTATGAAGATCTACTCTGAAGTATGCTGCCAGCCAGTGTGAACAACACTGACCTAAGCAGAACCATGAAGTGACCCGGAGTATGGGAGCCAGCTTCCTACATATGCATGATTAGGCACCCTTAACTGATTCATCCAGACAAAGCAAAAATGTGGCAAATCATGAGAGCAATCAGTTCGGCATTCCTGAATAGTTCTTCTAAAAGGTTTCTTCATACTTGCAGAAAAAGTCCAAGACAAACACAAAGTACTTTCAGCATGTCTAACACTGGCAAGCTCTACTATAGTTTGTGAAAAAGGAATATTTGCAAAGTAATGCCTAAGAATTGGCAGAGAAAATAGCTTCATGGGGGGTAACAAGGATTTAGCATAATTTTGTCCCCCATTAAGTCGGAAATTTATGAGAAATGCATTTCCATATTATTTTGATGATCCGAGCAGTAATTTTCTGTTTGCTTGTCAGCTGACTTACATGTGGTGCAGCCTTCCTATTACTGTACCACTTCAAAGGGCAGGTGGATCCTGTGCCTGAATATAACAAATGTCAGAGCATGGAATTTAGCAAGCTGACCCGTTTCTGATTCTAGAGTGAACTGATGTTGCAAATACACCCTCTGATAGTGAATTTATGGAACAAATATTGACAGCTACAAAACCAAATGGGGGACACTGAGCAGTGTAAGGCCCATGGGTAATGTATTGCTCCTCACCCTCCCAGTCCAGACCCAAGCTCATTGTCTTTATTTTTAAAATTTTATAAGAGAACAATCTTATGCAGCTTTGGACAGAGAAAAGTCCCAGAAGCTCCAGCATTTGCCAGCCAGCACAACTGGCTGGGGGATGCTGAGTGTTCTTTCTGCCTAAATACGTACAGGATGTCACCCTAATAGAATATTTGTAGTGATAGGTTCAGGGCTTTTTTTTGCCATAGAACACACCGGAACAGCGTTCTGGCACCTTTTTTTGATAGATTTTTCCAATGGATTTTTCCAAGTGATTTTGAATCGCCCTGTTGGGCATAGCAGGTTGGCGGCAAAAACCATTAAAATAGTGCATGCGTGTGTGTGCGCGCTGATTGTGAGGGCGCTGCTCGTCTTGGGATGCTGCTCGGCTTGGGATTGGTCATGTGGTTGTGTGCTGAGTGCTTACTGCCAGTGGTGACCATTATGTTTAGGTGCGTGTAGAGTGACTGGCTATGTGTGAAAGGTAAATAAGTTCTTTATTTCAAGAAAAGTTGGTGAATTGAAAATCTTTTTTAGTGTAAAAGTGTAACGAAAAGATGTGAGTTCCAGAACCTTTTTTTTTTTAAACAAAAAAAGCACTGGATAGATTAGTTTTGGAAAACTCAGACAGCCTTATGAAGGACTCATAGTGATTGCTAACACAAGCACTGATTGAGTCTGTACATTCAGGCCTTGTGAGGATATGAAATGATGCAAAACTTCTTTAAAGAAGGCCATTGACAATGGCTACTTGGGGCATGTGTGGAAATGGGTTCACATTCTGCCCTGTAATCTATACACGGGGTGGGGGGGTGGGTCCCCTTCTAGGATTTTGTTACAACCAGCCTGGTCAGAAAAATCACCAGATTTCGGCCTCTTGCTTTTTATACTTTTCTTTCTTTAAATCAAAACATATCTGGGGCCAAAATGACTTCCAAAATCTGCATGTGCTGGTTTAAAGTTTGTAGGCCAAACTACTGTTATGTAGAGTGAAGTTTAATAGGCCAAGCGCTGTTTTAGGATTTTATTGTTATGCATAGCTTCAGAAAGGATTAACCTTAAATTACTTGTACTTGCTGAAAGCTGAAAGTCATTCCTATACTGATTTAAACCTCCTGAGGGAATATTTGTCCGAACAAATGTGTACAGCATTTTCCTTATCTGAGGTCCTTGTGTCTGGGGCAACAAATGACCCCAGAGGGGGACTAGTGCTAGACTTCATATTGTGACAGGATTAATGATATCACGATACTTAAAATGATACAAATATAACTGAACATATGACCCGGGGTGGCATCCTATCCATGTTTGGCCCATCTTTCTCAGGGTCATTCCAAGACTGAATCAACTGTGATTTCATAAAAGATGTGAAATTACTGTTTGAAAACAATGATCTTTGAGCATTTTTTTTCATTCCCAATGCTTTTTTCATGGGTAAGCAGAGAGAAAGCTGTCATTGTAGAACATACAAATGAAAAAAAATATTCTACAATTTGAACAATGTTTATCCACAGATAACTTTAAAAAACAATTCGCAAAGCAGGTCATGGGTTAAGCAGGGGAGTCAGCTCAGGGCAGGAAAAGTGCAAGTTAAGGTAATACCAGAGATATGATTTAAAAACTGGCAGGAAGCCAGTGAGGAGGCATCAAGGAAGCTAGAGATGCTCAAAAGCTGTGGAGTGAACAAAGGATGTGATGAGATGCAGAAACCAACTTGAGAGCTCAAGTTGCAAGCCAGAAAGCCAGAGCTCCATCAGGAAGGAGTGATGGGAGGCCAAATGATAAGAACCAGAATCGGAAACTGGGGAATCAAGCCAAGGAACACGGTAGAGGAGAAACAAGGCAAAGTGAAGCAGGACCCCGGTGGGTCCAGAGGAGCTCAGATCCATAACAGAAGGGCACAGCGAGTAGGCCCCAGTGGCGTCCCAGTGCTAACTGCTAATAAGTTTGCACTAGCATAAGCCAACATACATTCAAATTCACTAGTGCTTACTAGTGCCACAGGAGAAAGAGGTCCTGTGCCAGTGGAATATGGCAACAAGGAGGCCATTCATTGCCGCGCATCAAATTTTGGCAGCATCTCATCACTTTTACTAGGGCTAATTACATTGCACAAGAGCTGGTTACCTTGCACAAGAACTGCTTTCCACTAGACATAATTAGCAACAATTACGATCCACTGCTTCCTCTGCTTATTCAATTGCTGGTATCATGCATTAGCTGTTCTTCACTGGCAGGGCAGCCACCAAATCAAATCCAGAGGAACCTGGGTATAGGATTGTGCCCTTCAACTTAAACTTGATAGATGTGAAAGGATGATTTGAAACAAGGGAGTAGAAAAATTTTAAAAAGGTAACAAAGAAAATTACTTACCCCAAAGAAGAGGAGGGGCTAAGATCAGATAGCACAAGGTGTGGGGAAACAGGCACGTAGGCAGGAGGGCCAAATACTTCCTTATTGTTTATTGACAAGCTTCGCAGAACAAAAGGGGCGGCATAGAAATGTTTAAATAAATAAATAAATAAATAAATAAATAAATAAATAAATGAGCCTATTGTAGCTCACCGGGGGCAGGTCTCAATTGGGAAGAAGGGCCGGTATTGGAGCAGCACGGAGTAGGCGGGCAGGAAAGATTGTAAACTCCCAGTACCCCAGCCAATGAGGGGAAAGGAAGAGGGAGAAGTGGCCGGGGGCAGGACATAAAAGGGGGATGTGAACATGTGCTCAGGTGAACAGAAAAATGGGAAGAAAACCATTTTTTCTGTTCCCTTCATTGCAATAAAGTTTTAAAAAGAACTCTCTGCATGCCTGGAATATTTTTTCTCTTCCAATGGAAAGGAAAGAGTGATCATAACAAACCCTGTGCCCATTCACCTGGAAGTAAACCTCATCACACTGAGTAGAACTGCTTTCTCAGTTAATACGTATATGATATTAATGGGAAGCCATAATTTGTTCTGAAAGCCAGAGCACCTGATCGGGTGTGAGAAGGATTCAAGCATAACTGATACCGGGGTGGCCAATCTTTTTTGCTCTAAGTCTGCGTGAGGCACGGATGGGGTGTGGACCACACATGTGTACGTGCAGACTTCACACCAACCACCCTCATCTCAGTACAGAGATAGCATGGCTTAAGTCTCCCCACCCACCCTCCCACCCCGCCTTTTGCTGCTGCACCTAGCTGCTGTGCCCTCCCTTCTTCCGAGCAAGCCAAGTAAGCCGCCCCAGTTGTAAGCCACCCCGAGGCTCATGCGATGGGGTGGCATATAAGTTGTCTAAATAAATAAGCAAGCAAGCAGATCGAGACAAAGTCTTTCTAACTAAAAGTCTTTGCTATGTTAAAGCTGACTGGCTACACTGCCTTTGTGGTACAAAAGAACAGAACTGCAGGAGTCAATAACAAAAGACAGAAGCAAAGTCAGAATATGGGCTACTAGGGAAATGCAGCTTAATAACACAAACTGAATTCTTCTCCTCCGTTCCAGCCTGCAAAGAGCTGGCTCTAACTTCAAGCTGGATCATGCTGCTTATGGGCCAATCCCTTGGAATAACTGACCCTTCTCAGCTCATCTGCCCTCCTATCCCGATACCATTATGATTGAACTAATCTTGTGAAATCTGCACACACACACACACACACACACACACACACACACACACAGATCTTTGCTCACTCATTAAACTTTCCCACAGGATTTGAATCTGCCTGGATCTCAGAAACTGCCTGGCTTGCTTCTGGGTCCACCAGCCTTGGCATTTCAACTGAGAAATCCAGTCTAGCTTCTCCTCTTCTAGAATCCTAGTCAACATTCCTTGAAGACTGGAATAGAGGAGGAGGGATGGGCCCAATCCCTACATTTACTTGCTGAGATAGACCAGCTGGGATGAGGAGACTAAAGATTAGTGGGTATTTTCTGCTGTTATTAGCAATGGAGAGGCAGTGATCGTGACAGTACCAGAATCTCAGTAGTGGAGGCTAAAGCCTATCCTTACCACCACCTCCATCACCACCAAGCTGCATGCAGATGTCTGATGTGGGAACCTAAATCCTCTCTTTCTCACTCCCCTGCAGCAAGCTAAATCGGCTTCACTTTCTCTGCATGGCAATACCATTTGGGATTGCTGCTAAGGCAGTGCCAGAACAGGGTCCTTTTCTGTTAGGTCCACAGAGAGACTCGGGAAGGTAGATGCACCACATGGGTCAGAGGTTACCCATCCATGGTTTAAATAAGTTATCCTCATTGAGGGTTAATGCCAGCAATGCCCTTGACAATGAGGACAATGATATTTATGGGCTGAGAAGCTGGGGCTGTGTCACAATCCACTTCTAATACATTAAATCCCTCATTTGCCTCTTAATGGAAAATCTTCAGGCTCTCCAAATTCTATTAATTGTTCCCATCCTTTTTTCTAATGATTTTGTATCCATTTGGAAGATGATACCAAGGTAGCGTGTAAAGAAAGAGGGCTGAAAAGCAATAACAACTAGGTCATGGAACCTGTTATAAATTCTGCTCTGTAAAAATAGAGAGATTTCACAAGCTCTTTTCTTCCCAGAAGTCTCTTTAAGAAAGACATCTTCTTACACTTTGTTTTGGTACTACTATGAAAAGATCCATCCAATCCACCATCCCCACCCTCTTGACCTATCTAGGCGTGATCCTAGATTAGACCTAGGACAACTGAGACCTCAGCTTGCCAGAGAGATGCTCCAGGACCCAATCCTGCCTCAGATACAAAAGCAACCTTGCATTCAGGCAAAAATCCCCTTGAAGGGTGATATTATCTCAAGCAAGGCTGAATAACCCTGCACCTGATCTTATGAGGCCACTTTTCCTCTGCAAAAGTGTGTGTTTGGATTGAGTAGGTATTGGAGATTCTGTACAAATGTACTGTTGTTCTAGTAGGGTGATTTAGCCCTTTGGTTCTAACCTTAATACAATCTTCGGAAGTATCGCCATCCACTGACCTGCCCCCTACCAATGTGGAAAAAGCGCGAGCCAAATGCCTCATGCCTGCACTAATCTTTGGAGCTACAACCATCAGTCAAGTTTCTGCCTGCCCTTGCAGTGAGCTATCCGAACTACCACTGGGGCCACCTTCATGGCAATTGATCCAGACTAACCTGGCCTACCCAGGTTGGCCATTGGGTTGTGCTGGACAGGAAGAGCTATAAAAAGCTCTGTTTGAACCAAGTGTGTGGCAGACCAAGAAGATGTTCCTCACTGTGTGTTCTTCAGCCCTTGCTCAGTTCTGGCTCTGTTCTGAATTTTTTGACAAATATAAAATGTTATAAAAATGCTGAGTGTTATTACTCATTGCGAAGAATGATGGTGGAAGAGCTGTGTTTGGCCCACTGGGATAGCCGCTGCCTTGCCTTACCACTTCCCCGCATTTCACTCACAATGCTACAATTCACAGGTTATGCCACGGCAACTTGGACTGATTTATCAACTCAGTCTAACATCAAAAAACCGTTGCTGTGTAATTTCCAAGGTTTTGCTTTCTGCTTTAGAACAGAAAGTTTGGAAGACATAAAGGAGTTTGGCACAGATTAGGTTAAAAACAACTTTGGGTGGAAGACATAATTCCATGCACTTTCTAAAGAGTTTTCATACTAATATATCCATATTTTAAATAGAGGCTAGACCTATCATATTGTGTTGGAAACAGAAATCTCCCCAACAGGTGTCTTCATGCAGATATTGGCAGCAAGCTCAGGGGTGGTTCACCCTGCAAGCTTATCTGTCGGCCCCATTCACGTCAGATCCACGCCACTAAATTTGCCATCAAAACTCAGTTGTGTGATCATGCCTAATTTTGCTCACAAGCAGGGCATGTAAGGAGCACCCGCTTGTTCTCAAGCCAAATCAAGACATTGCTTGCCACTGCACCACCATGTTTTGGCAAGAAATTTAGTAGTGGGGGTAGGGGTATGGCCCTCAGTGGGGCCCAGCGGGCAAGATGCCCCCCAACTCACCCCTGATTTAACTGGAGACATCCCATGTTTGAACCAGAAACCTTCTGCACACAAAGCCAATGTTCTGCCACAGAGCTTATGCTATGTTCTGTAAAACCTGTGCTTTGTAGGAATGGTCCTTCTACTTGGAGGAGACCATTGAAATGAATGGGATTTAAGTTATACAAACATCGGCCAAACCTAGTGAGTATAAACAGACGTGTGTGTGTGTGTGTTGCTGTTGTTTATTTTAATGAAATTAATGCCATAAAGTTGGAAACACTACAGGCAAATTGTCACTATAATAATGAACTAATCATCCATTAACTGTGGAAATGAGACTCTCTGTTCACATTGAACAGCTCTTTATATTTTCTGTCTTGGGGAGTGGGTGAAAACCTCCCCGGAAAGAAGACTTCAGGGGTTATCTCACATGCTGATTTTTTCATTCTCCATCTGTTATCTTCCCAAAGCCAATTTTCCTTGAGAAGTTGATGCTTTGTTGAAACAATTCCACCGGCTTCACAGCTGTGTCTCTGTTGCAAGTCAGCAGCCCATTACTCACCGTTTCAAGTACAGTATGAATCCTGCAGAGGCTGACTCTTGCATCCTTATGTCAAGGCTTCTTGGACACCCCCCTCCTCAAAGCACGCACACACGTATCCCTTCGGACAGGGTGCAAGACACACTTCACCATCCCCACTTCCCTACATGTCGCATTTAATATTTACATTGTGCAAAAACAATAATTTTCTATGCAATGATTAGCATTTGAATTACAAAATGCCAGGCCTGGATCTGAACTGAAGTTGATTTTGGCTGTTAATGGAAGTCGGGGCTAGTGTGGATTGCATATAAAAGCACCCCTTGTGAAGATCACAGCTATGAGATGAGCTACAAGTCATGCACTGAGATCCAGTGAAGTGCTATAGACATGCAGGAAAAGTGCTACACACTTTAAAAGCTTCCTGTCAATTTAAAGAGGTAAGCTACTTTCCCATTTAGAATGCTATTCAGTAATACAAACACTCATCCCTTTGAAACCCAGCAAAAGTTCTTGGCCTTGCAGTTGGCCCTACAGTTCTCTATATAAGGCACAGTTCCCTCTTGGCCCTACAGTTCTCTATATAAGGCACAAGACCCAGGTGCTTGCCAGGAGCTAGCTGTCCTTTTGAACTTCAGCACTTTCATCTGCTGGTGGTTTTAGTTGGGTGTTATGGGCTGGAATGGTTTTATCTTTACCTCTTACTTCCTTCTGTGTTTTGGCACTCTGTTGTAGTGACTGGAGCATTGAACTAGGACCTGGGAGTTCTGGATTCTAGTCCCCACACAGCTGCAAAGCTCACTGGGTAATTTTGGACCAGTCACTGTCTCTTAGCCCAACCTACCTCACAGGGTTGTTGTGAGGATAAAATGGAGAGAAGGAAGATGCTGTAAGCCACCTTGAATTCCTTGAAAGAAAAAAAAGGTGCACTTGCATTTTGTTTGGACCTTGTCTCTGACTCTTTTAATGTACTGTGGACCACCCAATGATGGTGTTGATAATATTGATGATTTTATGGCAGAAAAATTAGACTAACAGATGTGCCAGCAGAACAATTAGCAAAAGTAGCTGGCAAGCAACACCTCACCTTAGGAAGTGGCAATTAGTTCAGCCTTGTAGGGGTAAAGTACCACCTGCTGAGATCTTTGCATTGTTCCTGCTTCATGTTAGTGTTGATTGATAAAGATGCCCAGAAAGGCTGCTCATCAGCCTCTTCCAAAGACTCACCTAAGTTGTTCTCCCACACCCACACATTGGCTCAGGAAAGGACCTGTGATGCGGAAATGCACTTTGAGTGACTGGCAGTTTGGATTTTTACCCTGCTCATTGGTTCCTAAACCCACCTAGGATCAAGAAAAACACTTTCACTGCCTACAAGTTTACAGTTTCAAGACATGACATAAAAGGGAACAGGAAAGAAGAGGAAAACAACCAAATTCAGACACCAGAGAAATTCAGGAAAAGAAGCTAATTCAGGCTTGTCCATGGGAGAAAAATGCCTTCGACATGGAAAAACCCCATGTGTTGAAAAAAGACAAGATTAACTGCTCTCTGTGATGTATCACACACACACACACACACTTTCCTCCATTATGGAAGCCATTCTCCTGGAGACTTATGCAACTTTTTTCCGAAACATTGCATGAACTTTTTCCATGGGCTTTTTGTGCCTGTGTTTTAATATGCATCTATTTATTTAGTTATCTATTTGTGGCTTTTAATTGGGTATTTCAAAATTTTGGGGAATCATAATATGCCTGAAGACTTACAAAGCATCAAAGGCAAATGGTATAAATAAAACTGAAGGGCATTGTCCAAAAGCAAGTGCTGCTATGTTACGCTCATTAAAGTGAATGGCAACTGCCTGGCAGAAAAACATGAAAAAACAAACAAACTGAACCTGTGTCATCCGAATGAAGACACTGTTTTACTTAGAAGGATGTCTGGGGTAAGCTAGTAGGGGTTGGAGGTTCGTATCTTTTCAACTGTAGCTGTTTTGAGATTTCATTCAATTTGATTAAAAAAAAACTATATGCAACTCTACCATAAAAATGAACACGCGTAGTGTATTTTTATGTCAGCTTTGTGATATTGTAGGGACTGGGCCGTCTTCTCACATAGTACAGTCTTCAAAGATTGTTCTCAGATCCAAAGTCTTAACTAGAAGAAGAGGAGGTGGGGTTGCAATGATTGGCTAACCAAGGTCAATCAAAGTCAACCAACCCAGGATTAAGACAGGTGGCTGAAGAGATCCGGACTTTTCCAAGTTCTTTGGGAAACTCAGTGGAGCATCCAGAAATGAGTGGAAGCGTTAAAAAACATTAGCCAAATTGTCCATTTTTGTGATACGGAAGAGAGGAGAGCCATTCAGGTTGAAATCAGCTTCTTATCATTAAGCCACATTTCTCTAATGACCAGTTCTCTCACTTCACTCATATCTTTTCTTACTGACTTACTTTTGTATTACAAAACCAGCTTGGCTGACCAGCTGTAACATAATCAAAACTAGGGAATGTGAGGAATTCATCTGGGAGTGCAAATCCACTGGATTTCCCGGCCTCAGTTCCCCAAAGTCCAGTCCATTTGCAGAAGCCCAGAGTACAAATTCCTGGCAAGAGCTCCCAATGCTCATGAGCTCACCAGAAAGGTAGCCCTGTGGGCAACCCAAATGGCTGCTACATGTGGTGCGGAAGAGGGACAGTGCTGGTGGTCATGTGAGGCTCCATCCCTGCTGAGCCTTCACAACCACGAGCAGTACCCCCCCTCTACTCCGTAGCAGCCATTTGGGCTGCTGCATCCAATGTGGAAGAAGGCTGGTTGTCTGGGACTTGCTAGGAATGGGGAACCAGATAAAATAAATCGCTATGCAAGCAGCATTCTACTTTCAGGCTTGGCCTGGCTTGGCTTGGCTTGGCTTGGCCTATTTGTGAGGAGAGAACTTCAGGGCAGGGGAGACAATTTCACTAAATTTTCCACGGAAGAAGAAATTCTCCAACTCTTTTACAGAAGTAGAGCTGAAACTCTGGCTCATCTCTAGTGGCCATTTTGCACGGTTTAGCATCTTCCCAGGGTTTTTAATGTTGAACTTCTGGAGGGTGACAATAACTACACCTTATTTCTAATGCATGTGCTGATCCCATGGCTTCCTCCAAACCTAAGTAATATATGGGAGGAGAAAATATTGCATGCAGTTTCCTGAAAGTTTTGTTCCCCGTGAGAAGGATTCCATTTTCCTGCCTCACTCTCAGGGCACTTTATAATTCATTCTGAATTTCTTTGGTGGCATTGTTGACCTTACCAAATCCCTATGAAGTGACTGAGTCTGATTTTCTTTTGATCATGCATTCTGTCAGTGCTCCAGAGTTTCCCAGGCTGCCTTGCTTCCTGAACTGAAAAAGCCTCAGGGAAATAATTACATCATGTTACATCATGAAGAATTCCCTGCAGGATGTTTTCCCCTGGTCTAATCATCCTGGAAGCTGAGAAAGTTACTGGGTGGTAGAAAGTTGTCGGTACAGTGAAAGATTGGACACACACACCTTGACTCCTCAGCCACCTCGTAAGTAAGATAGGCATAAGAACCCAGAACTGAATACATAAGAATATCTCTGAAATCCTCCTCCTTTCAATTGACTGGAATGAAATTGTTGAAAAAATCTGGGCCGAGGGGGGATTTTCAGTCCATTGTTACTTAAAAGACACAATTGGCTTTATTTCTAAAAATGCACAATCTGAAAAACGAATGCAGCTATATATTCACATTTTCAGCCTATCATGGGGAAAAACATGCAGCTCTTTCAAAATGCTCAGTCTCATTTTCTTATAAGAACACAAGACAACTAAACAGAAGAATAGAAAAGGCAGTCCACTCTACCCATCTTTTTGCAATTAGATCTCTGAGATGTGCTTGGCCTGAAATGAAAACCACGAACAAATTGCGAGTGGCAGCACATTGCACGAAATAGATGTCTTGCAAAATATTGGAAATGACTAGTGCGGTGTTACTCAACTCCTGTTTACTGTAAAAGTATTAGTGCCTTTTACAGCTTGTACTGGGCATGCAGATCCATTCCCATTCGGAATATTAAAGTGAAACAGACAAACTAACAAGAAAAGAGACCAACAATTTGGTCTTTTATGTGTAAAATTGTCCCTTCGTTCTCCTACTCCATCCCCATGCCAAATGAACTCAATGGTTTGTTTATTTCCTAATGCCGCTTAAGCAGAATAAAGCTTAATTTCTAAAAGATTACATGTTACCCCACTTCAAAGGATGCATTTCCCTTCACAATGAAATGCGGTTTGGTTCCCTTCGGTGAACAAAGCAACCAGCCACAGCATGTGGCAAATCATAAATAGATCAGATCAGAATGTGCAAAGCTCACGGTTGGTTTCAGCGGTGGCATTCAGGGTGCGCTCTGATTGTCCTTGCCTACCTAGTTATCTTAAAGGACAGACTCAGCCAACCTAGTTATTCTCATCCTGGATCTCAGAATGTAATTTTTTACTTACATTAGGTCAGTGGCAGGCAATCTTTTTGGCCCTGGAGGCATGTTCATCTTTCTTTTTATGCCTCAGGTGCGTTTGACCCCATTCATTAGGACCTATCAATATTTATTTTAGGATTCTTCCCCCCCCCCCTTTTTGCAGAAGTCCCTCATCTTCCCAAGTGAGTCTATCATGTTTTCTTTCCCCCAGCTTAGATTCTTGCTTCGGTTGCCCAGTTCTTCCTCTCCTTTCCTGCTGCCTCTCCTCCTCCTCCTCTCTTCATCCCCTTCCCTGCACTGTCTACAGCCTCTTTCCTCTCCCGTTGCTGCCCCTCCCACACTCCTGCCACCACCGGATTCCTCCCTCCCTCTGCTCTACATCGTTGACTTTCCTCCAGTGCCAGATTTCCTGTTGTCCTTCTCCTCTCTTTCTGACCTCACTTCCAGCTTTCTGCTCCCTCCTGCTTGACCCTCCCCTAAACATCCCTGCCACTGGAGACCCTCCCCCTTTGCAGCTCCCTCAGTAGGGGACATATTCCGGCTCCCTTGGCATGGGAACGACTGAATTGTCAGAAGTGGCAGACAGAAGTACAGACAGAGAAGAGGTGGAAACAGCCCATCACAAGGGCACGCTGGGAGGCTCCCAGTGTGTAGCACATTCCCAACCCCTGGGTTACCAGGAAAAATCAAACTATTTTGCAAAATAAGTGTCTGCTGGTTTTTCTTTTTAAAAAGGTTATATGTGCACCCTACATTTAATCTACTAAATTTATTCGTTCATTCACATAGGGAAGCCAGCTTGTTTGCTTTAAAATAAGCCACAAGGGTGTTGCACAGCAATTTAAAACAATAAAACCTTAGCACAAGAACAAGGAAATAATTGAAACATTAAATGCACCCTTTTAGACAGCCAGGAAGGTTTGGAGCCCCAGTGAGGACAGCAGGCCCAAGAAACACGCCACTTGAGTGGAATCAGAATCCAAGGCCAAGAGATGCAGTGGTGCCATCCTAGGGGTGCCAGCAGCATCTGGGAGGCCAAAGGATGCTTCAGAGTCCCAGCTTCGAGATCCTCTATCTCAGACCAGAGATTCCAAAGGCCAGTCCCCAGCCCAGCCCTTCACAACCAGTGCTAGCTGTCCCACTCCCAAGATCGCATAAGGGCCTTGGAAGTGGAAGTCAGGGCAAGCCATGGGGCAGGGAGAGAAGGAAGCTGGGCTGTAGACTTCCTCCAGTTCCAATTGGCTATCCAGTGCTAATTCTGGACACCTGAAAATGGCCATTAGAGGAGAGGTGGGGGTGAGGCGCAGGGCTGTTGCCATGCCTTGCTCCTGGCACTGGATGCACACAAACCTCTGAGTCTGGGCTTCGGGGTGGCAGGGTTGCTTCCTAGAGCTGCAGCAGAGAGATCTGGTTACCTCTTTTCTAGAAGCCCCAGCTGCTGCCTCTTGACCCCAGCACAAAAGGGGAGCAGACGTCAGAATGGCAGAGGCTGAAATGCTGTGGCTTGGATCTCGGATCTCGAACAAAATGGTCTGAAAAGCTTTAATCCACATTTAGGGCAAGTCGTAACTTGCACTTAGGGCAAGCACTTAAAAAGCATTCTTTCAATTTACGAGGCTGACCAAAGCCCACGAGTGAGCAGAGTTGCTTGAAAGGAGCAGGCCAGGCCGGCTGCACACACAGCTGATTAGCACAGAACCCCAATTATTCTCTAATAACCTCAGAGGCTTGGCAGGCAAACAGCACTTGGGCGTATTCAACCCAAAGTTGTTCTTTTTGAGACTCTGCAGTGCATGCAGCTTCAAAACACCTAAGCTTGACATTTGCATCCTGCAGCCATCCATTATTTCGGGGTGCTGTGCCAAGCAGGGCCCACGCCAAGAAGGCAGGGCAGCCGCAGCCAGACGACGCCTCCCTGACCAGCCAGTAGCACATCTCCAAGGCACGGAGGCAACCGAGGACCAGACCTTTATCCAAGAACATTCCATTGTCACTTCACTTTGCAGCCCCTTTTGTTTCAGGAGCGATGCACCAAGAAGAAGAGACAAGCTGTATATCTGGGGCTTTCAGGCTTAGGTCCACTGAGAGTCAACAAAGTGATATATTGGAAACCCCGCAAAAGGTGAAGGGCCAAATCCTCCCCCAGCCCCCATTTTCCTGATTACCACCAATTAATTAAATGCGCATACAAAGGTCAGCACTCCCAAAGTGCCCATGTAGCTGAGTCCAGATGACTGACACGCCCAGCGCCGGCCACATTCTGACATCTGGTGCTTAGCAACAATGACATAGTGCGCTGCCAAAGACATTTGGCATGTCTGTGTTGAAATACCAGGTCGGGAATGTCAGGTTGAGAAGGACACGCAGTTTGGAGAGACCAGGGCAGGAAGCTGCTATTCGGCCTGGGTTGCTTTTACTGCAAACGACACGTCTCCAGAGAAGAGGCTATCAACATAATTTGCAAAATTTTGCCACAATATTGCCTACGTTTTAGAACTGAAATTAATTTTCGGAAGGAGGGAGGGAGCAAATGTACAGATATTTATGTTTGATAGATATTTGTCATTTGGTGATTTGGTAGCAATATTATGGTTGAAGGAGAAATATGTTTGCTTCTCATTTAATGCAAAAATAACTTACTTCACATTTTCAAACCAATTTGCAAATCAAAGCTGGGTAATCTTTCTAAATTGGTAATTCTTCAAAGTTTTCAAATTGAGTTTTCCAATAAAAATACCTACAAAAAGTGGATTATTAGTGATGTAATTTTCAAAAGATTTGTGATATTAGGAAGCCTGTTTGGAAAAATGTGTACTTTGGGCAAAATTGCTTAAAATATCTATGCATTAGGAGAAATGTACACATAAATGTACACAAATTTTCATGCACATTTTCAAAAGAATTTTTTAAAGTTCAGGACAAACCAAACTCAAGACTGGAAAAATGAGAAAATGAGAAACCAAAACTGACAAATTAGTCCAGCTCTAAATCTATATTTGACATCTGAAGATTCCGGAGCAGTTCCCAAAATATATTAATCTTACATGATAATATTTGGCAGCCAATATTGACAATACCAGACATTTTGAATGGAAAACTTGACAGTATCTGATGATTAATGAACATGAAGTAGCAAGAAGCATTAGTCAGAATCTGAGAGATGTGACAATGATATTTGACAGCTGATGTGACAGAATTTGGAAACTAATATACAGTGGTAATCAACATTTGACGTTGCCCAGTGGCTGCAATGCAAGAGCAATTGGTATTTGACAGCATCCAATATGAACAGATGTCAACATGCAACAGTCTAATTGTTCTGCATTTGGCATACGGCATGTCAGTATTTTCACATCTGACTCACAGTAGAATAAAAGTATAGTTTAATTTAATTCTCTTCATTTATTTAGCCAAACAAAATGGGTGGATTTCAGTGTAATTTTACATTGGATTTTGGATTTTGATTCCAGATGTGGAATTTGCCATTTTAGAAATGTCAAAGTGGTATGAGAGGTTTTTTTACTGTTACATTACATGCAAAGAAAATATGGGCTAGAGAGATTTAGGAAAAAATTAGTTCTATTTCCTTCTTGATTCAGTGGTGTCTTTATTCATTGCTGTAAACTGCTCAAAGAGCTTCGGCTATAGGGTGGTGAAGAAATGAATAAATAATGAACGGATTATTATTTTCACTTTACAAGGAAAGGGTGACCAGAGGAAGTGAAAGCAACTCTCATCCTCCTCATCACCCCACCTTGCCTGACCTCCTTCTTCTGTGTTGCCTGGCTCCAAAGAAGCACGAGACATTAATACTGTTTCCCTTCCAGAAGTCCCTCTCATCTGAACTAAAAGACAGTGCAGCCTATTTCAGTACCCAAAAGCTGCATGGATCCAGTCAAGGGGTGTTCTCCCCCCGCCCCCGCAACACACACACACACGTGCGCACACGCACAGAGCGTTGTATTTGTTATGTTTCCCCCAGCCTTCACATTGCTTTCTATGGGCCCATCAGCAGCTGCTCAGCTCAGCTCTTACTGTCTGTGTTAGGTATCAGCACATTGTTCCTAGGATGAACCGGAAGTCCTCTTTTGGCTAATTATGCCTAGAAGCATGCCTTCTTCTAGCCTGGTTCTCTGCCATCCTGGAGGGCTGGGCCTCACTTGGCCTTTTCCCCTTGCCCTCTTTTATATCATCTTGCTTCAGCCATGCACTCATCCTTCTTCTTCAGTGAAATATTGGCCCTCTTGAGTTTATTCATTCAGCTTCTGCTGTCTGTAAAGCCCTAGCCAGGCATTCATTCAAAGACATGAGAGTTTGTTAGGCATGCTGGGAAAGGGCATGTGTGCCCGGCCTCTCCCTGCGCCGGCAAACTCTGCAAAGAGGCCCTTCTCACCTTGGCGGAAAGGTGAGTGGAAGCCCTGATAAGGAAGGAACTGCAATCATGCCGAGAGCTCTGCTCACACTCAAGGGACTATGAGCACATGTTCTGTTTCTCCCAGTTCGTTGAAGGTGTGAACTGAAGGACCTGCAGCCGCCACAGGCAGAGACACAAGGAATATGACACACCTCATGTCCCCCGTCCAATGCATCTCCCCGCATGCTTGACTGTACTTCCATAATTCCCACCCAAAATTCTCAAGCTAGCTGGGAATGATAGAAGTTGGAGTCCAACAGTTGCAGGAAGGCGTTCAAGCAGATGCCTACAGAGGGCTGAAAGAGAGGGTACATTTGAGGGGAAATGTGGGTTAGATGTGAGATCTCAGATGTTAGTTGAAGGCAGAAAATCCAGCATAGAGGGTAGAGCATGGATCTCAGCTCTCCCTCGTGGATCATCCTACAACAGCCACCAGGTTGTTTGCAGGATGCTGCAGCCCAGTTCGCATGGATTTTTCCATGGGCAGCAAGGAAAAGACTTTTTCTATGGAATCCAACCACAGAGCATTTTAGTCCAATCTCTTCATGAAGCGCTTAGTGGAAATGTCTCAGAGAACCTCTTATGTCCTTCCAGTAGTATAGACAGATTCCTAATGTTTCTCTGTAAACATTGTTCCCAGCGTGGGACTATTACAAACCCGTTAATAGAAAGCTGAGGGTTGGCTGGGATTTTAGCATGGCTGGATGCCAAGGTTCTTTAAGAACCTGTGCGTTTGCTGAAGGCACGACATCAGCTAACCTGAGGAAAGCCACCAGCTCATCTCCCTTCCCTATTGGCTGGGGCCTTAATTGGCAGGTTCACAATGAGAGCTTTTGTGTGTGTCCTAAACTTGCAGGGCACAATTAAAATGTCTGATACTTTCATCCCAAGAGCACAGCAATTAATACTGCTTTATATAGGCCAAATCCATTACATATTTCAACAGCAGCATTCAAGCATTACAGGAAGGCGTTCAGCCGAGCTGTAAAACATCTATTTTCAAGAGAGCAAGATTTGATGGGGTTTAAAAAAGAAACCACAAATTCAGCCTCTTCACTGTATGACCATTTTATCCCATTGTTCTCCTTGATGGCAACGCATCTGCGGAATGAAGAGTTATTTGCACTCTGTAGCTCGGGGTGCCAACCTGTGGCCCTCGGGCCACAAAAGACCCTCAGTCACATCACAGCCCTTTTGTAAGTGTTGACTTCAGACCTCTGGCACCAGCAAGGCAAAGAAAGAGAGAGGGGGGGGGGATATAAGAAAGAGATGGGGACAGAGAAAAGAAGAGAAATGGGACGTTTCCCCATCCATCTTTTGCCCTGACACTATCCCCTGCCAGCCTGTGGCTACTTCCGTGATTCAGAACCTTCTGTGATCAGGTATCTATCCAAATTGTTTTGAGATCTCCATTGTAGGACTCCAGTTCCAATGGGTGGAGAGATGCAGTGCCAAGCCACTGTGTGGCCCCTCTTGCACATTCTCCAATATGATAGAGAACATATAACGGGGAAACTTGGAAACTCAGAAACCTCATTATTCTCAGTATTTTACCTAGTCATAGATTATAGACCATATGCTGCTACGGTGCAAGAAATTGGTTTAAGGTAGAACATACAGCAACAAAAGGTAGGATGAGATCCATCGCACCTTTTGGATAGGCAGGCCCACCCACCCATGCCCTGGTCTGCTTTCCAACCCAGTTCTTCCAGCAGAACGCCAGGAAACTGGAATTACTGCTGAAAACGTTTTTTATAATTGTTTGCATCAGAATTTGGAATGATGGCAACTAAATGTCTTACAGCCCCACAGACTGCATACTGCATTTAAGCCAAAACATCTGTTACTTTTTGCCCAAGCCTGACATACCCAGCATTGACCAGAGGAAGCTTTGCAAAACTGATCTGACTCTTCCCTTTTCGGATGGATTTGATTTATTATTTTAATCTACAGCTTTATTTTCTTAGAGTGCCTATGAGTATAAGCCTCCTTGAATGCCACTTGCTTGGCAGAGAGGTGGGTATGAATCAAATAAATAATGAATAAAATACTGGGCTGCTGCTGCTCACAGACCTACTTATAATCATATTGTCCGCATCTGCAGAGCAATGCTGCTCCCCCTGGTGGCCTGATAGAGAAGGCAGCCTGGTCCACCTTGCAAGTACTTGCAGAATTAGAACCAGTGCAATCATGCAGACCTGCTGAGAGCCACAATGGGCTCCATAAAAGGATCCTCAGTCTTGCCACAGATATGGATATGTGGAGCTTTGTGTTTCGGATTTGGCCTCTCTCTTTAGTCCTGCAATGTGTTGACTCCTGATTGTTCTGGTTCTGTCTTTGCCTCTGGAGTTGCCATACCGTTTCAGTTGATCTGACCCTCGCTTGTTCCTGATTTTGTCTTTGCCTCTGGCTCTGCTCTAACTTGCTAAGTTCTCCGTCCTTCTTTATCACCTGTGCTGGTGGATGACTCATTCATGTTGGAGCTCATGCTTATTGGCTGGAGTGGGTGGGGGCCTACACAGAGTCTCTCCACAGATCAAGCAGCACTCTCTGGGTATTTTCTTGACTCATTCATGAAATCTACATCAGGGATGCCATAATTCTCCTCTTTGTGAAGCATAGCGCACCGACCAAGCTGTACTTCTGTCCCACTGAACCTCTTTCCCACAGCTTTTGCCAAGGCTCAGGAGAGCTACCTGGCCTCTTCTAACAGTCCAGCCCTCTCACATCTCAGCCGTGGCTCTATTTTATTTATTTAGGATATTTGTATGCCGTCCTTTGCAAGAGCCTCAGGACCTTGTTTGCCTATTTGCCTTGTTGTTTCGTATTTCTTCCCTTCCAAAGGACAAGGCTGGTGATCCAAAGCCACTACTTCCCACCCCACCCCACCCTATCATCAGTCGCTTTGTGACTTTGGGTGAAATCTTTTGCTCGCTTAGACAGAAAATGGGCCTGCACCTCCCAGGTTGCACGCTGGGAGACATAGGATTGTCCCCTTAATAGTGAAATGCCCTGAAGAGTTTATAGTAGAAAAGTGAAAGATAAATATACTAAGGGTGTAATCTTAGACCTGTTTAGACAGGGGGAAAGGGCTTACAACACTCCGCACTCCCCAGCAAGCCAAACTGGGAGTTGTAGGGCTCTTCCCCCCACCCCACCCCCCATTTGAACACGCATGGAAATGAGAGTGCAAGAGCAAACCTAGCACAACATTCCATCTACCACCGTGGCCACGAGTGAGACATGAGGACTCGCCCACAAGAGCAGCCGTATATGCAGCGTGGCTTCAGAGTTCTGTGTTCCATGACAGCTGCATCAGGAGAGCTCCCAGCCCATGCCCACCGTGCATCTAGCTACAGCGAGGACATGAGAAAAGCCCTGCTGGTTCAACCCCAGGGCATGTCCAGTCCAGCACCTTGCTGGAGTCCGTGGCCAGTCAGCTCTCCACTTAAGGATGGGCTGGAGCTCATCCTAGGTCAGTTTTCAGCTGCGGCCTCTGGCAATCCACTGCCAGTGCCTGCTCCACGTTTTTGTGGCTCTTGGGCAGGGCAGTGTTGAGGGTCCTTCCCTCAGGTAGCCCACCTTCTCAGCACCATGGTCACTAGTTGCAGTGGCTTCTTGCCCTCTTCCTCATCTTCACTGCCAATGGCTTGCTTGACAGGCAAGTGAGGAAGTAAGCAGCAGCCTCTCCCATGCCTCCTCCTCATCAGGTGTGTCATCTGGCCCAGACTCAGAAGGAAGCTGCAATGAAGTAAGCTGCTCCAGCAGGCTTTTCGGGGGTGCATGATAATTTGCTTTTTGCACATGCATTCATTGTTGCATGCATTTTTGTCTACTATACACAGTTTTCGTAAGCAAGCTTTCCAAATACAGTGTGCAATAGTTTTGAACAGCATTTCTCCATATAGGCATAGTTCTCTATTGCATCTGCTGCTGTTTGATAGAAGACCAGAACTGTCACAGCTGGAGAAGCGTGAATTTCAAATGGTAAGTGAGCTTTGGTTAGTGTAGTACTTCGAGCTTGCAAAATTAGGTTGATCTTCCTTAAAAGGCAAGCTGGGCAAACGTCTCCCACATCCCTCCTTGAGAGCAGTTCCCAGCTGCGAATAAGAACCTGGCATTGCTCCCTGAGTTCTGGGCTTGGCCTGGCAGGACCTTCCCCCAGGGCTGGTGCCAGATCATTGGAGGACCCTTGGGCAAGGCACCCGCAGTGACCAACCTTCTCGTGGCTGTTGTCACCGGCTGCCAATGCTCCTCATCCACTTCCCCATCATTGCAACCATGTGCTCGCTCGACAGGAAGAAAGCAATGCGCTTCCCCTGCACCCCTTCTCCCCACCACCCTTGTCGGAGCAAGCGCCTCTCACTGTGAAAGGAGCAACCACGGGGGGCCTTTTCTGTGAGCCCTTACTGGGGCGTGGGCTCCCGGCAGGTGCCCAAGCACTCCTAGCCTTGGTGCCAGCCCTGCCGACAAGCATGGCATCCCTTTGCCAGAAATCCCACCATGCTATTAGCCAGCTTCCTGTCTGCTGGAACACCAAGGGACACCCAGGCTGCTCATCTTGCCTCCGAGCCACTCCTTTTTTGGGAGCCCTTCCTCAGGGAAGGCTGCCAGCTAGTGCTGTCCTTATGCCAGGGTGCAGCGCTGGGTCATGGTGTGAGGGGATATGAGGCAACAGACTGGCTGAAGCTAGAGAGGCCTGCTCAGCTCCTGGATGGGACACCTCCGGGGAAGACTATTCCCTTGCACGGAGTCCCACGGCAGAAGAAAGGCAGGGGATGGATATAGTTAAAGTGAATGAGTCGTGTTGGCTCCAGCAAGACATCAGGCGGATGTTGCTTCAGCCTTG
Organism: Varanus komodoensis; assembly: GCF_004798865.1. Classification (NCBI taxonomy): domain Eukaryota; kingdom Metazoa; phylum Chordata; class Lepidosauria; order Squamata; family Varanidae; genus Varanus; species Varanus komodoensis. The sequence goes on from NW_025335761.1 coordinate 52,137,236, forward strand.
CCTGGTATTTTATTGATCTATGCTGTGGTATTTTATTGCTTTAGAGTTTTCATAGTTGCATCATTTTAATTAGCTGGTAAGTTTCTAATAGCTTTTATTTGCTGTGTGTTTATGCGTATGGTATTAAGTTGCAAGCTGCCTGAAAGGCCTTGTCACATTCATGTGGAAAGCACTAGAGCTACAAAATCTATCTTGACTTTAATTCCTTCTATAGTGCTGCCTCCACCAGTTGCGGTTTCTGTTCAATGGATCTGGGTCTCAATTTCTCAATGAATTCTGACAGTTGCCATGTATATACTTTCATCTCTTTAGCTCTCTGGACAGTTCACAACAATGCACAAGGACACAGACCACAACTACAAAAAATGCCACATCAATTTTACAATGAATAGAACATTAAAACCATTTAACGGCATAAATGATTTTACTTCAGACTAGCCCTGTTAAAACAGCAGACAAAAATGCCCAGCCTCACCACTGAGTGGGATGAAAGGCCTGGAAGAAGAGGCAGTCTTTACTTAGTGCTACACAGAGGACAGGTGGGCCTCAATCGGGAAATCATTCCATAATCAGGGGCTGCCACTGAGAAAGCCCTGTCCTTTGTCGCCCTCTGAGCCTCCTTTAGAGGAAGGTCTCAGATATTGATTGTACTGCCCAGGTAGATTCAGGCTGGGAGAGCATGATTCCAAGCCATATGTTTAAAAAAATTAGGCTTGGAAGCACACAGGCCTCCAATGCAAGCAGGCCAGAACTGGCCCTATACTGTATGTTCAGACCTTTTGGTCCTGGTTGTTCTTCCAGATAATATATTTTGCAGAAGTTACAGCTTCTGAGCAGCCTTCAAAGGCAGGCTCAGATAGAATGTGTTATACTAATCTAACTTGGAGATTACCAATGCATAGATGACCAAAGCTAGGTCATCTCTAGAAGAGAATTCATGTTCCTGAGGCCACTGGATTCTCAAGGAACAAAGATTGCTTCCAGGGGGCACCCAAGCTACAAACCTGCTCCTTTAAGAAGTCTGCAACCCCATCTAGAACAGGTTGAGCACCTCCATCCAGTCAGAATACCCACATACTAACAGAATCCCAGTCCAGTCTGAGTTATTCATGAGCTCTTTTCCAGTCCATGGCCACAGCCAGATACTGATTGAGAACAACCACAGTTCCACCCGATGGAAATGAAAAGGAGAAGCAGAGCTGCGCGTCTCTAGAAAAGTGATGGTGATGCATTCCAAAACTCCGGACAACTCCACTCAGTGGTTCCATGTCAATACTGAATAGCCTGAGAATCTCATGCTGGACAATCCACTGGGCTGAGCAGGATTCCCCAAGCAACGCCTTCTGGAGCCATCCATCCAAGTAAGACAGAAGGATTCCTCCCTCTCTGCTCAGACCTCCTCAGAAGGGAGGGACCAAGGGAGCTTCGTGCTGTTGAAAGCTGCCAGGAGGTCCAGGAATATCAACAAGACTATGCTCCCTTGGTCCCTCCCTTGAAGTAGCCCATTCTAGAGGGTGACCAAACTTATTTCCATGCCAAAGTCCAGCCTGAACCCCATAGGAAATGGATCCAGAGGATCTGTCTCACCCACGAATGCCTGGAGCTACTTAGCCAAGGATCTTGCACAGAAAAGGCGCATTTGCCAACAGCCTAAAGCTGTTAAGATTTTCCAGATCTAGAGAGGAGGTCTTTAAGAATGCCTCTCTCAGGCAATGCAGGACTGCTCCCTCTTGCAAGGAGGTATTGATCACTTCCTTGATCAGGCCAGCTGTCCTCTCACAGCTACTTTTTGTAAGCCAGGAAGGACAAGAAACCAGTAAGAAAGTGGTTGCATGAACCTGTCCAAGCACCTTGTCAAAGTCCTTTAGTTGTACCAACTGAGATGAACAGGAACAAAACCAAAAACAAAACCTGGGCCAGGCTGGGCTCTGCCTACCTCATCTGAATTCACCTAGTCTAACATTAGAATCTAAGTGTTGGTGAATGCAAGAGATTTAGGCTGCATCTGGAGATCCAAGGAAAAACTGATAAGGCAACTATCAAATCTGCGAGAGGAAGGAGAACCAGAACGGTGCCCAGCCATTAGCTTTCTGGGCCATGTTCCCCTTACCTAGCTAGCCCTCCTCCCAACACCATCCTTTCTGCTACCTGTCACTGCACCGATGGAGCCCCTGATGCTCAGGTGGCAGCTGTAGCTTAGCAGCAGCTTGGGAGAGAAATCAGAGGACAGGCAGCCATAACAGAGAAAACAGCAGACAGTGAAATGAAATCTCAAGGATATACAAAAACTGGTGGATTGGCCTGGTGGATTTTGAAATATACATTTTTTATATTTGTTTTCTGTTTTCTTTTTTACTGGCCTAGTAATGATATTACTTGATCATCATAATTAAACTATACAAGTATTTTATATATTTTAAAATATAACAACTATATTTTAAAAGACCATTATTCTTTTCTGCAGTGCTGCTGAAGAAGAAATATATTTTTATATTTGCAGTGGACCAAAAGAATCTCCAGCAGTTTCAGTTTCAAGATTATGCATTGCCCTTTTTTCCTGGGACTGCTTTTGTACAGCTTCACTTGGTGCAGCTGTTGCACAACTAGCTATCTTAATGGCTTTCTAGCAGGCAACATGGGATGCAGGGAAGAGGAAGGGGCTGTCTGTGCACCTCTCACATCTGGCCACAATCTCCTGCATGTGCTCTCATCCTGTCCAGACTATACCGCAGTAACATGTGAGCGGGACCGCCGAGAATTCAGCTGAAGCAGGCTGATTTCAGGACTCCGCCTTGCTGCTTGTTGGTTGTCTCCAGTAGTGGGGAGCCACTGATGGAGCAGGTTCCCCCCCGCCCGCTCTCTCCTGCACCCTCCCATCTGCCCCAGGCATCTGCCCCAGGCAGTGGCTGTGCTGAACCGGTGCTTGGCCGAGGTAAGGGAATGGATGAGGGCCAATAAACTAAAACTCAACCCAGACAAGACGGAGGTCCTGTTGGTTGGCGGATCGGGTTTCGGAGAGGGTGGATTTGACCTGGTCCTGAATGGTGCAACACTCCCTCTTAGGGATAAGGTCCGCAGCTTAGGAGTACTCCTCGACCCGGAGCTTTCTTTGGAAGCTCAGGTGACAGCGGTAGCGAGGAACGCCTTCCTTCAGCTTCGGCTGATTAATCAGCTGCGCCCCTACCTGGAATACGACTGCCTGGCGACGGTGACACACGCGCTGGTGACTTCCCGCCTAGACTTCTGTAACGCGCTTTATGTGGGGCTTCCCCTGAAGACAGTCCGAACACTTCAATTGGTGCAAAATAGAGCTGCCAGGTTGCTGACGGGGACGGGGCGTTATGCTCACATGACTCCAGTCCTCCATCAGCTTCACTGGCTTCCCATTGAAGCCCGGGCCCAATTCAAGGTGTTGATTATGACCTACAAAGCCCTAAACGGCTTGGGTCCTGGCTACCTGAACGAGCGCTTACGTCCGTATATGCCCGACCGCCCTTTGAGATCTGCGGGAGAGTCCCTTCTCCGGGAACCCTCCATGAAAGAAATTAGGAGAGTAAGTACCCGGAGGAGGGCTTTCTCTGCGGTGGCGCCCAACCTATGGAATTCACTCCCCAAAGAGGTCCGCCTGGCACCGTCGTTACTGGTTTTTCGGCGCCAGGTAAAGACCTTTTTATTTAAACATCATTTCAATTGTTAAAACATATGATCTGGCCTGGGCAACTTCTTCTTCCTTCTCTTTCTCCTCCTATATTTTTATTTTATACTGATAATTTTAATTTTGTATTTGTAAATCAATGTATTTTTTGTATTGTTATATTTAATGGTAATTTATTATGTACTATTGTATTTCAATGTATTTTATCATGTTGTAAGCCGCCCCGAGGTTTCGGCAAGGGGCGGCATAGAAATGTTATAATAATAATAATAATAATAATAATAATAATAATAATAATAATCCTGTTGCATGAACCAACATCCCATTGCAGAAAGTTGGAACCAGCTCCCCATTCCCTCCATGCAATTCCCTCTGAGCTGGTTTCCAGGACGTGTTAAGGCAAAAGCAAAGCCTGCATGTTGGGACTTACAAAATCCTAAATGGTTAGAGATCCAAATCCTCACAACTTCTGGTTAGACTAGGGCTGGTCAACACCCCACCTGCTCCCGGTGCTCCCTGCCCCTCCCCAGTGGAGGAAACAGAGTAACAAAATGGAGCAGCTATTTTGGCACTGTTCGGATGCTTCTGAAAGCATCTCATTTTGCTGCATGAGGCACTTCAGAGCTGCTCTGGATACCATTTTTAATTTTGAGCTCCTATTTTACCTTTTGCTATTTCTACAATGCCACAGAAGACAGGGGCCCAGCCTGCAAGGGATGTGGGGTGTGGAAACAGCCCCCGGAGCACTCAAAGTCGTCCGCCCTGATTCAAAAGTTCACATTGCAATCCTACAATTAGATCAAGTCTCGCTTGGCCCATAGTTGTCCATGGAAAATGTCTTTCAAAGCACATATTTCCATGTTGCCACTAGCCAATTCCACGTTCTCACAAAATGTACCGAGGAGAGAAGGACAATGACGTCAGTGCTAATATCAATATAATAAATAGCACGTGTAGAATACACTGTGTGGTGCGTGTGCCGCTCGCACCGTGTGGGATGATCGTCCATGATTTTTCTTGTACATCATTGGCCATCTTCCACAGTTTGGCATATCAGCTGTTGTCCTGCATACTTATCACTGGAACAATATTTCAACTTTCTGGCTGCACACCAAATAAAAAATATATGATAATTGCTGATCATACTCTTGTATTTTATACTATATTCCTGGCTTCATTCTCTTCTGTAGTCTAATATGAAACAACGCCAATGACATACATAGGATATAAATCCCAACTGTCCTTCAAGAGTGATTACTGTTTGTATGAATAAAGAGATAACAACATTCTTTTTGGCACACTGATTGGAATGAGTTTCTATGCATAGTCTGTGTGCAGAAAACTCATGCACAGCATTCTAGATGTACAGTAGTAACTTACACATGGCTAAAAAGGAGGAAAGGCGGCTCCTAAAAATGACGAAAGGCTTTGCATAAAATTTGCATGCAGTGATTTGTACAGGGAGGTGCAAATTAGGGATGTGACGCTCCGAATGTGAAGATCTGGCTCAGGGAGACTAGCAGACAGATCCCTCTGTGTCTAGTATGTGAGGTGTGCTATTCTTTGCGCCAGGTTCACAAAGCATGCAAAACCTGCGAGTCACAGGTGCAGAAGCAGTGGCTGCGCAGGTGCAAGCGGACTTTCTGGACTCACTTCCTGCTCGATGGCCACAGACGGGCTGGGTGCAAGGCAGACTTAGGGCAGAGAGGAAGCAGGTCAGAACCCAGGGAGCCAAGCTGAGGGAAGGCAACAGATTCCCACCCACTTCTCACTCGTTGCTGATGTAAATGGGAAAGATATTACTCTGGGCAATATCCTATTCTGCACCTGTGTTAAAGGACGTTCCTCTGGCCTGCATAAGCTGCCTCTCCCGCAGTGCCAAAAGCACTTGCATGCATGGCAGCTTTTCTGGGAAGATCTGCTCTGTGGGGAAACGCTATGCATGTTTGGTGGGGAAGTATTGAAACATAGAAACAGAGTGAGTCAGAAGGGGTCTCCCAGGCCATCTAGTCTGACCCCTTCCTCCAGCCAGTTCCTACCATGCACATGTTCAGCCTATCTTGAACACCCTCATGGATGGGGCTTCAACCACCTCCTGTGGAAGCCCATTCCACACCCTCGGGGTCCAAACTGTCAGGAAGTACTTCCTGGCATCCAAACTGAGCCTTGGTTCCCTGAGCTTGGCTCCGTTGGAGCTCATCCTGCCTTCCTCTGCAGGGAAGAACAGGTCTCTACCCACCTACATGTGACACCCCCTCACATACCTGTATGTCGTCAACAGATCCCTTTGGATTGCTGCTGCAACATCCTTTCCATGTGTGCTTGCACCAAATAGGGTACTGCCATATGATTTAAATGGAAATACAGTCCTTCTCCACATAGAACAGGGAGCAGGTGATGCCTGGCCCTGCCCCACTTCAGGGGCTGTTAACAGGCAACTTCAAGGGCTCTGCTGGGTCCTTTTCGGGTGTGTTACCCTGAATCCAAACTTGGATGGAGCAGTTCTTCAAACAGAGAAAGCCTCCAAAGAGTGGTGTGTCTTCTTGTATGCTGTCAAATAGAAGTCTGTCCTCTGTTAAAACAACAACAACAACACATTGCCCCTTTAGGCCAATGTTCAATGTACTTTTAAACCCCACTTTTCAGCAGGAGAGATGTCTTTTATAGAAATCAACAGGATCTGGACCGGAGCATACCCATAACTTGAATCTTTTCAGCCTATTCACCCCAGTGAAGTGAAAGTAAAACAAATTATTGTTCTTATATTACATTTTTACCCTGCTTTTCTTCCTCTTGCAAGGAAGGCAGATTGCAAGATATTCACCTCTTCTTCATTTTATCCTCCCACCACAAGGTAGGTTAGGCTGAGGGTACGTGGCTGGTCCAAAGCGACCCACTGAGCTCCATGGCTGTGTAAGGACTAGAACCAGATCTCCTAGTCCAACACTGTAACCACTACGTCACTCTGGCCAAATGACCAGTCTGAAACTCCCTACACGTGCAGCCTTAATCCTAGTTGTAGGAATGAAAGTATTCTGTAGATGGCACATAGAGGGAAACAGTTCTGGGAACACTAGCAGAAGATTTAAGTCTAGGACAGTTCTTTTGATGAAACCATAGTAAGAATTGGTTGGGGCAATTAAAGTTGGTTGGTTCCTCACTTCACTCACTGCACAATCTTTGCAGCAATTCCTACCACAGCAGTCATGCACACCCAAACCCAATAAGATCTCTGAAAGAGGTTCAGTTATGGAGTAACATGTCTCCCCTTCCATATGCATCATTTATAAGTAGTTGCAGGACCCAATACGGAGTGAGACCCTTGCGTGGAAACCAGCTTCTGTGTGTTCTGAGTGGATGCTCATGGTTCTTCCTGGGAAGGTTCTTCCTGGGAAGCAGGAGGTGCAAGCTGCCAGATTAGCATACAGGTACAGTGATAGGTGTACCTGTAAAGATCTGGATTGATCCGTTTGTTTACTTCTTCTATCTCAGCAGCCCTTTTTCAGTCTGAGGGCTAGATTCCACTTTGGAGAAGCTCTTGTGGCTTGCATTCCAGTGGTACACAGGGCTGAAGACAAAAGGACTGGTGCCAAAAATACACACACATCCAACTCTATATTGTAGCTTAAAGCTGTTCCTGCAAGCAAGTAAGCTGTATCAACCCTTTAACGTGGAGGGGTGCATAAAAATTGGGAAACCACTGAACTATGCATGTTCAGTGCATGGGGTGTTGGACCTGAGGAGCTGAGGAGCTCCAAAGTTACTCCCAACTCTAAGAGTCTATGAAAGAAAACTGGGGGGCTTTGTTTTGTATGGGACCCCCAAAACAGCCTCATTCTGAACAAGCATTGGATTGTGTCTTCAGTATGTCCAAGTCAATAAGACTGGGCTGGCCATTTTCTTCTAGAATATCCTGTTTATGGATAATGTTGGTAGAGTGGTTTCCAGACTGCACAAAACCTGGACGACCACCAAATGATCCTTGGCTGGGGGCAAGCGGATGAGACCAGGGGAAGCAGTGTGGCATCTGGAGGACCAGGAGGGCTGGATTTGTTCCCCAGGCCTGCCATTTTGATCCTCTCACATGGATTGATCAGAGTTTTTCTAAATGGTCATGTACTGGTCCTAGAGATGGACACTTGACCCCTCCAGTTTTAGGCTAAAAGAGTCTAAATAGCACTTTTAGCAAGATTTTTAGAGCAGGGAAAAGGAAGAATTATTTGAAAAAGCAAACAAAAGCATGTGTTTCACTCATGCATTTCTGCTCTTCTGCTATACAATAGTGCCTCCTAGAGGTTATGTAGCAGGACAACTGGAGCAGAAATATTATCCATGCCATGCTTGGATCTCAATTTGGTTACAAAAGCAGAAGTAGGAGGAACACATTTACAGCCTCATATAGAAAAATCTGTAAACAAATCTGTGAATACACATAACATCCCTTTAGCCACAGGAGCATGTGAAGAAAGATGTCTATTCTGTATCCCTTAAAATACGTATTAATTATATTAACCATAACTAATACTTGTTAGCACATTGATTTCTAGCTTCCTCCCAAAACTTGCTCAAATTTTGCTGGATCCTGCCCCTACTTTGTGGGTGTAGAAGAGGGCTGCAGTTGAAAATGAAGTTACCAGATTCTCAAATGTGGGAGGGTGGCTGTGTGATAGATTAATGTGGGGGGAACAGGTTGGGGGACAGCGTTCTGCAGGCTTTGTCCTGAACAATACCATCCAGAATACTAAACATGCATGCAGAATATAAAAACACTAATGCAGCTCATTATAATTATTGTATGCCAGTCAGTGTATCCTTAAAAGACTTGAATTCTTATACGTTTCTATGGTAACTGCACTGTATAAAAGGATTTTTTAATAGTTGCAAAAAACAAAACAAAAATCCTGTCTTTTCAATGTTATTTGTCTCCTAAGGTATTTTGGCTCCATGTGCTGAAAAGCAAACCAGGGAAAAGGTATTTAAATTGTCTGCATTTCGACAATTCCCAAACATTTCTTCTGCCATAAAAAAACTAACCAGAGAGATATATCATAGGTATACTCTTAATTTAATCATATAGTAATCCAAAAAAATTGAAATTGAAATCAAAATTACTGAAATTATGCCATCTCTTCCACTGCAATCAATGGGACTTTGAAGTACTTAACACTAAAGTCTTATGTACATCAACTCAAAAGTAAGTCCTACCAATGTCAGTAAGATTTACTTCCAGTGTGTATACGATGCAACCTAGCAGTGCAATCCAGTATATCACTACTCCAAAGTAAGCCCCATTGAATTCAATGGGACTTAATCCCGGGTAGCCATGTGCAGGCTCCAAGCTATTTGGGGTTGGAGTGTGACTTTGGATTTGATTGTCAGACCTCAAGGTGTCCTCATTTTAAGCCTCCAAATCTGGTATACAAGTTGGTTGATTGGCTCATTTATCAACCTTTTTATATGCATGCTATTGAAAGTTCAGCTGACACAAAGGAAGGACTACATGCCACAGTGAAAGGAAATATCCCTTTCCTGCAGGACTGGCCTTTCCAAAGAGCAAGGTGAAGGATCCGGAGGGGTGGTGGGTCACAGACACAGCACTAGGAGGTCCCACAGCTCTGAGAGGGACCACTTCTGGAAGGCTCCACCAGCCACTTTCCTGCTATGGGAAAGGCAGGTTCTGAAGCCACCTTACTTACCCACAATGCCTTGCTCTGAGGAAAAGGTCTTCAGGACAATTCCTGGAGGCTGTGGCAGAGAGAGGATGAGCCGTGCTTGTTCTCTTGGAGCAGGCGACTCCGCTGCAGGTTTCCTCTTTATCAGATCATGCCTCTCCTAATCATATCCTCTCCCCTAGCACTCTTCTGATTCCTAGTACAATTAACATAAATTAGAAACCCTCCTGTAAAGAAAGAATAAAGGGTGCAGGTCCAAAAACAAACCACCACGTGCCAACTTTACTCACCCAGCTTGAGAGTGACAATCCAGAAGGTTCTTCTAACTACTCAGACCAAACTAACTATTTGCCCTTTGATTTTTGCCATTTCATTTTGAATGGGCTGCAAAATTTGGGCACAGCACTCAGGTTTGCAAAATCTGCCCAAAGGCAATTAAGAAGTGATATTCCTAATGGGAGCCCACTGTGGTGGATTTCCCTGCAACATTTTCCATCACAGTTTTAATGCTTTGGCATCTGCCTAGCCTTTCTCCAAGAGCACCATCCCCTTTTCCATGGAAAGTGCTGATTCCTCACATATAGATTCATACAGAGCAAAAATCACTGTATAAATACAACTTTTTCCCAAGGAAGAAACTGCAGGTTTTAGTCCCTTTGATTTCTTTTCCTTCTCCCCTTTTTGCTTCAAGATGCTGGACTTCCAGCCACTGCAGTGCACCGAAGTACAATCGTGTAGAAATTTATGAACTTGGTCTGGGTAACAGTAAAGAAAAACTGCCCCATGTTTCTGGTTTTAGGTTTTACTGGAGCCAAGAAGCCACTGCAGCCCAATTCATTGGAAAAGGCTGCTGCACAAGGCTGCTGTAATCAGGTCAGCTTGTGGTTGAAATGTCTGTATAGAGGCAGTTGGCCCTCTTATGCTCCTCAGCTGAACATTCATTTGAAAACAATTAATTTCTCCGACACTCATGGCCATGAATTCCAGCTGGCAAACACACTGTCAAGGGAAGTAAGCTTGCCCCTTCGGAAAAAGCACAGAGCCATGGGGAAAGCGGTGTTATGAGGTCTTCTCCATAGCTGTCGGCAGGAGAAGTCAACCAAGGGAAGCTGTGAGACCATGAGCAAGCACATGTGGAAGCAGGATGGCTGCTCATGCATCACCCAAAAGGAAGCTCTGTCCTTCCCACAAGAAAGAGGATAACATTTTGCATAAACTGTTTGCCTCTGTTAATTTACATGAAGATGAAAATGTAGAAAGAATTCTGGAATCCAACGTTTACCAAAGGCAAAGAAGGCAATTTCCTACCCAAATCACTCACAAGTAAATTCTTCAGTTCAGTTGCATTCAAATCACTCACAAGTAAATTCTTCAGCTCAAATCAATCTCTCTGCAATTTATTGATCCCCAAATAATTTCCCATCTAGAGATTGCATGAAATCAATTCCCCTACCTTGAATTCACCCCCACCCCATAAATTACAATCAAAATAAATCAGGTATGTGAATACTGGGGAAAGGATCTTATTATGACTAAAGGTGGCCAATGGTTTTTTTTTTTTTCTTTAGTTAAGTCATCCAAAGACTTTAGAGAAGGCAGCAATTAAAGGTTTGGATTGGTCTAAAGGGACCTTTTGCACAGTTCTGCTATTTTTCAAAGGTTTCTCTTTGTTCCCCTGGATCTGAACAGATCTGAGAAAACAAGTCTTTTCAGACTAGCATTTTAACAACAAACAAAAGCAGAATCAATAGATGTTTTATCAAGCATTTTTAAATGATAGTCCAAAGGCGGTCTGGTAATGTTTTAGAGACAACGATACAAGCAGTGTGGTAATAATTAATTGATGATGGTGATATTGTAATAACAATAATTAAAATCTGGCTTTCAGGGCAGGATGAAGTGTGTTGAACTTACAAGTTTGGATATTTTTAAGCAGTTGAAAAGACTAGGAGTTCAAAAACAATAAGAAGGGAAACTTTTTAGCAGAAGGTTGGCGATAGGGACAGACAAACTGAGGTCCACCCAAGGAATTTGGAAACAGTACTGGAACACTCACTTGCATGCAGGGTGCCCAAAGAAGAGGACAAAAGAGGGCACTGTTTTGCATGAAATTTGGAAAAGCTAATTGATATGTCTAGATGCAGATGTACAAATAATTATTATCGTTTACAAAGAAGTACATCCAACCATGGTGGAAAACTGCAGCCAAGTCACCTGCAGGTCCTACTCAAGTCTGCTATCCAGGAATGGTAGAGGAGCAACTGCAAGGCACAGCTCTTGTTTCGGGGCATTTTTAGCTTTAAACCAGAGTTGGACTGGACAGTCCTTCAGGTGGAAGAGGTCTTCAAAAAGGACAGTCCCCTGAGAGCCCTTCAAAAGAGGACTTCCCTCTCTAAAAGATAGTACATGGCCAGTCTATGTTACGCCTGGTTAGAGACCTGAGTCCCTCTCCTTTGGACTTCCCCTTTTGGAGTGGCCCAGAAGTGGAAGGGGCAAGGAAAAGACAGTGTCCAAACTGCTGCTGTTCTGCAAGGATGAAAATCGCCTGGGAAGCTCATATCAGGCTTCAGTTCAGCTTATCTTTCGGCCTTCCCTGTATGTCCCATAGTGGAGCACAAACCCGGATCCTGATAATACGCGAAATGCCCATCCGTCCAATATGAAAGCGGATGTCTGGCAACCATACTCTCTGACTCTGGCCTGGTCCTCTAAGCTGGCATATTGCCTTGCCTCCATTTCAATCCAAAGGTATCAGTCTATTTTAGCTGGTTTTAAATGTTTAATGTTTCTTCTGCCTTTATTATATGTTAATTGTTTGTTTTACGGAGTGTTGTAAAGTGCCCAGACAGCTTCAGCTGTGGGGTAGAATGGAAATGATAATGATAATGATGATAATAATAATAGACCTTTATGGTCGTTCCCTCAGAGCTTCTTTATACTGAATTCCTTATAATGATCCTAAGTGCCCATGTGAGTCAGTGGAGACTGAAACAGTGACTCATGTCCTTTTATACTGTTCTTGTATCAACATGCACAAAAGTTTGATTGTGTTTAACTTGCCAGGCCATCCAGATGCCTTTCATGTTCATTTACTGCTTGCTGATATAAAGGCACACACAACTCTTAAAGTTGCTTAAGTTCATGCAGCAGTGATTAAAATATGCCAGACTCAACCTGAGGCTGTACTTGTGCTTATTAAAGGCATTCCGTGTTTCTTGGCTTAGTAATTGTTTTGGATCCTGCTTCTGTGTGCTGGTCAATGGACTGTACTAAAGAACTCGACATTCTTTGACAAAAGGCCTAGTTAAGCTTATTGGCAGCGGTGTGCACCTGTCTTTCTGCCTTGCTCTTTGTGCCTCTTAAAAGGATGTGTGGGAAGAATGGGCAGGGCTTGCTATCCAAGGAACACAGATGGCCCTGTAGCAAGAAGAGCCGTCCTACATCAGACCAAAGGCCCATCTAGTCTTCCCTCCTGTTCCCAGAGTGGCCAACCTGCTGCCAGTAAGAAAACCTTAAGTAGGACATGAGCACAACTTTTCCCTCCTAGCTGATATTCGGAGGAAGGTTGGCTCTCTTGTATAGAATCATGGAGCTGGAAAGAGCCAGAGGGCCATTGGATCCAACCACCTGCTCAATGTATGCCTCTCAGATGGCTGTCCCGTTGCATTGTGAATGTAGGGTGTCCAGGGCGGGAGAGCCCACCACCTCCCTAGGTCATTGGTGCCACTGCCGTATTGCTCCAACAATCACAACGTTCTTCCTGATGTTCAGCTGGAATCTGACTTGAGCCCATTGTTCCATATTTCGCATTCTGGGATGATCAAGAAGAGAGCCTGTCCTTCCTCTGTGTGGCAACCTTTCAAGTACCTGAAGAGTGCCATCATAGCTCCCCTCAGTCTTCTCTTCTTGAGGCTAAACATGCCCAGTTCTTCTAATATCTCCTCATAGGGCTTTGTTTCCAGCCCCTGAATCATCTTTGTTACATTCCTCTGAACTCTTTCCAATTTTTTTGCATCTTTCTCAAACTTTGGCATCCAGAACTGGATTTAGTACTCCAGATGAGGCCTCAACAGTGTTGACTAGAGGGGAACTAGTACTTCATGTGATACCCATGATAAAATATAGCCATCATAACCTGTAGCCAATAATGGCTGTGCAGCTTTTTGGATCTATCTCCATTGTCATCTGTCTATATCCTGCTTTTCATAGAATCGTAGGATTGCAAGGGGTAATTTAGGCCATCAATTCCAAGCCATGCTAATGGCAGGAATTCAGGTGAACATTCCAGAGAGATGTTTGTCCAGTCTCTGCTTGAGTGTTTCCAGCAATGGAGAGTCCATCACCTCCCCAAGCAGTTGGATCCATTGCCTGAGTGCTTGGACCATGACAAAGTTCTTCCTGATTTCAACCAAACTCTGCCTTCCGGTAATGCCAGCCTATTAGAACATCTCCTGTTGTTTGGATAATAAAGAACAGATTGCAGCCTCTTCTGTGTCACAACTCTCTTGGTACTTAAAAGTGGAAACATATCCCACCCTTCTCCATCTTCTCTTCTTAAACCTAAAGCTAGCCAGTTCCTTCAGTCTTTCTTAAGAGACTTCACTTCTAGTCAACTGATCATCTGTGTTGTCCTTCTCTGAACTCATCCAGTTTATTTGAAACCTGCTCAGAGTGTGGTGTGGAGCCCAGAAATGGACAAATTATTTGAGCTGAGACCTGACCAGTACAGAGTAGCGTGGAACTATTGCACCAACTGCAGCTATATTGTGGTGTTGACCCATATTCAGCTTTATTCAGCTTGGAGTGACCTCAACTCCAAGATCATTTTCATATGTACAATTCCCAAGTCAAGTATCTGTTGTCTTATATTTCTTGTTTTCTATTTCCAAAATGAAGAACATTGCACTTGTCTCTGTTCTGACATTTCTGACCAGTTTCCCAACCTCTCAAGATCACTCTGAATGTTGTTCCTGTCTTCTGAGATATTAGCTATCCCACTCAATTTTGTCCGCATCTCTTCCTCCAAATGTCAAAGAGTACATGGTACTGTAGCACCGACCTCTATACTTCCCTCCAGTTTCATGAAGAACCACTAAGGGGCACTCTTTGAGTACGGCTCTCCCACCAGCTGTGGGCCTATTTAGTAGTCAAGTCATCCAGCCCAACTGAACCAGCTTGCTAGTCCAGCATGGAGAACCTTCTCTTGGTCAAATATCTTGGTGAAGCCAAGCTGTAGTCTGTCTACGCTCTGATAAAAGCTCCATTGTAAAACAGGGACACTTCCCCCAAAAAGCTGTTGTGATGTGTGTCAGGGCCAAAGGCAGTGTTAGATGCAATCCTCTAGGGCTGGAGCCCCATTTTTTTCATTTGGAGATTTGAATTTCTTGGAGTGCCTCTGCCCCAAACATCCTGCTGCCTAAGGGCATTTACTGAAAGAAAGGGATAGGGCCCTGGGGGGGGGGGGTCTCTTTTGAATCTGCTCCCAGGATTGGTTGCCCACATGAGTTTCACCCATCAAACTGCCTAAGGTTTTTCCTAAAACAAAGAGCCCTCCTTTTCCCTGCCTGCATCTCCCTTTTTAAAATCAGGGGTGCCCTTTGGAGGCAGAGTCTTTACAGCACACACAGACATAGACATGCCTTAGAGTAAATGTAAATTAACATATGTACATTTGTACATATTTTTTGTCATGTCCATCTAAGCCCCAGCTCTTTTCAGCATCTAGTGCTGTTCCTGGCCAGGGCACATTATTCTTTGACCCTAAATGCCTGCACGGACCTAAGAGTTCTCTGCCAAAGCTCCACCACCACATCTTGTCACCTTGAAACCTCTGCAGGAAATTGTGCCAGCTTGCAAATTCACCAGTAGGGGTATAATTACAGGCCATTTTTAAATATATCCCACAGAGTGGGATCAGGAAACCCCGAGAAAGGGGAAAATGCAAAGGGACATGATTTTTGATGCAAAAGCTGCTTAAGAAATGGTGACAGTCCTACATACAATAAAATTCCTTCTGGTTCAAATTTATGTTGATTGCAAGTACCTGTCCCTTGGTTTCTTGACTTTGTCCTTTTCAAAGCACCCCGCACAAAATGAGGAAATTGCAGGGGGCTTGAACTTCAAACTTAACTGAACACTTGCAGATTCCTCTCTTTGTAAATTCTAAATATTTACAGCACAACCTTGTGTGTGCCTAGACAGATAAGGAATAATTAGAAAGATAAGGAATAATTAGAACGATGACCAGGAGTCTTGAAGTCGCCCACCACCAATTAACATCTCAATAGCAGCTGGAAGAGACACACAGCTCACCCGTCTTCCACCCCCATGGAGGGATGCACAGCTTTTGGATTTTAATTTTAATAATTTTTGCTAAGTTGGCAAGAGTATACATAGGCCTATACCAAAGTTGGGCTTCTATATCAAAGGTGGGCAACTTGTGCTCTATGGACGACTGCCATCCCTTGCAGTGGCCCCCATGTCCTCTGCATGCCACCAAATTCTGCACAATCAGGAAAAAAATCGCAACAAAAGCAACAGCTTCAGCACTCGGGCCAGGCCAAAGCTGACCCGTTTAGCTCCCCATCACCACTCCTGAGCGCCAAAGGGTCAGACTTTACTTGCAAACAGGAAGGATCTAACCTCTTGGCTGCTGCAGCGTGCTTCGTGTTTGCATTTCAGCGGCCATGCTTTTCCTGGGGCACTCGGCAAACCTTCCGCAGTTGCCCACTCCTCATCTTTACATAATGTGAAGCACAGGCCATTATATTAATACTACTACTATTATTCAGCACACCACCTGTATACCTAACTTTTCTTCTGCCTAGGCAGCTCACATGAATAGGAGGAGGAGGATATACTGTCCCTTTCCCATAGCCTCTGGGCAGTTGATAGGAGAGTAAAACCAACATGAGCCCCTTGTCTCATTTCATCCTCACAACAGCCTAGTGAGGAGTCAGTCTGTGAGAGTCAGTGACTGGTACAAAGCTACCCAGATGAGCTCCGTGGCCCTTTTTGGTTTGAGGGGCCACCCTCTAGCCACAGCCCACTTTTTGTGTGTTTCTGCCCCTCCACTTCTAACTGTCCGAGAATGTGAAGCTGGCTTAAGACAGAGCAAAGCAGCTCTGAACTGAAAAAAGAGCTTCCCCCATAACCTGAGACAAGCTCATTCTTCCTTGGCTGCATTACCTAATCCTTCTTCTCCGCTCTCCACTCCTTGATGACCTTTTCCTCCACTGTAGCAAGCCCCCCCCTCACCATAAAGCACCCCTCCCCCTTTTCAGGGTTGCCTGTGCGAAAAGAGCATAGACAGAGCATCTCATTTGGAGTGAACTTTTAGCAATCCGGTTTCCTCACCATTATCATCCTTAAACCACCAGGTGGCAGTATGACTGTCATTTCGGATTTTGGCTTTTGCTCCAGGGACCTGACTTGCACTGGGCTTCACCAATTCTCAGTTTTAATCTATCACACAACCCTGGTTTGCTCATGTGCTTATAATGGTTCAAGCACATTTTCCGACTTGAACCATTATAACAGATATGCACACTTCTTCGAATAGTAAATCCCAAGAACTTGTGTGAACATGTTCGAGTGTCTCTAGCATTGTCTGTACTTTGAGACAGAGAAATAAGTTTGCTTCACCTTTAATTGCAAGCTTAACCAATCTTGCACGTTCCCAGTAAGCATACTATTTATTTATTTATTTAGTACTTGGTGCACATTTCTTTGAATGTTGCAATGGAGTTCTCTGTTTCCGAAACAGTATAGTGACAAAATGTGCACCTCAAAAGGCACATTTTCACTGGTGGGGAAAATGCCATTCAGAACTGCGTCTCATTAAGAAAATCTGCTTGCAAAACTGTCTGTGTTAGGCGAAACTGAATACAAAAATGTATGCATTAGGAGAAATACACACAAATATGCATACTAATTTTTGTATTAGCAGACTTAAGAACAAGGGAAACTTAAGACAGTTTAAGGGGAATGGAGAGAAACCAAAACTGGCAGATGCTTTCACCCCTATAGAGTCAATATAAAAAGCTTCATGGAGTTAGGAGCTACTCAGGCTCCAAAAAATGTACTCACTGTGTTGTATTTGATTACCCCAAACTCTCAGCTTCCAAATTTTAAGCCAGCATCAGCAGTTTGAAAAATTTACACCTGCACTATCTTCCAATTAATTCCAGCTCGTGCATCAATTTAACCAAAATCTTGTACCTGTAACAAGGCAATTCAAGCTACGAGCTCCAAATTCAAATTCTGAGTTTTGGATTCTTTTTGCTATAGTTTCAAAGGTACAGCCTTCCTTGCTTTTAGCAACAGAACATCTCAGTTTTAAATAATATTTGAACAAGAACTTGAAATAAAATAATAATAATAGGACAGGGAGTTTCAAACATTAAAGAATACACTTTGAATTTCAAATCCCAATTTTATGTAAAGTTGATTTTTGACAACCCTATGTATGTCTACTCAGAAGCAAGGCCCACTGAATCCATTAGGACATGCTTTCAAGAACTGTGTGGTCTAGAATTGCGACTTCAAAGTTCTAATCCGAAGAGTTAGAATTTGGCACGGATATGTTGTCTTAATCTGATGCAAAACCATCATGCAGGACTGGAATAACCAGAAGCCTGTGTTTGCTGCAGAGCATGGAACCAGACGGCCTGAGGTGACTTTCTGTCTCCTTTGCTGTATTCATACTCAAATGCCTTTAACCCAAACTGGCAAGCCCATAACACATTTTTACTACGCTTTTATGTATTCTGTAAGGTCAGTGAAAGAGTGAATAATTTTCTTTCTCTAAAAAAAAAATCCATGCTAATAGGATGCATATTAAACTTTATAAAACTTTTATTGCTAGAACTCTGTAATGGAGAATAATTTTATGTGCTTTTAAAAAATGTTCTTATGTACCTTGGCCAGTCTCCATGAATAATAAACTATGAAATGACTATTGCTTATGAATGAAGTGGGTGTGCTAATCCACTTAGAGGTCACGGATGTAGGGGGGAAAGTATTATGATTAATTAATATGTTGTAAAAGTCATTTATTTTGTTAATGAACATATTTGAGAACATGCTTTATAAAAAAAAATTTTACACTCTTTGGCCGCCTTGTTTACACTCTTACATTTTGATCAGATTCATCTCCAGAGTGGTGTGTAAAGTTCTTTCCTTCCCTATTTTTATCCTCACAACAATTCTGTAGGAAGGATGATGATGATGAAGATGAAGATGATGAAGATGATGATGATGGCATTACATTTCTATACCACCCATAGCCAAAGCTCTCTGGGTGGTTCACAACATTCAGTCACCCATCCAGATTCCAACCAGATGACCCTGCTTAGCTTCCAAGATTAGGCAGGATCAGGCATTTCAGGCTATCGTGAAGCTACAGAAGAAAAGATGGTGACCAGTCCAAGGTTAGCCCATGAGCTTCATTGATCTGAGTCCATGAGGACCATGTTGTGGAACATTACAAAACATTATGCAACGTGGGCGCTGAGAGAGAATCCTTGTGGAAGAGTCAGAGTAAATATCAACATGGGGTGGCAGCTATTCTACAGAGCAGACCCACTGCCAACATATGGGTCACTTGCTGGTCCCAACCATGCACTCACCAGAGGAAAGGGTGAGCATGAAGGCCGGGGCTGCTGAGGACTGGAGTGTGTGCTTGTGGGCCTGTGGTTATGGGTCGCCATTGCTCTCGCCAGGGACAGGGCAATACAACCAGGCCTGGAGCGTGGTTCAGCATGGACACAGTCTGAAGGGGCCATGCTAGTAAACTGCCACCAACTTTTCTTTAATTAAAACACATACTCTTAAAGAGTTTTAACAGAATATTTATTGTTACAATAGGTCAAATTGTAGGACTTTCTTTGACAAATGACAGTAGGAGAAAGGTTACTTGAAATTACCAGAACATGCAGCTATTACCAGAACTGGCTTGTTTGGACACATTTTGTTGATAATTAAAGAAAAAAAAAACATTTGGCCTGCTAACTTAAGCCTTTTCATGCTTTTCTTCATGGAAATACATGCATGTTTTCCCCAAAACCCATCACCCAAGATGAATGAATATTCCCTTTGTTTTTTGTGTTTAAATTTCCACATTCTCTCTTCAAAAGAAAACCATTCCTGACACGTAATTAATCTGCACTGCAATTCAAGGATGCAATTATTTGCTTACAATCTTGGAATGCTGGCAACCAACAAAGCATTATTGTCAGGGCACATGGGAGTGACCGGGGGCACGAGGACTCTGGTGAACTTCCTCAAACAGACTCAGTCAAATGAGTAGGATATTATTTTTCCTTCTAATCCGCACCAACGTCTCCACAGCACTGGATGAAGAGGATGATGATGGACCTGTCTTTGTCGTTCTCATCTTGAATAAATATGCAAATACCTCACCTATCAGTGTATTTCCTTTCAAAGCTCACCTACATCTGTATTCATTCACCTGAACCAAAGCAAAAAAGATTATTTTAAAATATAATTACATGCTGTCTTTTTTCCTGCCGCAAGGAATCCAAGATGTCTTACCTGGTCCTCTTTCTCTCCAATTTATACTCCTAGCAGCCCTGTGAAGTAGGCTAGGCCCAAGTGACTGGCCCAGTATCACCCGGTGAGCTCAAATGCAAGTGGTGATAAGATACCAGATCTTCCAAGTCTCAGCCCAGCCTTCAAACCACTATGCCAAGATGGCTGTTGCTTGCAAATGGGTTAGGGTAGAGGGAAGCCTTTGGCCTCTGAGTTAGGCATTCTTAAGAATATGGATTAGATTTAGCTCCTCTTATTTCCCATAACAGTTTGCTTAATTTAAGACTTTTCTCCTGTCTATGCAAATTTTAAGCAGAGAGAGCACCAGGCAATGCAAAAAAAGGACAAGAGGACACAATTGCATATAGTCTGCATATCTTAATTTACACACACACACACACACACACACATGTATGTATGTATGTATGTAAAGGTAAAGGTTTCCCCTTGATGTACAGTCCAGTCATGCCTGACTCTAGGGGGCGGTGCTCATCTCCATTTCCTAGCCGAGGGAGCCAGAGTTTGCCAGCAGACAGTTTCCGTGGTCATGTGGCCGGCATGACTAAACACCGAAGTGCATGGAATGCTGTTACCTGCCCATCAAAGTGGTACCTTTTCATCTACTTGCATTTGCATGCTTTCAAACTGCAAGGTTGGCAGGAGCTGGGATGGAGCAACGGGAACTCACCCTGTTGTGCACATTCGAACCGGCAACCTTTCGATCAACCAGCCCAGCAGCACAGCAGTTTAAACCACTGTGCCACCTGCATCCCATACGGTCTATTTTTATATATATATATATATATATATATATATATATATAATATGTATATATGCATATACATCTTGCCATAGTCAGAAAGATGTCCTCAGTCTGCTTTCCAGGACATTGAAGACCCTCTGCTCTCCCTTCTTTCAGGTCTTGAAAGTTAAACCATTTATTGACAGCAGACGAAAGGAGTGGGAATGCACAGCCTTTGCCCTGAGGGCCACAGGCAAGGCTGGTTCAGGAGTCGGGCACATAAGCACATGCTGTGCTGGATCAGCCCATCAAGTCCAGCACTCTTGGTCACACAGGGCTCAACCAGCACCCATGAGAAGTGCACAAGCAGGACATGAGTGCAACAGCTTTCTCCTGCCCATGTTCCCCAGCAACTGGGGTACATGGCTGCACTGTGTCTGCTATTGCCAGTAGGGCAGAGCCATCAAGACAAGCAGTCCCTGATAATCTCCTTCACCACCAAGTTGTCCAGTCCCGTTTTCAGGCCATCCATACTGGTGGCCGTCGCATTTTTTCACACCTTGGACATCTTAGTGCCCTGTTCAGGCTTTCATAAGAGTGGGAAATCTAACCCTGCACTGTGTTAAGAAGTCCTTCCTTCATCCCTCCGGGCTTTCCTACCATCTACTTCATGAGATGATTCCACTGAGTTCTAGTATTATGGGAGAGGGAGGAAAAATGTTACCCTATTTCCTTTCTCCACAGCATACATAATTCTGTCCATCATGTTTCCTCTTACTCACCTTCTTCATAAGTTAAGCCACCCCAAGACGTTGCAGCCTTTCCTTGTAGAGGAGTTGCTCCAAACCTTCCATTGTTCCAGTAGCCTTTCCAGCACTTGTTCCAGCTCCAAAATATCCTCTTTTGGAGACAGTGACCAGAACTGCCTACATTTGCACATATTCAAACACGCCCATGCACACATATGCATCAAAGGGCTCCCAGAGTAAGTATGCTGTTCACAGAAGAAGGTGATGCTCTGTATGAGGAGCTGTCTGGGAGGGAGCAAAGAGTCAACTCACCAGAGATCTTCTTATAAATGTCTCTTTCTTTGCTGCTGGAGCAAAGCAGAGTCCTTGGGGATGAAGACGACAACGACGACACAAAGCCACCAAGCTCCTGCACAATGAATCCAAGATAACATAATACAAACAAAACGTGAATGCAATTGACTATCTGTAAGCATAATCACACTTGCCATCAGCTGAAAGACTGCATGGGAGACATGCATTCTACATCCTTTTCTGAAAGCAAGAGAGTGGGGACCAGCTGCGATTCTGACCAGAGGGCATCCCATAATGAGGGAGCAATGCAGGAGAGAGCCCTGCCCAAAGTGCCTGCTGAGTTCATCCTGGTGGACTCAGTGTCCTGCAGAAGCCCATAATCAGGCAGAACATAATGATCAGACAGGTTTACCAGAAGAGTGTCTCACGGCCTATTCAGGCACCCTCCCATTCCAGGTTTCTTCTCAGAGCAAATACTCAGAGCGGGCCCCACCATTCCACAGAGTGAGGCGACTGCCTCGGGCGGCAGATGCTGGGAGGTGGCAGCAAGGTGGCGGAGGAGAGCTGTGTGCCACATGGCCTGCTGTCCCTCCTGAGCGCTCCTGCTCGCCTCCAGGGGCAGTGGAGACGCTGTCCCGTCCTTGGTGCTGAAGACAGGCATCTGCCAGTCCAGCTCACTTTGCACACAGAATGGGAGAACCACCTTGTCCTTTGCTTCGAGCAGCAAAAGGAACTGCGCTCATCCTGCGGTGTGTTAACATGGGTTTGAGTAAGTGGCCGGTGAAACAGACTCCAGCTCGGAGCCTGAGGATACACTCTCATCCACTGAACACATCAGAACTCACTTCTGAATAAACCATTGACAGGATTGCACTGTAACTCTGCAGTCTAATGCAGAATCACCGAGGGATGCTTTCTGTAGGCTTTGGCTGCAAACTTCTAAAAGTACCCATCTACTCTGCTCACCATCAGAGGTCCTGCTCAAATGAGGGAAACCTGGAGAAGAAGAGAGATGGCCACCTTGGTGGTAGCTCCCCCCACCCACTGTCGAATGCCCTGAGGACCACCTGGCACCCACAATGTCCTGTTTGCAGTGCCAGCACTTTGCTTCCAGGATCTGACAGTCCGCGATGGAGCTTTTAGTATTGATTGTTTTACCAGGTCTCAGTATCTTATCAAAACTGAGTTTTACAGCTGTTTTAAGTATTGTATGCTGAAAGATTTTTATACTCCATTTTTATTAAGATGTATTTTGGGCTTGCAAGTTTTGTGAGTCACCCATACGGCTTTGGCCATTCAGCAATATAGAAAAGAAATATAGATGGTGTAACATTTATCTGGGAATAAATCTCACCTAAACTCAGTGAGCCTGAGCACATATGATTAAGATGTAACTGTGCAGATGTATTTATACTTTAGTTTAATTATCATTGCTCACTCCTGGGAAATCTGGGAACTAATTATTTATGTATATCATGACCATCATCAGTTAACAGTACCTGTATACCACTCCACCTATCCTAGAATGACCTCAATGACTGAACAACTTGGTCAGGGAGAAGATGCTGCCTCGAGTATCCTGGTCCTAAGTCAAGCAAGGCTTTGTACACTAGAACCTTGACTCAGCCTGGTGGATTATATGCAGCCAGTTCAGCTCTTTCAGCAAAGGAGCTGCATGTGGAAAAGGGCAGCTCCTGCCAACAGCTGACCGGCTGCTTGGCAGCACCAGGCAAGATTATTTCCGGGAAATGTCGGGGGTTGAACCCGGGGTCCTCTGCAGGCAAAGCAGGCGTTCTTCCACTGAGCTATGGCCCTCCTTTAACTGGGGGGAGTATGGAGTGGAGCTCCTCCTAAGAGGGCAGGAGGGCTTCACCCTGCATTACTTAGTGGCAGGTCCCCACCTTGTCCCTTTACAAAGCAGATGCTGGAGGAAGGAAAAGCACAGGGGGCTGCTGCATTTGTGGCCCACATGGTGAGCTTCCCAGAGGCAGTGGAGGCTGGATTGGAGGCACCCTCGGTTTGATTTGCGAAGGCTCCCCTGATGTTCTTACAAAGACTGACTGCGTTGTGTTTACAGATGTCGACAGACTGCCAGCGTCCTTGGAGCATTCAGACAGAAACTGCAGCCAGCCCGAGTGAGTTCACTGACATGCGGAAGGAATGTTTCTCTTTCAGATCCCTCCTGTTCAGCCTTCTGCAAAACACAAGTCAGGAGCAAAGGCTGCGCAGCAGATAAACTGAAACCACAAGCATCCTGAAGAGGAATACTTAAAATTCTTAATCAGCACTGGGGACTTCTGAAATAAACACTTTGAAAACACTGAAGAAAGAACAGGCTCCCAGAAGAGAATTGTGGAAATATAACACTGAAAGTTTGGAATGAGATGTTTATAACTGAATGAACAGAGGCAAGGAAATCTGACGGAGGAGCAAACAGCAGTACAGGAAGACCTGCACAAAAAGGTCCCCTGGGATTGTCAGCATGTCGAAAGAACAAGCACCAGACACAGAAAGAACAAGCACCAGCTACAGATCATTGACAGAGCACAGAGTTGTGTTATACTTGACCCGAACCAAATGCACTGCTTGGAAAGGAGGCTCTGGGGAGCCGGGAATGTTTGGAAGTCAAGCTGAACAAAATGGACGGAGCTGGATTTACTTTTTATTTATTTATTTCAAAAAGATGTTGTACTATAATTTATCTCCAGAGTCCAAAGATTAAAACCTGGAATAAAGACCCAACAGGAATCGTTACTGGAGGAAAGCATGAAAACAATATATTCTTTATGAAATAACTGGAAATGTAGTGACCAGAGGAAAAAGTAGTGGGCTGGAAAATGAGGACTGCTTGGAAAACAACGAGCTTGTTTCAGGCTCAGCTCCTGTTCAGAAATGTTCACTTCCACTTGTCTGAGAGCCAGTTGCTCAGCTCCCTGCATTGGGTCACGCTGGCTTTGGTGGAAGTTGGGAATTACTGGTGGGGCTGAGCTCTGTCGCAAGTCTCACCTCCACAATCCCTTACATGAAACCCGTCACATCTCCAGTTAAAAGGCTCAGGTAGAGGGCAAAGAAAGCTCACCCCCGGAGAGTAGGGATATGGGAAGAATATGATAGCAGGTGAAAACGGATGGATTTTTACAATTTAGCTCTCTTGATTCTGACATCTACTCACTAGGGTCCAAGTTCAGTCAGCTTGCAAACTTAAGTCTCTAAGATGTGCTGCAATTTATGCATTTTTATTTTTTAAAAAGGACACATTGTGCAAAATGCACCAGAACAACATAGCTTTCAGCTTCTGATTTTCATGAAATCTGTGACTTGTGCAAATTTCCCTTGCTTTCTTTTCACAATAGAAACCCACAGAGGAAGAGGAAAAGGAAGAACTTGGCCCACTTCCAGTCATTGGCCTGGAAGCAGATAGCAAACTCATTGAGCTCAAATGAGTCAGATTTCCCAGCATTAGGTACATCCCTACCTGAGACTGGGAAGGGTTGCTACTCATCCCAGAAGGCCATATGGAGCTAGAGTGACAAATAGACAAATAGCCACCAGGACCAGAGAATGAGGCACAGTTCTGGGACCCCACAAGCTGGGGTGGGCCCAAAACGCTCCCTTAGACAAGCAGTGAGGGCTACTCGACAGGCTGCAGCTCTTGCTCCTCTCAAGTCACTGAGAAAGTAGTTTGGCAGCTGGCTCATCGAGGCTGCAGACCCCCAGTTCCCTGTTTTATAAGGAAGAGTTTCGCTTGGCTTTGTTTTCTTCCTCTTAACATTGTGTCACAAGGTAAACCCATCGGATCCTGCCTTCAGGGACACATGATCAGCCAGGACACAGGAGCACCAAACAAACTCTCTTTCTGCCACTTCCGTGCCCCATAGCCCGTGTCATCTCTAAGATGCTGTCTGTAGTCAAAGGAAGCGAGGGAGCGAGAAGAGGAAGGAAAACTTTTTCTTTCATAAGATCAGTCCAAGGGTTCATCTGGCCCAGCTCTCTGTTCACAGAGTAAGCAGTCAGATGTCCACAGGAAATCTACAAGCAGGACATGAGCTCTAGAGCACCCTCCTGCCCATGCTCCCCAGCTAGCTGCCTGATGAGATCCTTCCTTATTAGTGAGCTGAAAAGCAAGGGAGGTGGCCACTGCCAAGCCACACTACCTACCACCAGCAAAAAGAAAAAAGAAGGGGGGGGGGGGGAAAGGGACACAATAGGGACAATGCCGTGAAAACTAGATTAGACATTAGCAAAAACTGGACTAGATAGAAGAACTATTAGGTGGATCCAAAATGGGCTGCTAAATTGGACACAAAGAGTAATACACGGAATAATCAATTCAAGTTGGGACAAGCCAGATTCAGGCTAGAAATCAGGAAGTTTCCTCACTGTCAGCCAGTTGCCTAGAGAGGTCATGGGCTCTCCCACATGAGAGACATTCAAGATGAAACTGGACAGCCATTTGAGTGGGATGGTATAAAATGGTGTCCTGCAAGAGCAGGGGTTTGGACCGGATGGCCTTCAAGGCCCCTTCCAGCTCTACTATTCTGTGATTCTATGAAACAATTTGCCTCGACTGCACCCAAATCCAGCAACCCAGCATGGTGTAGGTTAAAAGCGCAGGACTGGGACTCAGGCAATCCAGGTTCTAGTCTCTACTTGGCCATGAAGCCAACTGGGTGACTCTGGGCCAGTCACAGAATCTCAGCCCAACCTACCTGTTGTGGAGATAAGATTGCGAACAGGAGGAGGAAAATGATGTAAGCCACTTTGAGTTCATAAGAAAAAAGAAAAAGGGCCGGATATAAATCTAATAAATAAATAAACCTCTGTATAAACTATTCTAATCTTCCCTACAGTATTGTGGGAATGCATGCAGCTCAGTGGCAGAACATAATCTGCTTCTACTTGATACCCTGGAAGGTCAAGGCTATTTGGAGTAGGCATTATTAATTTAGAAAGCCAAGTTGTCTGATTTGGAATCTGCTATGTTCCTGTCCAAGGAGAGTTCTTCAGATGTGCTGAAGAGATTGGCCCGACCCATGTTGTTGCAGCTGGAATAGTGAAGGCAGGGAATTGCACCAAATGAAGGTACAAGCTAAGACCAATTTGTCCTTGGAGTTTTTGAAGAAGTAGCAGTGAGGGTCACTTGAGATATAGAGCTAAGTAACGTCTCTGGATACATCAGAAAGCCTTCGGTGCAAAAAAGGGGGGGGGGATTACAAGGAAGAAGAATTTGCCTAGAAGCCAAGTGGAGCCAAATCATTTGAGCCCAGGTTTCTTGGGTATAAAAGGACCAGCATGTTCAATAGGTTCTTTAGTGGTAGTGGTTTCATTCTTCAGAAGACATCTTGCCTGATTTGCTTTGCTGCTTTATGTTGCTTTTAGTTGCTTAGCTTGAGGATTTTCTGTTATGATTCACTAAGTCCTTCACTTTCTGGATTCAGACTGGTTTATTCATCCACTTCTGCTAACAGTTGCATCATTCAGATGCAACACCCCCCCCCCCCCCCCCCCCCCCCCCCCC